>NC_041385.1:604998040-605055191 GCF_002162155.2 Triticum dicoccoides
CCACCCCCTGAAAATCGACTGACCCAAAAGTCGATTCGGTCGACTGAAGTGTAGCCAAATCGGAGCAGCATCGCAAGCAAGAGCAAGAGCGAGAGCAGCAGCGCGAGCAAGAGCAATAGCAAGAGCAGACCAGGCAGGGGACTGAGAGCAAGAGCAGAGCAGCACGCGAGCAAGAGCTAAAGCAGCAGCATCTCCTACTGATGTGGACGTCGCTGCCGAGGGAGCGACGTCGTGGAGGAAGTGGCTGGTGACACCGCCGTGGATGGAGCCACGCCGTGTTGGCTCGGGACCGAGCGCCGGCAGCACCGTGAGATCGAATCAAGAAGAAAATGCGGCGATTAGTGTACAACCTCTTTGGTGGCGCCGATTAGGCCGCAGCTTCATCCGAGGAAACGGTGATGATGATGCTCTTCCGGTGGTGCAGGTGAAGATGGTGGTGTGGGAATGGAGGTGGCACGACAGACGACGGGAACGTCGGGGCAGCTCCTTGGAGGTGGAGGACAGGGTGGCTGAACCGACGGGACGACAAGATCAACGACGGATCCTCATCCGGTACGGTGGATGAGGGACGTCGAGGTGTTGCTATGGACGACGTCGTCGGGGAAGAGGCTCCAGCTGGGTGGTGGACGGAGGAGGGTGTGGGGCTTCGTCGCGGGTTTTCGCGGCCTCGGTGTACGGATGGGTGGGAAGATGGGATGGGAGTGGGGAACCATGGCTTAGGGACGCGCTTGTCTGAAATGTGGGGTAAGTTATGAAAGTACCCCCACCGATTTGAGGTGGTTCTTTCGGTTCAAGGGTACCACGCGCATTTCGTGTGTCGGGATTTCACAGGAGGTGGGAATTTTCGCGCGCTGATACGTCCATTTTGCATCATGCTTTTATATCGATATTTATTGCATTATGGGCTGTTATTTCACGATATGTCACAATACTTATGGCTATTCTCTCTTATTTTACAAGGCTTACCATGAAGAGGGGGAATGCGGCCAGCAGGAATTCTGGCTGGAAAAGGAGCAAATATTGTAGACCTATTCTGCGCAACTCCAAAAGTCCTGAAACTCCACGGAATATCTTAAAAGAAATAAAGAAAAATCGTCGCCAAAGATGAAGGCCAGGGGGCCCACACCCTGCTCACGAGGGTGGGGGCGCGCCCCTCCCCCCTGGGCGCGCCCCCTACCTCGTGGGCCCCCTGGTGGCTCTCCGACGCCCATCTTCTCCTATATGAAGTCTTTCGATGAGAAAAAAATAAGAAGCAACCTTTCGGGACGAGACTCCGCCGCCACGAGCCGGAACCTTGGCGGAACCAATCTAGGGCTCCGGCAGAGCTGTTCTGCCGGGGACACTTCCCTCCGGAAGGGGGAAATCATCACCATCGTCATCACCAACGCTCCTCTCATATGGAGAGGGCAATCTCCATCAACATCTTCACCAGCACCATCTCATCTCCAAACCCTAGTTCATCTCTTGTATCCAATTCTTGTCTCCAAGTCCGGGATTGGTGCTAGTAGGTTGCTTGTAGTGTTGATTACTCCTTGTAGTTGATGCTAGTTGGTTTATTTGGTGGAAGATCATATGTTCAGATCCTTTATGCACATTATATCCCCTCTGATTATGAACATGAATATGCTTTGTGAGTACTTACGTTTGATCCTGAGGACAAGGGAGAAGTCTTGCTATTAGTATTCATGTGAATTTGGTATTCGTTCGATATTTTGATAAGATGTATGTTGTCTAACCTCTAGTGGTGTTATGTGAACGTCGACTACATAACACTTCACCATTATTTGGGCCTAGAGGAAGGCATTGGGAAGTAATAAGTAGATGATGGGTTGCTAGAGTGACAGAAGCTTAAACCCTAGTTTATGTGTTGCTTCGTAAGGTGCTGATTTGGATCCACATGTTTCATGCTATGTTTAGGTTTACCTTAATACTTTTGTTGTAGTTGCGGATGCTTGCAATAGATGTTAATCATAAGTGGGATGCTTGTCCAAGTAAGGGCAGTACCCAAGCACCGGTCCACCCACATATCAAATTATCAAAGTACCAAACGCGAATCATATGAGCGTGATAAAAACTAGCTTGACGATATTCCCATGTGTCCTCGGGAGCTCTTTTCCTATTATAAGAGTTTGTTCCGGCTTGTCCTTTGCTACAAAAAGGATTGGGCCACCTTGCTGCACTTTATTTACTTTTGTTACTTGTTGCTCGTTACAATTTATCCTATCACAAAACTATCTGTTACCACTTATTTCAGTACTTGCAGAGAATACCTTGCTGAAAACCGCTTATCATTTCCTTCTGCTCCTCGTTGGGTTCGACACTCTTACTTATCGAAAGGACTACGATAGATCCCCTATACTTGTGGGTCATCAAGACTCTTTTCTGGCGCCGTTGCCAGGGAGTGAAGCGCCTTTGGTAAGGAAAAATTTTATATAGTGTGCTGAAATTTTCTGTCACTTGTTACTATGGAAAGTAATTGTTTGAGGGGCTTGTTCGGGGTATCTTCACCCCGTCCAGTAGAGAAAAGAGTTGCTCCTCAACCTGCTGAACCTATTGAAAATGAAATTCCTTTTGAATTTCCTTCGGGTATTATGGAAAAACTGCTGGCTAATACTTTTACAGGAGATGGGACAAAGCATCCCGACGAGCATCTACGCTATTTGGATGATATTTGTGGATTATTTAAGCTTGCAGGTATACCCGATGATGTTGTTAAGAAGAAGGCTTTCCCTTTATCTTTGAAGGGAGACGCATCGATATGGTATAGGCTATGTGATGATACGAGATCATGGAACTATAAGAGAATGAAATTGGAATTTCATCAAAAGTATTACCCTATGCATCTTGTTCATTGTGATCGCAATTATATATATAATTTTTGGCCTCGTGAAGGAGAAAGCATCGCTCAAGCTTGGGGGAGGCTTAAATCAATGTTATATCCATGCCCCAATCATGAGCTTCCAAGAGAAATAATTATGCAAAGTTTTTATGCTCGGCTTTCCCATAATAATCAAACCATGCTCGATACTTCTTCTGCTGGCTCCTTTATGATGAAGACTATTGAATTCAGATGGAATTTATTGGATAGAATTAAATGCAACTCTGAAGATTGGGACCTCGACGAAGGTAAGGAGTCAGGTATGACGCCTAAGTTTGATTGTGTTAAAGCTTTTATGGATAACGATATTTTCTGTAAGTTTAGCACTAAATATGGACTTGACTCTGAGATAGTAGCTTCTTTCTGTGAATCTTTTGCTACTTATGTTGATCTCCCCAAGGAGAAGTGGTTTAAATATCATCCTCCCATAGAAGTAAAAGTAGTTGCACCTATTAAAGTTGAAGAAGAAACCATCACTTATAATGATCCTATTGTTCCTACCTCTTATGTTGAGAAACCGCCTTTCCCTGCTAGAGTCAAGTCAAAGTAATACTAAAGTTGAAGAAGAAACCATCACTTATAAAGGATCATGCTAAAGCTTCAACTGTTGTTCGTAAAAGCAATACTAGAACTTATACACCTCCTGAGCAAGTCAAAGTAGAACCCAATATTGCTATTGTTAAAGATCTCTTGTCTAATAATATTGATGGGCATGTTATTCAGTTCGAAGGTGAAACTGCTAGAATTGCTAAACCCTGTGCTAAAGATAAACATAGACCTGTGGTAGGCGTGCCTGTTATTTCTGTTAAAATAGGAGATCATTGTTACCAGGGCTTATGTGATATGGGTGCGAGTGCTAGTGTTATACCACATACTTTATATGAAGAAATTAAGAATGAAATTGCACCTGCTGAATTAGAAGGTATTGATGTCACAATTAAACTTGCCAATAGAGATACTATTTCACCAGTGGGAATTGTTAGAGATGTTGAAGTCTTGTGTGGGAAAACTAAATATCCCGCCGATTTTCTTGTTCTTAGTTCTCCACAAGATAGCTTTTGCCCCATTATATTTGGTAGACCCTTCTTGAATACTGTTAATGCTATGATAGACTGCAAAAAGAATGTTGTTACTATTGGCTTGGATGATATGGTTCATGAGTTTAATTTCTCTAAATTTAGTAAACAACATCGTGAGGAAGAATTGCCTAGTAAGGATGAAATTATTGGTCTTGCTTCTATTGCCGTACCTCCTAGTGATCCTTTAGAACACTATTTGCTAGACCATGAAAATGAGATGTTCATGAATGAAAGAAAGGAAATAGATGAAGTATTTTTTGAACAGAAACCTATTCTGAAACACAATTTGCCTGTTGAAATCCTAGGGGATCCTCCCCCACCCAAGGGTGATCCTGTGTTTGAGCTCAAACCATCGCCTGATAATCTTAAATATGCTTATCTTGATGAAAAGAAAATATATCCTGTTATTATTAGTGCTAACCTTCAAGAGCATGAAGAAGGAAGATTATTGAAAACTCTAAAAAAGCACCGTGCCGCTATTGGATATACTCTGGATGATCTTAAGGGCATCAGTCCCACTCTATGTCAACATAAAATAAATTTAGAAGCTGATGCCAAACCAGTTTGTGATCCTCAACGACGTTTGAATCCTAAAATGAAAGAAGTGGTAAGAAAGGAAATACTCAAGCTTCTGGAGGCAGGTATAATTTACCCCGTTGCTGATAGTCAGTGGGTAAGTCCTGTCCATTGTGTCCCTAAGAAGGGAGGTATTACTGTTGTCCCTAATGATAAAGATGAATTGATCCCGCAAAGAATTATCACAGGTTATAGGATGGTAATTGATTTCCGCAAATTAAATAAAGCTACTAAGAAAGATCATTACCCCTTACCTTTTATTGATCAAATGCTAGAAATATTATGCAAACATACACATTATTGCTTTCTAGACGGTTATTCTGGTTTCTCTCAAATACCTGTGTCGGCTAAAGATCAATCAAAGACTACTTTTACTTGCCCTTTTGGTACTTTTGCTTATAGACATATGCCTTTTGGTTTATGTAATGCACCTGCTACCTTTCAAAGATGCATGATGGCTATATTCTCTGATTTTTGGGAAAAGATTTGTGAGGTTTTCATGGATGACTTTTCCATCTATGGTTCCTCTTTTGATGATTGCTTGAGCAATCTTGATCGAATTTTGCAGAGATGTGAAGAAACTAATCTTGTCTTGAATTGGGAAAAGTACCATTTGTCTTTGATGATGATTGTGTAGAAGCATTTGAAATACTTAAGAAAGCATTAGTCTCTGCACCTATTGTTCAGCCACCTAATTGGAATTTACCCTTTGAAATTATGTGTGATGCTAGTGATTATGCTGTAGGTGCTGTTCTAGGGAAAAGAGTTGATAAGAAGTTAAATGTTATCCATTATGCTAGTAAGACTCTAGACAATGCTCAAAGAAATTATGCTACTACTGAAAAGGAACTCTTAGCAGTTGTGTTTGCCTGTGATAAATTCAGACCCTATATTGTTGATTCTAGAGTAACTATTCATACAGATCATGCTGCTATTAAATATCTTATGGAAAAGAAAGATGCAAAACCAAGACTCATTAGATGGGTTCTCTTGCTCCAAAAATTTGATTTACATATTGTTGATAGAAAAGGAGCTGAGAACCCCGTTGCAGACAACTTGTCTAGGCTAGATAATGTTCTTGATGACCCACTACCTATTGATGATAGCTTTCCTGACGAGGAATTAAATGTCATAAGTACTTCTCGTAGCACTCCGTGGTATGCTGATTATACTAATTATATTGTTGCTAAATTTATACCACCTAGCTTCACATATCAACAAAAGAAAAAGTTCTTTTATGATTTGAGACATTACTTTTGGGATGACCCACATCTTTATAAAGAAGGAGTAGATGGTGTTATTAGACGTTGTGTACCTGAGCATGAACAGGAACAGATCCTACGCAAGTGTCACTCCGAAGCTTATGGAGGACATCATGCTGGAGATAGAACTACACATAAGGTATTGCAATCTGGTTTTTATTGGCCTACTCTCTTCAAGGATGCCCGTAAGTTTGTTTTATCTTGCGATGAATGTCAAAGAATTGGTAATATTAGTAGACGTCAAGAAATGCTGTCAGGGAAGCTGATCCACGAACACCTATGGGACCGGCGGACCGAGCCCCTTTCGGTTCGGCGGGGGGCGGAGATCGCACGAAGAGCGGATCGAGGCGAAGCACACGAGCAGTTTACCCAGCTTCAGAGCTCTCCGGAGAGATAATACTCCTACTGCTGCATGTCTGAGTGTATTGAGTTCTTGCTCGGGAGCGCTGAGTGCTATAGTACACACTAGCTGCTAATGAGACCGAGCGTGAGTGTTTTTCTGCCTTCGACCCCCCCTCTATGTTGCGCATGGGCCTCCTTTTATATGCTAAAGGGGTCTCCGACAGGTGGCAACGTAGACAAGGGTAAAAATGGAAAAGGAATTGCGGTTGGTACAACTACCTGTACACTGTATCATACCTAACCCTGACGGCAGGGGACAAAGGCATTAAATGCCCGTCTACGTCGCCCAAATAGTGCAAACAGGGACCGTTAGGGACGCCACCGCTCGCCACGATGGCAATCTTGTCAGCGTCGCTTGCCACCGTGCACCGCTGGCTGCACAGCCTCTTGCCACGCGCGCCTGGAAAGGCCCCAGGGCGACACGTTGGTGGGTGTGCTGGAGCGCAGGTACAGAGTGGTAGCTTGCCGCGGCAAGCGCCTTGCCGCGGTCGTTGTCTTGTCGCGTCCGGAAGCTTGTCGCTCACCGTGCCTCGCCGGGACGCATGGCGCGTTGCGGCAAGTTCCTTGAAATGCCTTGGTTGTCCTTCCCGGCAAGCTCCTCTTGCTGGGGCCTTGTCTCCTTGGCTCGAATACTTTGTTCTTGAATGGCTCCAAAGGAACCATGGAGGACCTTGGCGGTCACCCGGCAAGCCTTGCCGCGGGATGCTGCAACTGCCCGTGCACAAGTTCAGGATACTAGGATACCCCTACTCTAGTACACCGACAAGAGCCCCCGGGCGTGGGCCACACACGGTGCCGAGCACTGTTGGGCCAAGCCCAAAACAGGGCACGGGCATGCGCGGCCTGGGTTTACGCCGTATCTTACTCCGTATCTACCGCGCCTTCCCCGAACAGCACGCGTCGAATGCGGCTCCGTGGGAGACATCGTGGGTGGTTTCTTTATTTGGAAAGACGGAACGCCCGCCCCCTCCCTCTTTATAAGCAGGGGAAACAGGGGCAGTTCGCCCATCTCGCCGGTTGTTACTCCAATCTCAGAAATCTCCGCCGCTCCCCCCTTCTTCCCAAAGTTGAAAGAGAGCAGCGCTCCGCCCCCCATCGCCACCAGCATCACCAACGCCGTCGATCTCCCCCACCACCTCCGCCATGGCTTCGAAAGCCGACAAGGGGAAGGTCGTGAAGTCGGCTGAGGCGCAGCGGCTCGCGGCGCTGCGAAAGGAGCGGGCGATCTTCCCCCCTCAGCTCGCCGCGAAGGAGCTGAGGGAGTACTACTACCTCTTCTGGTCGACGGAGACGCGAGCGCATCCGCGTACGAAGGTACTCTCAGCTGCCGCTTCAGAACTGGCTCCGAATGGATACCCCTTCTTCGCGTTGTTCTTCTACTGCAGGCTCTGCCCGCCTTTCTCTGAGTTTTTCTGCGATATCATGAACACCTACGGGTTCCGCCTCCTTGACTTCACCCCCAATGCTGTTCTGACCATGGCAGTTTTCGCACATCTCTGCGAAAACTTTGTCGGATTCTATCCAAACGTAGCTCCCTTCCACCACTTCTTTATGCCCCAAGTTGAGAGAGGGGAGCCTTTATCTGGTGGAATCGCCTGGATCTCGAGAGTTGGCAAGAAGGAAGCTTATCTGGAGGGAGAGCTCCGCAGCAAGTGGGAGGAATGGAGAGCAGACTGGTGTTGGATTGTAGAGGAGAACCCGCAGCCATTTACCGCCCAGCGCCAAGCCCCAATAGCGCGCGGCAACGATTGGAGCAACGTGGCCCCGGAAGACGATAGGCTGAGGATAGCCGTCACCCGGATCCTACGCCTCTGGCTTGCCAGGCTCACCGTAGGCGCCGTTGGCGCAGATTTTTCTTCACTGCCGCATCGCCCCCCTGCAGGAGAGGAGGAGACCCGCCTGGGAGTTCCAGAATGCGGCAGATATCATGAGGCTGCGCCCGGGCCTCAACTTCAACTTCACTGTCTTAGAACTGGATGCGATGATCCTGGAACTGTTCAAGCGCGATCCTCAACATCCCGAAGCATTCATGTTGCCGAGGGGTGTCGTTCCGCTGTGCAACAACTCCTCGCTCGACCGCATCCGTGCAATGATGCCGCTGTGCGATTCGCATGGAATTGTCCCAACTTGGCAAGAGCCTGCAGATGACGTCATGCAGGAGTTCTTTGACGGCCTGGTAGAAGTGCCGGTCCGCCCCGATGAACAAAAGAGCCTCACCCGCGACACCACCGATGATGAGATGCAGCGCATCGCCACTAGGCTAGAAGAGGCGGCAGCAGCCGCTGCCGTGGGCGAGTTCGGATTCACCATGGAGGAGGCAGAGGCAGCAGAGGCGGCAAGCCTTGTCGGGCGAGAGGAGCTTGCCAGTGAGGAAGAGCTTGTCGGGCCTGAAGCTGAGTCGAGCGAGCCCGCCGAGGGCGCGAGCGACTCGTTGAAGATCAACTCCTCCTCCTCCCCACCTTCAGCTAGCTCTCCGCAAGCAGAGCCCCCAGCTCCACCAAAAAGGCGTCTCCGCAAGGCCGGGGACGTAGCGGGGCGGCAGACGAGTCAACAGCCGTCGTGCCGTGCGACACGCTCTACCGCGGCAAGCACTGTTGCCGCGGGAGCGCCTCACGCCGCTGCGGCAACTGGAGCGGGGTCTTCCCGGTCCACCGCTACTGCTCCTGCCAAGTGGAAAAGGGAACCTACTCCTTCGCCTCGTCGTACCGGAGGCAAGCCGGACTTCGATCTCTCCGTGCTCAGCTCCGACGAGGAAGAAGAAGAGTAAGATTCTTTGCTGTACTTGTATTTCTTTAATTTTGTTGCTTTGTCTTGTATCTGATTTGCTTCACTCTGAACCCATTCCTTTTCAGGACGCTGGCCCAGAGAGCGGCAAAGAGAGCCAAGGTCCCGGTGATTGTCATCGAGGACGAACCCACCGCGGCAGCAGGGGTTGTGTCCGAAACCACCTTGCCGGACCCGGCAACTATTCCCCAAAGCAGCCCCCAGCGCAGCCCCCAGCGTAAATATATGGTTTACTTCCTGCTGTTAGGCGCGCATGGGTGCTCTTTCTTTGCTGACATCTGACTGTTGGTTTGTGTAGGAGCAGAGCAGCTTCACCAGGAGTGCCCGGAAGCCGCTCCCGAAATGTCATCTGCTTCAACTACACCGCCAAGGGAGGATTCCCCGGCAAGGGAGCATTCTCCGGCAAAGGAGTATTCTCCGGCAAGGGACAGTTCTCCGGCAAGGGACAGCACCAGCGACCCTCCGGTGGTTGAGACCACGACTGCAGGTCCTAGTACAGGTAATCCTCTTGCTTGAAAACTTCCCTTGGGTTCTTCTTCTTCTGATTTTTTTTTTGGATATTTGCTTGATTTTTCTTCTTTTTCCGTTCGTCAGATCCATCTGCCACGGAGCCAATGGAAACCGAGGTCGCCGGCGAGGAGAACGCGCGCAGCAATACCGACGACGCCGTTGCCACCGAAGGAGAAGCCGGCGCTGATGATCCCGCCGGCGAAGAGGCCGCCAAAGTTGCCGCCGCAGAAGCTGGCGAGGGATCCGGCGATCGCACTGACGGCACCGAGGCCGCAGGAGCATCAGGCGCTACGCCGATCACCGATCCCTCTGCCGCTGCTGCAGCGCCAGGCTCCGAAGAGCCCTAGCCCGGCGCCTATTTGAAGGCCGGCGACGGCATCTTCATCAAGCTCCCCTGGGCGTCAAGCTCCAGGGCGTCGGTCGAAGGAGAGATCTTGGATGGAGAGGTGCTCGCCTCCGCTGGGCTGACGCTGGTCGACGCGCCAAGCAGCAACAACGACGAGCCTGAGGAGGAGGAGCTGCTGCGGAAGCTGTTGTCGCTCTACCGCGCCCGACAGGCCAAGCTGGTATCCCGAGAAGCGCTTGTCACGAAGGCGGGAGTGGACATCGAGAAGCGCATGGAGGAGCTCCGGGGTTTCAGGCAGGAAGCTCTCCGGTCCCTGGCAGAGGAGCGGGAGCAAGTCGCCGAGGAGCGGAAAGCCTTCCTCCTCGAGAAGGCTGAAGTTGAAGAGCAACAGCGGCTTGTTGCCGAGAAGCTATCTGCACAGGAAGGCAAGTTGGCACAGCGCAAGGTCAACCTTGACAGCCACGAGGAGGAGCTTGACGCGCGCGAGCAAACACTTGGCGGGGCTCTCAAGGAAGCAGAGGATGCTCCCGTAGCTGCCGAGACCGCCAAGAAGGAGCTGGAGACGAAGGTGGCGCAGCTAGAGGCCGATCTCAAGGCGAGCGGCGAGGAGCTTGCTGCGCTCAAACGTGAGAGCGAGAAGGACGCCCCCGCTCATGGCGAGCTGCAAGGTTGTCTCACTGAGAGGAGCAAAGAGCTTAGCGCCGCCAAGGACTCCAACGCGGATCTTGAGTTGAAGTTGGTTACTTTGACTCAGACGTTGGACGGCGCCAGGGAGCGGGAGGTGGCCTTGTCGGAGAAGATCAAGGCCGACGAGGCGCTGCTGGCGAGTGCTGCCGCCGCCCAGAACACTTTTAGGGAGAATGTGGAGCACTGGACCGAGGGTCTCGTGGATGTTGCCGCAGCCATCGACAGGGAGCTGGCGCAGCTGGGGATGGAGGATCTCGGGTACTCCTCCGACGAGCACCTCCAACCCAGCGCCAAGCTCAGGTTGTTCTTCAAAGGCGTGGCGATGGCCCTCCAGCGACTCCGGGAGAAGATCCCAAAGCAGCTGGCCGACAAGTCGCGCAAGATCTTCGTGGGAGCTCTTCAAAAGGTGCTGGTGAAGGTGGCCTTCCGCAACCCAGGCCTCAACCTCACCAACGTCCTCAGGACCGTGCCGCCGGATGCTGATCTGGAAGCGCTCAAGACCCTTGTCGCACCCATTGTGGACAAGGTGAGCGGGATCAAGAGGGTTGAGGGCGATCGCGTAGATTAGGCCACCCGTTTTCTCTTTTTCTTGTCGCTGCTGGTCATGTTATGAGAACAATCTGTTAGAGCTGCGACAAGCTATCTTGTAATATGACTCTATTTTGGGTAGCGATTGCTATGTTATTTCCTTTACTTGATTCCTTCTTTTGTATGTTTTTGCCCTACGCTTTTAGGGAACTTGTCGGCGCAGGCACCTTAGCCGCGAGCGCTGAGTGCGGGACGTCAGCAGCCTACTGGCGGTGTCGCTACCGACAAGAAACCTTGTCGCAACTAGTCGCAGCTCACTTAAGTTGTTGAGCGGACTCGAAACAAAGTAAGGGCGCAACTAGCTTCGAGTTGGTTCCTCCGCGCACAGGTTTTCCATACAAAGCACGGTCGTTCGAGGAAGATAACTTAAAAATTAAAACTAATTGCTCAAACTTTGGCAACTTAGCTTTTCTGTCGTTTGCTTTCCGGTAAGGCGAAACTTCCTTGAACGATTCCTGGTCCACACCATTATCTTCTCCTTTCCCCCCGGCAAACTTGTGGGCGGGGGAACCTTCCTTCCTTTGAGAAAGAAGAGAAAATAAAGATATGGAGCCTTACGGCTCGTTATTGCTTACCGGGGGTAGGCGCTGCACAAAGTGTCAGATAATGCATGCAAAGAAAAGTAGAAAGCATGAAATTGACAAGATGTGCGGAGCACATGAGATTTACATATGCACGGGGTCTGCGCCCGGCTTTGTACAAAGGATTACATGCAACATCGGCAAGACTTGTACAAAAGGTGGTTGCCGGAACAGGTTCCGACAACCGCGCCTTACGGGTAAAACTTACGAAGATGCTCAATGTTCCAGGAGTTGCTCACCGGAATGCCATCTTCGGTCTCAAGGCGGACAGCGCCGGGCCTAGTGACTCGTTTCACCCGGTAAGGGCCTTCCCACTTCGGCGTCAACTTGTTGGAATTCTTGGCGGACTGAATGCGCCAAAGAACAAGGTCGCCTTCCTCGAGACTTCTGGCATTAACTTTGCGGCTATGGTAGCGGCGCAAAGCTTGCTGGTATCGAGCAGCTCGTACAGCAGCCTGAAGACGGTCCTCCTCAAGGAGCAGCGCGTCATCTTGCCGCAACTGCTCTTGCTCAAGCTCATCATAATCGAGCACTCGAGGTGACCCGTATACGAGTTCCGTGGGGAGAACTGCCTCTGCTCCATAGACTAGAGCGAAAGGTGTCTGCCCAGTGGCTCGATTTGGCATCGTCCTGACCGACCAAAGAACCACCGGCAGCTCCTCAATCCAGTTCTTTCCGCACTTGTGCAGCCTGTCGAAAGTTCTGGTCTTGAGCCCGCGCAGCACTTCAGCATTCGCCCTCTCCGCTTGACCGTTACTTCTCGGATGAGCAACAGAAGCGAAGCAGACCTTGGCGCCAAGATCTTGGACGTACTGCATGAAGGTGCGGCTCGTGAATTGCGTGCCGTTGTCGGTGATGATCCTGTTAGGGATCCCGAAGCGGCAAACAATCGACCTGAAGAACTTGACTGCTGACTATGCTGTCACCTTCCTCACTGCTTCCACTTCCGGCGACTTTGTGAACTTGTTGATTGCAACGTACAAGTACTCAAAGCCCCCGACAGCTCGGGGAAAAGGGCTGAGGATGTCGAGCCCCCAGACCGAAAATGGCCAGGATAAAGGGATCGTCTGGAGAGCTTGAGCTGGCTGGTGTATCTGCTTGGAATGGAACTGGCACGCTTCACACTTGGTTACTTGTGCAGTTGCATCCTGGAGGGCTGTCGGCCAAAAGAAACCTTGCCGGAACGCTTTGCCGGCAAGTGCTCTTGCGCCAATGTGGTGACCACATATGCCTCCATGTATCTCTGCCAATAGCTTTTGTCCGTCTTCCCGGTGAATACACTTCAATTTCACGCCGTTGAGTCTTCTTCTGTACAGTGTGTTGTCGACAAACTGGTACATACTTGACTGCCGGGCTACTCTTTCCGTTTCTTCTTGCTCTTCGGGAAGTTCTCCTGTCTGAACGAAACGGACAATCTGTTGTGCCCATGCTGGAGCTTGCGGCTCGACAACAAGGACTAAAGGCACATCTGCTGCTGCGGGAACATCTGCTTCTACGGCGAGAACCCGCGGCTCAGCCGGAGCTTGACGTTCCCCGGCAAGCTTGCCGGAGCAAAACTTGTCGGGAGCGTCTGCTTCAATGGAACAAACCCTAGGGCTTGCCAGAGCAGACTACTCCTCAGCACCCTTGGTGTTGATCTTGAGGACCTTCTTGGCGGCGGCTTCGGGGAGCTCTGCCGGAAAATAGTCATCAGAAATCAACTTCCTCTTCTTGCTCTGTCCAGTTGATGGCGTTAGAGATGGTTGAGTCAGTTTGAGCACAAAGATCCCTGGTTCCACAGGTAACTTAAGTGCGGCGCACTTCGACAGGCCATCGGCAATGTCGTTGTGAGCTCTTGGAACATGTTCCATCTGTAGGCCGTCAAAGTGCTCTTCTAGCTTTCTCACTTCATCAACGTAAGCTTCCATCAACGGACTCTGATAATTCTTGTTCACTTGGCGGACGACAAGCTGTGAGTCACCCCTGACAATGAGCTTCTTGATCCCAAGGTCTGCTGCGATCCTGAGACCGGCAAGCAAACCTTCATACTCTGCGGTATTGTTCGTTGCTTTCTCCTTGGGAAAGTGCATCTGGACTACGTACTTGAGGTGCTCTCCGGTGGGTGCAACAAGTAGCACGCCCGCACTGCGCCTTGCAGCGAAAAGGCACCATCAAAGTACATCAGCCACTCTTTGCTTGCTTCCTTGACGGGGATGCTCGTTTCTGGAATTTCTTCATCTTGTGTTGGCGTCCATTCTGCTATGAACTCCGCCAATGCTCTGCTTTGGATAGTTGAAATGCTCTCAAACTTGAGGCCAAAGCTTGACAGTTCCAGTGCCCACTCGACAATCCTGCCTGTTGCTTCTGGATTTTGCAGTATCCTCTTCAGCGGAAAACGAGTGACGACTGTGATCTCATGTGCTTGAAAGTAATGGCGCAGCTTTCTCGAGGCCATGAGAAGGCCGAAAAGCAATTTCTGCACACCAGAGTACCTTCACCTAGCCCCCTGCAGAAGGGAACTGACAAAGTAAACTGGGCGCTGCACCATTCTTTTCTGCATCTTCTCACGCGACTGCGCAGATCCATCTTTGTCGGGACCAGAGCTTGCCGGTGAAGTCCTCTGCTTGTCGCTGGATGCATCTGCCGTGGTTGCTGGCTCATCATCCGCCTCCCTCTCCGCTACTAATGCAGCACTAACCACTTGATTGGTTGCCGCTATATATAGCAGCAACTTCTCTTGTGGCTTAGGTGCGACAAGTGTTGGAGTGGAGGACAGGTATCTCTTTAAGTCCTGCAGTGCAGCCTCCGCTTTTGGAGTCCATTTCATTGGACCTGCCTTTTTCAATATTTTAAAAAATGGCAGGGCGCGCTCAGCAGACCTAGAGATAAACCTGCTGAGAGCAGCTACGCAACCGGCAAGTCTTCGTACATCCTTGACGCGCTTTGGTGCTTCAATCTGCTCAATGGCCTTGATCTTGTCGGGATTGGCTTTAATTCCCCGCTGAGACACGAAGAACCCGAGAAGCTTGACGGAGGGGACTCCAAACACACACTTCTCGGGGTTAAGCTTGAGGTTGATCTTGCGCAGATTTGCAAAGGTTTCGTCTAAATCTTGAATCAGAGTCGCCTTGTCCTTGCTCTTGACCACTATGTCATCCATGTAGGCTTCCACATTTCTGTGTATTTGCGGCTCAAAAGCGTCATGGACTACCCTTGCAAATGTTGAACCAGCATTCTTTAAACCGAAAGGCATTCGTACGAAACAGTATGTGCCACATGGGGTGATGAATGCGGTCTTCTCCTCATCCTCTTCTGCCATGAAGATCTGATCGTATCTTGAGTATGCATCAAGAAATGAAAGCAAGTCACATCCGGCCGTGGAGTCAACAATCTGGTCGATGCGCGGCAAGGGAAATGGGTCTTTGGGACAAGCTTTATTGACATCGGTAAAGTCGATACAAAGCCTCCATTTCCCGTTTGCCTTGTGCACGACTACAGGGTTGGCCAACCACGTAGGATGGAGCACTCCTCTGACAAGGCCTGCTGCTTCCAATTTCTTGATTTCTTCTGCGATGAATTCTTGGCGCTCCACTGCTTGCTTCCTGACTTTCTGCTTGACGGGCCGCGCATGAGGACAGACGGCAAGATGGTGCTCGATTACTTTCCTGGGAACACCGGGGTGTCAGACGGTTGCCACACAAATACGTCGATGTTTGCCCGCAGGAAAGTAACGAGCACGCTTTCCTATTCAGGGTCGAGAGTGGCACTGATGGTGAAGGTACCACCAGTGCCATCCTCCCTGGTGGACACCTTCTTGGTCTCTGGTGGAGCTGCCATTGCCTTCTTACACTTGCCGGCGGAGCTCGATGGTGCGTCCTCGACGGTAGCGCAGCACTCCGAAGAGGTGCGCTTGCCGGAGTGGGCACCAGAACTCTTGCCGGACTTGGTCTTCTTCTTCGCCCCGGGAGCTTCAACGGCAAGTGATTTGCGATCTGTTGCGGCTGCTGCTTCCTGGTAGATCTTGTTGGCGCAGATAAGAGCATCCTTCTTGTCGCCAGGGACAGAGATGACACTTATCGAGCCTGGCATCTTCAGCATGTTGTATGCATAGTGAGAGGCTGCCATGAATTTGGCGAGTGCTGGACGGCCGAGTATCCCATTGTAAGGCAATGGAAAGTCAGCAACGTCAAAAGTGACCCTCTCAGTCCTGAAGTTTAACTCGCTGCCAAATGTCACTGGCAACATGATCTTTCCCTTCGGCTTGCTCCTTCCTGGATTGATTCCTTGGAATGTGCCGGTCTCTTCGAGCTCGCTATTAGGGATCTAGAGTTTCTGGAGTACCGCGGAGGAGATCAGGTTCAAGCTAGCCCCGCCGTCAACTAGCATCTTAGTGACCTTGAGGTTGCGGATAGTTGGTGAAACCAACATCGGCAAACATCCAACCGCAGTTATGCGATCAGGGTGGTCCTCGATATCAAAGATGATAGGCGTGCTGGACCATTTCAGAGGCTTGCGTGACTCGACGGGTGGTTCTGCCGCATTGACTTCCCGCACCCACTGCTTGAGCTGGCGGTGTGAAGTATGCAGAGAAGCACCGCCGTCAACGCACAGGACCTCTGTGGCTTTCTGGAACTCCTGCTCATCGGTCTCGTCATCATCCATATCTTCATCGTCGTCGTCATCTTCATCCTTGTCGCGGCCGCGGGGAGGTCTATCTCCTTGCCACTGCTTGGCCTTGCCGCGGCGTCCACCTCGGCCGGGGCGTTTCTTGCTGGCTCCTCCAGCACCTTCCTGGGCCTTCTCCTTGTCGCGTCGCTCGTATTCAGCCTTTTGCTGCTCGACAAGCTGCTCGACCTTCTTGCAGCTCTGGAGGTCATGGCCCTTGGTGCGGTGGATCTTGCAGTACTGCTTGTTGGTGTCGTCCTGCTTGTCGGCGACCGCCACAGCCTGGTAGTTGGTGTCGCCGGAGCTACCAGCTTTGGCTTTCTTGGCGCCACCTCCGTTGCCGGACTGCTCAACTACCAGCACATCTTTGCCTTTCTTCTTCCTGTTGTTCCGCCGCCGGTTTTTCCTTGCCGGGGCGGCCTCCTCACTATCTGATCCTCCTGCTTCTGTATTCTCTCCGGTGAGTTTCCTCCCTTCCTCAGCACGCGCACACTTGTCGGCCAGGGCATATAGCTCACTGACGTCTCTGATCTTGCACATCGCCATCTCCTCCCGCATCCTGAGGTTTCGCACATTCTGATGGAACGCCCTGATTACCGCGGCAGGGTGGACATCTGGGATGTCGTGCTGTACGCGGTTGAATCTCTGAATGTACTTGCGTAGGGGCTCTCCTTCCTTCTGGGCGAGCAGATGAAGGTCACTCTCTTGGCCATGAGGCTTGTGGCCGCCCGTAAAGGCGCCGACAAACTGATGGCATAGGTCTTCCCAGGAGGATATGGAGTTGTTCGGCAAGTGCATGAGCCAGGATCTGACATTGGGCTTGAGCACCAGCGGGAAGTAGTTGGCCAGGATCTTGTCGTCCCGCCCCCCTGCAGCTTGAACCGTGATGGTGTAGATGCTGAGGAACTCCGACGGATGCGACTTGCCGTCGTACTTCTCTGGTACATCTGGCTTGAAATTCTTCGTGCTGGGCCACTGGACTTGCCGCAGCTCACGAGTGAACGCAGGGCAACCTACCGTGTACGGCAAGTCGCCTGGTCCCCCTGGTGCATGTATGTCGACAGAGGGCCCAGCGCGCTGGTCCGATTGACGCCGCGCTTCTCTTCGGCGCTCGATGCGAGTTCGAGCGTCTTCTTGCTGTCGTTCGTGAAGAACTGGGCGCTGATCGCGACGAGCTCGTGGATCTGATGATGTGGTGGAGTCGCTGTCGAGGTGGATCCGGCGAGTCGGCGATCTTGGCCTTCGGGGTGGAGAGTGCATGGTGGTTGCACCCCCACCGGTTTCGTCGCCATCGGCTCGTGCCCGGCAGTCCTGCCGCGGAGTGTCGCCATTGGCGAAGACGATGAGACTCTGAATGGTGGCCCTCCATTCATCGATCTTGTCTGCTATTGGAGGGTAATCCAGGAGCAGTTGAGCTCGCGCCAAAGCTTCTGTTGGAGTGGTGGGCGGCAGTGGCGACCGGTGCGAGGAGCGGGATATGCTCGTACTTCTAACTATGTTAGAAGGAGCAGTATCCCGTCCAGGCGACCGTGTCTCACTCGTGCCAGCATGTTGGCGTGCATGCTGGTCTTGAGCACCCCGAGATCCACCAGCTCGATCTTGGTCCAACGAACGTATGGCCCTGCGAATACCATGACGCTGTCAGACCTGCGCCTCCTGAGATGGGCGCGGTGCATGTACGGACGCCGAGGTCTCCGCAGCCTTGTCTTTGGACCTGGCAGCACCGTGAGGTCCCTCGTCGATGCCCGTTCTTCCGCCGGCGTCTACCCCACCACTCTTTTGCTCCGGTGGTGGTGGGATCGACGTGGACGGAACAGCTGCCGCCGAAGCCTTCTTCTTCGGTGGCATGTCTATGAAGAAGATGAAGATCTAGCTCGTGTGAACGCTGGATCAGGTTCACACAACCTCAACGCCCCCTACCTGGCGCGCCAAAGATGTCAGGGAAGCTGATCCACGAACACCTATGGGACCGGCGGACCGAGCCCCTTTCGGTTCGGCGGGGGGCGGAGATCGCACGAAGAGCGGATCAAGGCGAAGCACACGAGCAGTTTACCCAGCTTCGGAGCTCTCTGGAGAGATAATACTCCTACTGCTGCGTGTCTGAGTGTATTGAGTTCTTGCTCGGGAGCGCTGAGTGCTACAGTACACACTAGCTGCTAACGAGACCGAGCGTGAGTGTTTTTCTGCCTTCAACCCCCCCTCTACGTTGCGCATGGGCCTCCTTTTATATGCTAAAGGGGTCTCCGACAGGTGGCAACGTAGGCAAGGGTAAAAATGGAAAAGGAATTGCGGTTGGTACAACTACATGTACAGTGTATCATACCTAACCCTGACGGCAGGGGACAAAGGCATTAAATGCCCGTCTACGTCGCCCAAATAGTGCAAACAGGGACCGTTAGGGACGCCACCGCTTGCCACGATGGCAATCTTGTCAGCGTCGCTTGCCACCGTGCACCGCTGGCTGCACCGAAAGGCCCCAGGGCGATACGTTGGTGGGTGTGCTGGAGCGCAAGTACAGAGTGGTAGCTTGCCGCGGCAAGCGCCTTGCCGCGGTCGTTGTCTTGTCGCGTCCGGAAGCTTGTCGCTCACCATGCCTTGCTGGGACGCGTGGCGCGTCGTGGCAAGTTCCTTGAAATGCCTTGGTTGTCCTTCCCGGCAAGCTCCTCTTGCCGGGGCCTTGTCTCCTTGGCTTGAATACTTTGTTCTTGAATGGCTCCAAAGGAACCATGGAGGACCTTGGCGGTCACCCGGCAAGCCTTGCCGCGGGATGCTGCAACTGCCCGTGCACAAGTTCGGGATACTAGGATACCCCTACTCTAGTACACCGACAAATGCCTATGAATTATTCACTTGTCATTGAGCCATTTGATGTTTGGGGCTTTGATTATATGGGACCTTTTCCTGCCTCTAATGGTTACACTCATATTCTAGTTGTTTTTGATTACGTTACTAAGTGGGTAGAATGTCACACCCTGATTTTCATGCCACAACACTTAAGCTAATAAATCATGATAAAATGTGGTTTGATAAAAACTTTTGAGTGTTTTGGACCTTGCCTTGATTGGATTTCATGTGTTGTTTGCAAGTGCTCTAAAAATGAAATAAATCCCCCAACTCCTGTACTTCATCTCCTTGATCCAAAACCTTTTCCCAATGATCATGCCATGGGTATAGAGCAACATAGTATTTTCTTACAAAAATAATTTGGCCAAAAAGTATTTTCAAAAATTAGTTTTCCAAAAACCCCTGAATTGAGGTTTGCACTGCAAGTACTTAATTAAGGGCAGTAAAAATCTTTCCAAAAATATATTTGACTCCTATTAGATATAGGATACCCATAAACAACAAAAATATAATTTTAAAGGTTATTTTCCTATTTTATTTAAAAGCTTTTTCTTAAGGCCAGAAATGGTCTTTAATAGGGAAAAATTATTTTATTGTTTTAAAAATATTTGACAAAAATCAGGGAAACTCAGTGGACATATATTGTCCATATATAAGAGTTTCAACACATGGTCATGTTCAAAATATTGGTCAAAGCCCTCAAAAACCCTTTCTGGATATTTCAAGCTTTCGAAATATTTACAAAGGAAATATTCTCCAAAAATTCCAAAAAAAAAAATCTATCATGTCACATATGACATATTAGATGATCTTGCCAAGTCTCATGACTTGGAGAACAATATAACATCATCAAATCCCCTCAAAACCATTTTGTCCATTTTGAAGTTTGAGCAACTTTACACTACCAAATATATCCAAATGTTCCCAAACCTTGTGAACATGCTCAAATGTTCTAATTATTCATCTAGACCAAATGGCACAAGTTGGAGAACAAGTTAACTTGATCAAAGTGCCCCAAAACCCTTCCTGTCCAGAACCAAATTTGAACAACTCTACATTGGCAACTTTCTCCTTTTGATCTCAACTTTTGTGGGCATGTTCATAACCTCAAATGATGATACTACACCAAGTGGTGCATCAAGGAGAATTGATTTGCATGACTAAATCTTGGTAAAGCCATTTCTGCTAATTTCCAGGGTTTACCAAAGTTGCATTGTCAACTTCCTCCAAATGAGCTCCAACTTGGTGATCAACCCCATTTCTATATGACACTTGATCCTGTTAATCTTCATATCATTTGGAATCCATTTGCTTGCCCAAACCACCATCAAACACCTTCTGGAAGAAATTTAAAATGTATGTTTTGTCCACTTCCACTAATCTCCGTGAGTTCTCCTTTTTACCACAGCCCCTCCTAGTCCCCCTCTACCTCTGGTGTGCTTCCCTGCCCGAGAGGCAATGATGAAGGGGGGCAGGGATCCATTTTTCTTCTCTGAACAGCCACTTTTTCCTCCCTTTCTCATCTCTCTCTCACTCCTGGCAAGTTCCAGAGCATCCAAAGCCTCCAACCCTCTTGTTTATTCCCCCTTCAGACCCCAGACGCAACTGGACACAAGAGTGCACGCGGAAAAGCCGCGGATGCCGGCCATATGCGCGCTCTAGAGCACGTCAGCGTGCACCCGACCATTTACACGGCGCTCCCGTCCACCTCGAGCCTCCCCCTCGCGCCAGTCGAGGTCCCTCGACGTCCGCAACTCGCCACCGAGCTGGCCCCCTTCTCTCTCTTCCTCCTGCTGCCTCCTCTCGCACGCGCACCGGCCGCCCGAGGGCTCCATTGGGCAGCCTCACACGCGCGATGCCTCTGACCCGTCCCCGCCCCTTCTCTATCTTCCTGGCGCCCTACTCTACCCCCACGAACGCCGTAGACAGCTCCTCTCCCTCCCTCCTGGCCTCCCGAGCCATCGCCGCGGCCACCCGTGCGCCGCGTCCACGGTGAGCTACGGGTCGGCTATTTAAGGCCACCCCCGAGCCCCCTCTCGACTCCTTTGGCTCTCTATCCCTCCCGTGCACCCCTTGGACCAACCCACTTCCCTCCTCGCGCTCTCCATCCGCCACCATGGCCGGAGCCTTGCCGTCGGCCTCCGCCTAAATTCGCACCCACCACTCCTCCTCCTTCCCTCCTTTCTCCACTAGGCGAACCCCCTGACCACAACGGAACCCCTCATCACTTCTCTCTCTGCTACGGTGCCCCGTAGCACCAATGCCACCATCGTCGTCGGCCTCGCCCGCCGCGGCCGACGCCCTACTCAACCCGGTGGCCCTGGGCGACCGTGCCACCAACGGTTGGATGCGGCGTGGCCTCCTGAGCGTGCCGGTACGCCGGGCGTCACCGGAGGTGGCCGATATCGCCGAGGAGGACGCCGGCGCCCGCTCGGCCTTGCCTCCCCTGCCTCTGCTCTGTTCGAGCGGGAGGTAGGAGACGGGCTGAGCATCGGGCCCGCTCGATAGTGGCCCGGTGGGCGGGCCCCGCTCGTTTAAGTGGAAACAGGCTCTGCCCGCTGCCGTCTTCGCTCGGGGAAGGCGTCTTCCCTGGAATACGCCTTCGATGTCGCCCCTGACACCCGCATAGCTGAGCCGCTGGGCCGGCCCACTGCTATCCTTCGCCTGGTGCGCTGGATAAGGGTACACCCCCTTTCCCTTTTCTTTTTCTTTTTCTGTAAAAGTTCTAATATCCATAAACAATTCAAATAGTGTCCAAATTTGATGATTCAAATTTCCAGAGACACCATAAATCAAGTCCTATTTAATAGGCCACAGTGGACATTTTTGTTGTCCTTGGTTTTCACTGAGCCTTTTAAAAAGGTCATTTATCCACATAAGTCCACTTCAAAAATCCATATTATATTCATTTCAACTCCAAATCCAGTGAAACCAATTTCTAAATGTTTCTCAAATCATGCCTGAATTAATGGGTACTTTTACTCATTTTTATAAAATGGCATTCTGTGTACAACTTCTGGATCCATCAAATCCATTGATTCCATCATATTGAAATGTTTAGAAATATCCATTGATCCACTTCCAATGAAATCACCTTGGTCATTTCTCATATGACCAGAGGTATCCTAGAAAAGTCCAACTCATATTTTTAGAGCACTTTTATTTCCTGCCTTGTTGTGTTGCTTATTATGGTTGCTTTCGACGATAGTTGACGAAGTAAACGAAATGCTCGGAGTTGGACCAGAGATATTTGAAGACCTCGAAGACTTTGTTAAAACAGGCAAGCAGCCCTTTGACCATGTCTATGAAACCCTTTTTATGCATGACATATAGCTCTTTATTATTGTTGCATCGGAATCATGAGGAGATGGTGAACCACATGGGTTGGTTGCCTCTGTTACTTCCTCGTTGATACTTGCATTGTGCATGACCCTACCTTCTTATGAGGGCTATGCCGGTGGGAGTAGATAGGATGCTAAAGTAGATACTACGCAAAAAGGGATGGGCATATGCATGGTGAAGGAGACAAAGTAATTTCAAAAGACTTTTCGAAAACCCCGCCGGGTGCCACTTATGCCCGGGGGAGATGATCAGTTGGGTAGCCACTTGATTTCGAAGTGGTGTACTGAAGCAAGTGTGTGTTGTTTTCAAAACGGATTGGTTTAAGTTGCGACCGTTATTCCAACCTTAGATGCGCAACCACTCTACCCTTGTATGGGAAGGGGCATTATTGAGTACCTAGACCGATACTAGCTTGGAGCCTGCATTACTAGTGACGGGAGAGTTGTTGGTGCGCTCTCTCGGGACGGGGTCATGACAGGTAGGGCGACCAAGAACATTTTTATGGGGCACCGGACACACCGTTGGTACCCCGTGCTTGTGATGTGAGATGATTATGGAGCGTGGCTCCATGAAAATGTTATGTGATAATGTTGGGCACGGGGGTTACTACCAATCGAGTGGACTCCATGTTAGTGTCGTCTAGGGAAAGGTAGTGATCGGGTGCTTACCCTGGGTACTTGAGGTACCGCGGGTCGTGGCTGACACGGAAGTTCCCCGGATCTTGTGGGTACAGTGTGCAACCTCTGCAGAGTGTAAAACTATTCGAATAGCCGTGTCCACGTTCAAGGACATTTGGGTAACCGCTCTTGGGGTATGTCCACATGTTTACAAATCGTGTGTGTGTGTTGATAAAACTACTTGGGTCAAGTCAAGGGACTTGACATGATTGAGTTGGGTTGGTGCCCACTCTATTTATGTTGATATCTGTAACCTGTCCTCATGGTTACTTGAACTCTCCTGATGCATGTCTTACAAGTTGTTGAACATGTCATTGCACTCAAAACTAGCTTTCTGCAAAAATTTACCTATATCATGCAATTTTGTATCTTGAACCAAAACATGGGTTGCTTGCGAGTACATTCAAAGTACTCATTGGCTTGCCACTGGTTATTTTATTGGTCAGGCATGAAAGAACAGGATGTAATGAAGAGTACCTTGGTGACGAACATGCGAGCTGGGACGCTTCCCAGTTAGAATGCCTGTAGGGTTAAGGCAGATGGCATGGGTCCAAGTTGTTATTGAAGATTTCCACTGCGATGATACACTCAAGACTTGACCATAATGGTCCTACTTGTGTAAAACGGTATGTATGGATGTAAGACTCGTTATTCAGCTTCTGTGTGTTCAGTGAGCATTGATCTCTGGGATCACTGTACACGTGCATTCGGTGATCTCGACTTATGAGTCGGGGTCCCCACAGAGCTGGTATCAGAGCCATCCTGACTGTAGGAAGCCTTAGTTAGCATGGTCGTTAGTTAGGGTAAAACTATTTCCAAAACTGCTACTAGTTTTCAAAACTATCTGTACTTCTCTTCCCTTCTCAGTTTTTCGAAAACTAAGGTATACTTTCCTTATTGATCTCTTCCCCTTCAAAACCTTTGGTCCCTAGAACCCTCATGCCCCTGACCACTGGATTCCTTGTAATCCTCGTGGATAATCTAGAAGGAAGATGCCTTGCCAGACATTCACCCACATCTCCTAAACACAAGATTGGCGACATCACAACAAGACGATACCAACAGATGATACATCCTCAAGGAATGAGGACCTGAAGACCCAGGAGATGGTGACACCCTTGACACTGCCCCAAGATGATGCAACCTTAGCCTACGATGATCAGGGCATAGAATATGCAAGATCATGATATACATCCCTAATAGAGTAACCCTGTCACTACCGTTGTTGTATCGGCAACCACCGATGGATGAGAACCTAGCCATTTGGTCCGCCTCACCATAGTGAGTAGGAAAACGGTTCTCCTCATCCCCCGCTCTTGGTGTCGATGTTGTCATCAACGTAACCGACATGGTGGACCTCTATTACGCCTTGATAATGTCATTGCGTGAAGGATTACCTGCCCGGTACCATCGACGGCTTAGAAGACAAAAAGGGATCGTCGTGATTAAGAAGACAATGGAAGACCAAGTCAAAGACAGCCACGAGGAGCCACCATCACCCCAACACCTCATCAGGCGAGAAGTTGTCGAAGATTCTTCAGGCTCAACCCAGATCGTTTCATCAAACAAGAGACGTAGCAACACTTGAAGAAAACTCAGAAGACTGCATGAGGCACAAGGCACGACTACCGAGTCCGAGAACCCCTAGGGTAGTATGAGTCGTGTACCCCCTATGCGCAGTCGAGTCTGTATGATAGTTCGAATAGAACCATGATTGTGAGTTGCTTGTTTTTATTTGTTTGTGTTTTGATATAGGTCGCACTTTTGCCCTAGGCGACAAGTATGCGACTATATCACCTTCCTCACCTTGTTCCTTTTGTTTGGCCCTCTTTGCACCTGTTTGTTTGCACTAGCACTATAGAACCCCCTTTAGGCATTCCCCTCCTCTATGCTACCTCTCCCTCTCATCTCTCTCCTCAACTGAAGGCTAGCAAGACAAGATACACCAAGGATTCTACTTTGGCAACCAACCAGCACTGAAGACTTTTTGCTACAACCTCCTCGACCAAGTGCAACCCCTTAGAGTTATGGTTGCCCCTCAAGATTAGAAACCCATTCCTAGACCCTTCGAGACTTCATAAGATACCCCAGCTCGAATCCTTAACCATGTGCTTAACCCACAGAATTGCAAGAGAACCTGTTAAGCCTCCGTAACCGTGCTTATCACTGGGTTCATTAGGGAACTAGTGGACATAGTGAACGAGCACATTATCATCTTGAGATAGCACCAAACTAACGATGCCATAGGGAAGACCAGTTTGAGGATATAGGAATAGATGGCTAATGACTTGATGAGTTTATATCAATGACTTTGAGGAATTATCTGAGACTCTTTGGTGGATTATAAGGCTACCATGTTGGTGGATGAACTTGGTGGGATCATGATTATAGAGTAGCATAGCTTTGTTACCCCTGAGTAAATTGGATTTATAGGACAATTATGATTGCAAGCTGGAATTCTTGGAAGTATTTGGATTTGTCTTAGACAAGGGATATTGATAGGTGATAGTTGATATTATGATAATGACTTGAGGGAAAAGCGTAGAAATTCTCGTTGGACACAAGACTTGGATTTAAATAGGTGATCCTAGTTGAGCATAGATGCTGAGTATGTCTACATGGTTCGGAGTAAATTGTATTTAGACTGATGATCTCGATCATGATACCATGTTTCTCGGTGGACGATAAACTAGGAGATTGGACTAATTGTCGGAGTTTATTTAGGGATATATATATATGCTTGACCTTGGAGTTACTTGACCCCGATAATGGGAATTGGTGGACTGACTATAGTAGAGGTAGCCCTTTCAAGTGTTCGTGGATTATAGGAACATTAGGAGATCATGTGGAACACCATAGACATTGGATTTGTAGAATTAATGAATTATGTAATTAATGGGCTTATGGAGTTGATTCATAGGAAGGAAACAAGATCTTGGAGTGGCATACGACATGTTTCCTTAGGATAGAGGTGCTTTATCTTAGACCTTGGAAGAATAGGCTGAGCTCATGGATTGTCACGTTCAAGCTTAGCAGCTTATATGTTCTACCCATGGATTTTTAGGGGTAGACATACATATGGGTTTGGGGATTGTAGACATATATGATTTTGTTAGACCTCCCCCCAGGAGCCATGAGGATATGAATAGCATGAGTGATGATTGGAGTTGACCTATAGGAGATGATGCTATCGGTGAGATGATGTGAATTGTTTAAATGACTAGATAGAATAAATGGCATCTCGGAAACTGTGCTCAAGGTTAAGATGATAAACATTCACTCGCACCCTAGAATCCTTGAAACCCTTAAGCCCTACCAAGCTACAACATGGTCGGATCAGGACCTTAGGGCCTTGACACTAGATCTAGAACCACCTTGGCCCACGCTCAACAAGACCACCACTAATTCCCCAGCCTACTTTACGTACCCCATGGACTTCATGGAGTGCTTGGACAAGTTAGTTGTCATCTTTCTTTGATGACATACTTGTCTACCCGAAGACGGAAGAAGAATCGTTGAGCTAGTCAAGGAACATCTGAAGATCGTCATGTCTAGGAGGAAGAACTACACCAACCACCATCGCCAAGAAGTGAACTTCCTCGTTAAAGACCGTGCGTATCTACAAACCACTCCTCTCTAAGGGACCAAGCATTTCCATGACAAGGAGACCCACACCAAGATTCATCGGCCCCCATCGAGATCACGCCAAGATTTAACAACCCCCTCTGAGATCACTACGAGACGAAGAGAAGACAGTTACTAGCTGGAGTTGCCACCTGAGTTACCTGAAGTGCACAACACTTTCCATGCATCACAACCCCGGAAGTGTTTCCAACTTCCTAACTTGTCCGATCTCTACGAGGGCATTAACCATCGAGCCATCGACCCCTAGCCCAATCTAACCTACCGCGAGCTACCCCTTAGCAACCTGGATCAAGCAGGACGTCATACACGAAACCACACTATCAAGTACTTCAAGTTCAATGGAGCACTACACGGAAGCAGAAGCAACATGAGGACTTGAAGACTACCCCAGATCCAAGTTTCTGTAATCCTTTCCGCGCCTAGTCAGGGAATCTCGGGGACGAGATTCTTGTAAGGGGGGTAGGTCTGTCACACCCTGATTTTCATGCCACAACACTTAAGCTAATAAATCATGATAAAATGTGGATTGATAAAAACTTTTGAGTGTTTTGGACCTTGCCTTGATTAGATTTCGTGTGTTGTTTGCAAGTGCTCTAAAAATCAAATAAATCCCCCAACTCCTATACTTCATCTCCTTGATCCAAAACCTTTTCCCAATGATCATGCCATGTGTATAGAGCAATAGAGTATTTTCTTACAAAAAAAATTTGGCCAAAAAGTATTTTCAAAAATTAGTTTTCCAAAAACCCCTGAATTGAGGTTTGCACTGCAAGTACTTAATTAAGGGCAGTAAAAATCTTTCCAAAAATATATTTGACTCCTATTAGATATAGGATACCCAAAAACCACAAAAATATAATTTTAAAGGTTATTTTCCTATTTTATTTAAAAGCTTTTTCTTAAGGCCAGAAATGGTCTTTAATAGGGAAAAATTATTTTATTGTTTTAAAAATATTTAAAAAAAATCAGGGAAACTCATTGGACATATATTGTCCATATATAAGAGTTTCAACACATGGTCATGTTCAAAATATTGGTCAAAGCCCTCAAAAACCCTTTCTGGATATTTCAAGCTTTTGAAATATTTACAAAGGAAATATTCTCCAAAAATTCCAAAAACAAAATTCTGTCATGTCACATATGACATATTAGATGATCTTGCCAAGTCTCATGACTTGGAGAACAATATAACATCATCAAATCCCCTCAAAACCATTTCTGTCCATTTTGAAGTTTGAGCAACTTTACATTACCAAATATTTCCAAATGTTCCCAAACCTTGTGAACATGCTCAAATGTTATAATTATTCATCTAGACAAAATGGCACAAGTTGGAAAACAAGTTAACTTGATCAAAGTGCCCCAAAACCCTTCCTGTCCAGAACCAAATTTGAACAACTCTACATTGGCAACTTTCTCCTTTTGATCTCAACTTTTGTGGGCATGTTCATAACCTCAAATGATGACACTACACCAAGTGGTGCATCAAAGAGAATTGATTTGCATGACTAAATCTTGGTAAAACCATTTCTGCTAATTTCTAGGGTTTACCAAAGTTGCATTGTCAACTTCCTCCAAATGAGCTCCAACTTGGTGATCAACCCCATTTCTATATGACACTTGATCCTGTTAATCTTCATATCATTTGGAATCCATTTGCTTTCCCAAACCACCATCAAACACCTTCTGGAAGAAATTTAAAATGTATGTTTTGTCCACTTCCACTAATCTCCATGAGTTCTCCTTTTTACCACAGCCCCTCCTAGTCCCCCTCTACCTCTGGTGTGCTTCCCTGCCCGAGAGGCAATGATGAAGGGGGGCAGGGATCCATTTTTCTTCTCTGGACAGCCACTTTTTCCTCCCTTCCTCATCTCTCTCTCACTCCTGGCAAGTTCCAGAGCATCCAAAGCCTCCAACCCTCTTGTTTATTCCCCCTTCAGACCCCAGACGCAAGTGGACACGCGAGTGCGCGCGGAAAAGCCGCGGATGCCGGCCATATGCGCGCTCTAGAGCACGTCAGCGTGCACCCGACCATTGACACGGCGCTCCCGTCCACCTCGAGCCTCCCCCTCGCGCAAGTCGAGGTGCCTCGACATCCGAAACACGGCACCGAGCTGGCCCCCTTCTCTCTCTTCCTCCTGCTGCCTCCTCTCGCACGCGCACCGGCCGCCCGAGGGCTCCAATGGGCAGCCTCACACGCGCGATGCCTCTGACCCATCCCCGCCCCTTCTCTCTCTTCCTGGCGCCCTACTCCACCCCCACGAACGCCGTAAACAGCTCCTCTCCCTCCCTCCTAGCCTCCCGAGCCGTCGCCGTGGCCACCCATGCGCCGCGTCCATGGTGAGCTACGGGTCGGCTATTTAAGGCCACCCCCGAGCCCCCTCTCGACTCCTTTGGCTCTCTATCCCTCCCGTGCACCCCTTGGACTAACCCACTTCCCTCCTCGCGCTCTCCATCCGCCACCATGGCCGGAGCCTTGCCGTCGGCCTCCGCCTAAATTCGCACCCACCACTCGTCCTCCTTCCCTCCATTCTCCACTAGGCGACCCCCCTGACCACAACGGAACCCCTCACCGCTTCTCTCTCTACTTCGGTGCCCCGTAGCACCAATGCCACCATCGCCGTCGGCCTCGCCCGCCGCGGCCGACGCCCTACTCAACCCGGTGGCCTTGGGCGACCGTGCCACCAACGGTTGGATGCAGCATGGCCTCCTGAGCACGCCGGTAGGCCGGGCGTCGTCGGAGGTGGCCGGTACGGCCGGGGAGGACACCGGCGCCCGCTCGTCCTTGCCTCCCCTGCCTCTGCTCTGTTCGAGCAGGAGGTAGGAGACGGGCTGAGCACCGGGCCCCGCTCGTCAGCGACCCGGTGGGCGGGCCCCACCCATTTAAGTGGAAACAGGCTCTGCCCGCTGCCGCCTTCGCTCGGGGAAGGCGTCTTCCCTGGAATACGCCTTCGACGTCGCCCCTGACACCCGCACAACTGAGCCGCTGGGCCGGCCCACTGCTATCCTTCGCCTAGTGCGCTGGATAAGGGTACACCCCCTTTCCCTTTTCTTTTTCTTTTTCTATAAAAATTCTAATATCCATAAACAATTCAAATAGTGTCCAAATTTGATGATTCAAATTTCCAGAGACTCCATAAATCAAGTCCTATTTAATAGGCCATAGTGGACATTTTTGTTGTCCTTGGTTTTCACTAAGCCTTTTAAAAAGGTCATTTATCCACATAAGTCCACTTCAAAAATCCATATTATATTCATTTCAACTCCAAATCTAGTGAAACCAATTTCTAAATGTTTCTCAAATCATGCCTGAATTAATGGGTACTTTTACTCATTTTTATAAAATGGCATTCTGTGTACAACTTGTGGATCCATCAAATCCATTGATTCCATCATATTGAAATGTTTAGAAATATCCATTGATCCACTTCCAATGAAATCACCTTGGTCATTCCTCATATGACCAGAGGTATCCTAGAAAAGTCCAAATCATATTTTAGAGCACTTTTATTTCCTGCCTTGTTGTGTTTCTTATTATGGTTGCTTTCGACGATAGTTGACGAAGTAAACGAAATGCTCGGAGTTGGACCAGAGATATTTGAAGACCTCGAAGACTTTGTTAAAACAGGCAAGCAGCCCTTTGACCATGTCTATGAAACCCTTTTATGCATGACATATAGCTCTTTATTATTGTTGCATCGGAATCATGAGGAGATGGTGAACCACATGGGTTGGTTGCCTCTGTTACTTCCTCGTTGATACTTGCATTGTGCATGACCCTACCTTCTTATGAGGGCTATGCCGGTGGGAGTAGATAGGATGCTAAAGTAGATACTACGCAAAAAGGGATGGGCATATGCATGGTGAAGGAGACAAAGTAATTTCAAAAGACTTTTCGAAAACCCCGCCGGGTGCCACTTATGCCCGGGGGAGATGATCAGTTGGGTATCCACTTGATTTCGAAGTGGTGTACTGAAGCAAGTGTGTGTTGTTTTCAAAACGGATTGGTTTAAGTTGCGACCGTTATTCCAACCTTAGATGCGCAACCACTCTACCCTTGTATGGGAAGGGGCATTATTGAGTACCTAGACCGATACTAGCTTGGAGCCTGCATTACTAGTGACGAGAGAGTTGTTGGTGCGCTCTCTCGGGACGGGGTCGTGCCAGGTAGGGCGACCAAGAACATTTTTATGGGGCACCGGACACACCGTTGGTACCCCGTGCTTGTGATGTGAGATGATTATGGAGCGTGGCTCCATGAAAATGTTATGTGATAATGTTGGGCACGGGGGTTACTACCAATCGAGTGGACTCCATGTTAGTGTCGTCTAGGGAAAGGTAGTGATCGGGTGCTTACCCTGGGTACTTGAGGTACCGCGGGTCGTGGCTGACACGGAAGTTCCCCGGATCTTGTGGGTACAGTGTGCAACCTCTGCAGAGTGTAAAACTATTCGAATAGCCGTGTCCACGGTCAAGGACATTTGGGTAACCGCTCTTGGGCTATGTCCACATGTTTACAAATCGTGTGTGTGTGCTGATAAAACTACTTGGGTCAAGTCAAGGGACTTGACATGATTGAGTTGGGTTGGTGCCCACTCTATTTATGTTGATATCTGTAACCTGTCCTCATGGTTACTTGAACTCTCCTGATGCATGTCTTACAAGTTGTTGAACATGTCATTGCACTCAAAACTAGCTTTCTGCAAAAATTTACCTATATCATGCATTGTTGTATCTTGAACCAAAACATGGGTTGCTTGCGAGTACATTCAAAGTACTCATTAGCTTGCCACTGGTTATTTCATTGGCCTGGCATGAAAGAACAGGATGTAATGAAGAGTACCTTGGTGACGAACATGCGAGCTAGGACGCTTCCCAGTCAGAATGCATGTAGGGTTAAGGCAGATGGCATGGGTCCAAGTTGTTATTGAAGATTTCCGCTGCGATGATACACTCAAGACTTGACCATAATGGTCCTACTTGTGTAAAACGGTATGTATGGATGTAAGACTCTTGTTATTCAGCTTCTGTGTGTTCACTGAGCATTGATCTCTGGGATCACTATACACGTGCATTCGGTAATCTCGACTTATGAGTCGGGGTCCCCACATAGAAGCTATTCCAACTAGTAGTGCTGAGCATAACACTTCTATTAAAATGCTTAAGGAAATTATTTTTCCGAGGTTTGGAGTCCCTAGATACTTAATGACTGATGGTGGTTCGCACTTTATTCATGGTGCTTTCCATAAGATGCTTGCTAAATATGATGTTAATCATAGAATTGCATCTCCTTATCACCCGCAGTCTAGTGGTCAGGTAGAATTGAGCAATAGAGAGCTCAAATTAATTTTGCAAAAGACTGTCAATAGGTCTAGAAAGAATTGGTCCACAAAACCGAATGATGCATTATGGGCCTATAGAACTGCGTACAAAAATCCTATGGGTATGTCTCCGTATAAAATGGTTTATGGAAAAGCATGTCATTTACCTCTTGAATTAGAACATAAGGCATATTGGGCTATCAAAGAGCTCAATTATGACTTCAAACGCGCCGGTGAGAAGAGGTTGTTTGATATTAGCTCACTTGATGAATGGAGAACCCAAGCTTATGAAAATGCCAAGATGTTTAAAGAAAAAGTTAAAATGTGGCATGATAAAAGGATACAAAAGCGTGAGTTTAATGTAGGTGACTATGTATTGCTATACAACTCTCGTTTAAGATTTTTTGCAGGAAAACTTCTCTCCAAATGGGAAGGTCCTTACGTTATCGAGGAGGTCTATCATTCTGGCGCCATAAAAATCAACAACTTCGCAGGCACAAATCCGAAGGTGGTAAACGGTCAAAGAATCAAACATTATATCTCAGGTAATCCCATAAATGTTGAAACCAATATTATTGAAACCGTAACCCCGGAGGAATACATAAGGGACACTTTCCAGAACGTTCCAGACTCCGAAAAGGAATAGGTATGTGGTACGGTAAGTAAACCGACCCCAAAACAATTTTTAAAGCAATATTTCCCCATTTTGGAATATTTAGAAAAATAGAAAAATAAGTAGCAGTCCGGGGAGGACACGAGGCCTCCACGAGGGTGGAGGGCGCGCCCTACCCCCCTGGGGGCGCCCCCTACCTCGTGAGCACCCCGTGTGCCCTTCGGACTCCGTTTTCTTGCACGATACATATTTTGGTTGGTAAAAATTCATTATAATTCTCCCAAAGGTTTTGACGATCGTATCACGCAAATATCCTCTGTTTTCGTTTCGAGCTGTTTCTGTTGCAGATTTGAGGATTCTGGAGACTCGATCATCCTTCTATGAGGGTGAGCCTATGCCATGGAAGGTGGATGACAAGCTTCCATCATCAACAACACCTCCACCGCCAACAACAAAGAAGGAGATATAATCACATGGGCATGGGCACTCCCCTTGGCAACTGCCAAGCTTGGGGGAGGTGCCCCGGTATCGTATCACCATCACAACTCCTATCTTTACTGTTTTTCTTAGTTCGATCCTATTAGTAGTATCTTGATAGAATAAAGTCGTGGCACGATCTAGTTTTGAGTTTTGCTTTATGATCCCTCTACGCAATCGAGTCCGTGAGCTATATATAATAAAGATTAGTGTTGAGTCAAGGGCTTGATTGTTTTGCCATGATCTTGGGTGATTAGAAGAAAAAGAATAAAAAGAAACAAAGAGTTTATATTGATCTTAGTGAAAGTAATGACTCCACATAGAAAGAGTATGATGATTAAAAGTTGTTGGGAGTTGGCAAATATAGCTTTGGTCATCGTTGCAATTAATAGGAAGTAATAAGGAGAGAGAGGTTTCACATATAGACATATTATCATTGACATCTTTTATGATTGGGAGCACTCATTAAAATATGACATGCTAAAGAGTTGATGTTGGACAAGGAAGACAATATAATGAGTTATGTTTTCTTACATCTAAGATATAGTATGTTGTCATGGTTCCTCTACCGTGTTGAGCTTGCCTTTCCCCCTCATGCTAGCCAAATTCTTAGCACTAAGTAGAAATACTACTTGTTCTTCCAAATACCCTTAAACTAGTTTTGCCATGAGAGTCCACCATATCTACCTATGGATTGAGTAAGATCCTTCAAGTAAGTTGTCATCGGTGCAAGCAATAAAAATTCTCTCTAAATATGCATGACTTATTAGTGCAGAGAAAATAAACTTTGCACGAACTTGTTGTGGACGCAATAAAAGCGACGGACTGCATAATAAAGGTTCACATACAAGGGGCAATGTAAAGTGACGTTCTTTTGCATTAAGATTTTGTGCATCAACCCTAAACGTGCATGACAACCTCTACTTCCCTCTACGAAGGGCCTATCTTTTATTATCTTCCCTTATGCAAGAGTCACGGTGATCTTCACCCTCCCTTCTTTTTATTTTATCCTTTGGCAAGCTCAGCATGTTGGAAAGAACGTGATATATATATATATATATATATATATATATATATATATATATATATATATATATATATATATATATATATATCTAATTGGGTGTGGGGGAGCATGAATTATTATTGTTGACATTACCCTTGAGGTAAAAGGTTGTGGGGCAAAACTACAAGCCCCTATCTTTCTCTGTGTCCGATTAAAACTCCATAACCACAAGTATCGCGTGAGTGTTAGAAATTATGAAGGACTAAGTGATAGTTGAGTATGTGAACTTGCTTTTAAGCTCTGACATAGACTCTTTCCGGTGTTATGATAAATTGAAATTGCTTCAATGACTGAGGGTATAATTTGTTGGTGCTCAATAAGGTTTATAATTCATACTGTGGCTTTGTGAAAAGATCATCACTTGAACATAAGTAATCATATGACAAATCTATATATGTTGCTGTTATGAAAATAATCATGATGCCTTCATGTCCGTATTTTATTTTTATCGACGCCTCTACTTCTAAACATGAGGACGTATTTATTGTTATCGGCTTTTCGCTTGAGGACAAGCGAGGCCTAAGCTTGGGGGAGTTGATACGTCCATTTTGCAGCATGCTTTCATATTGATATTTATTGCATTATGGGTTGTTATTTCACGATATGTCACAATACTTATGGCTATTCTCTCTTATTTTACAAGGCTTACCATGAAGAGGGGGAATGCCGGCAGCTGGAATTCTGGCTGGAAAAGGAGTAAATATTGGAGACCTATTCTGCGCAACTCCAAAAGTCCTGAAACTCCACGGAATATCTTAAAAGAAATAAAGAAAAATCGTCGCCAAAGATGAAGGCCAGGGGGCCCACACCCTGCTCACGAGGGTGGGGGGCACGCCCCTCCCCCTGGGCGTGCCCCCTACCTCGTGGGCCCCCTGGTGGCTCTCCGACGCCCATCTTCTCCTATATGAAGTCTTTCGATGAGAAAAAAATAAGAAGCAACCTTTCGGGACGAGACTCCGCCGCCACGAGGCGGAACCTTGGCGGAACCAATCTAGGGCTCCGGCAGAGCTGTTCTGCCGGGGACACTTCCCTCTGGGAGGGGGAAATCATCACCATCGTCATCACCAACGCTCCTCTCATCTGGAGAGGGCAATCTCCATCAACATCTTCACAAGCACCATCTCATCTCCAAACCCTAGTTCATCTCTTGTATCCAATTCTTGTCTCCAAGTCCGGGATTGGTGCTAGTAGGTTGCTAGTAGTGTGGATTACTCCTTGTAGTTGATGCTAGTTGGTTTATTTGGTGGAAGATCATATGTTCAGATCCTTTATGCACATTATATCCCCTCTGATTATGAACATGAATATGCTTTGTGAGTAGTTACGTTTGTTCCTGAGGACAAGGGAGAAGTCTTGCTATTAGTAGTCATGTGAATTTGGTATTCGTTCGATATTTTGATAAGATGTATGTTGTCTAACCTCTAGTTGTGTTATGTGAACGTCGACTACATAACACTTCACCATTATTTGGGCCTAGAGGAAGGCATTGGGAAGTAATAAGTAGATGATGGGTTGCTAGAGTGACAGAAGCTTAAACCCTAGTTTATGCGTTGCTTCGTAAGGGGCTGATTTGGATCCACATGTTTCATGCAATGGTTAGGTTTACCTTAATACTTTTGTTGCAGTTGCGGATGCTTGCAATAGAGGTTAATCATAAGTGGGATGCTTGTCCAAGTAAGGGCAGTACCCAAGCACCGGTCCACCCACATATCAAATTATCAAAGTACCGAATGCGAATCATATGAGCGTGATGAAAACTAGCTTGACGATATTCCCATGTGTCCTCGGGAGCGCTTTTCCTATTATAAGAATTTGTTCCGGCTTGTCCTTTGCTACAAAAAGGATTGAGCCACCTTGCTGCACTTTATTTACTTTTGTTACTTGTTCCTCGTTACAATTTATCCTATCACAAAACTATCTGTTACCACTTATTTCAGTGCTTGCAGAGAATACCTTGCTGAAAACCGATTATCATTTCCTTCTGCTCCTCGTTGGGTTCGACACTCTTACTTATCAGAAGGACTACGATAGATCCCCTATACTTGTGGGTCATCATGCGCGTTGTAATTTTAGAATAGCAAGGCGCGGGTTGACATGGAGGGAGTTGTTGAAGCACAACAAGACAAAGATATATCTTAAATATTTTGGGTAACAAGGCGCGGGTTGAAGTGGCGGGAGTTTCGCAGCACGATAGACTGAGACGCTAGCTTAAAATTTCAGCATAACAAGGCATGGCTTGTAATTTCGGGAGAACAAGCTTGACATGTACCCAAAAAAAGACAATTTGCACCTCAACACGCGCAACACACACACACAAACACCATTTAGACTAGAGTAAGGTACACGTGCATTGCATACATGAGATTTGGCAACCAAATTATGAATAAATATCACATTATAGCATGTTAGCTTTGAGTCATATATGCATGATGTAAATGTTCGTTTAATTCTTATAGTTCCTTTCATTCAAAATCATCTAGTTTTTATAAGAAAGCTAATCTATTTTAAGATTCATGGAATTGTGCGCTGTAAGGCATAAAGTAAAAACAAATAATGGCAAATCATGTAGAAAAACATTTGGGCAATTTTGATATGGAAGATTCTAGAACAAAGAAGAAGTGCTTGTGTTTTGATGTTTGTGCATTATGCTTAAGTTCAACCATGGAGTCTTCTAGATTATACATGTGGCAAAATCTGGTGGAATCTAGATGATACCCAACGGCCAGTAGTGCTCAAATTTGCCATCTTTGGACCATCGGATTCGCCTCATCCAACGACCATCTTTCAAAGTTAAACTTACCCGCACAATATAAAAAGATATAAAATATAATATATATAGGGGTATAGATATAGATATGTGATGCGAAAGCCACCCATCATCTCCATTTAGAATAGTGTGTCCATGCACGGATGCGACGTGGCCAAACGATGTCTGCCATCGGTATCTCAAATTCAAATCAGTCTGACCTTGTTCAATGTGTATACATTACAACATGCTCGTTTCCAAACCACACCGCGCAGATCTCTGTTATATTCATGCATGCATGGGTTTCAAACATCAGGATCTCTTATTCAAATATTTGAATTCATCTTTACATTGATTATGACCTCACCTAGTCTTTTACACCCACACAGTCGTCTTCACTTTATAATTGTACCACTAACTTTCTCTCGTGCATGCATGCACACACACTACTAGTCGGCATTATCCGTCGCACACATGCAATCTTTTTCTTCAGGTCGGTCTCCCATGAAGAAACACACCCACACACATCCCCCTCTCCATCATATCAGGCATTCTTTATCTCTCACGTGTGCGTGCGCAATGATCGATGTTCCTCTATGTCTGTGTGTGTATATAGCTAGGTCTTTCATAGTTTTCCGCACAAACCGATCAATTGATATATCCAGAGGTCCCACCCTCTTTCCCACGTGCACATTGATCAATCTATACCTCTCTATATAGGATTAACATATATAGCTAATACACCCACATTAATTATATATCCAACATCCCCCTCTCATCATCCATGCCTTCCGCTTCATCTCTCAGACGCGCGCACAATGGCGAAGACAGGGGGCAGCAAGGGCCCTGCCCCCCCCCCCTAACATCACTATATATCGAGGCTAATATGAAATGGATCATTAGAAAATTGCTGCTAAAATGGTTTAAGTTCATGAATTGACCCTCCTCGTAAAGGATTAGGAATGCTTGGCCCCCTAGCTCATTTATTTTTCATGGCTCTGCCACTATGCGCAACAGCGCACGTTCTCGCCCCCTCTCTCTAAATATCGATCTCACACTTGTGCACTCGTTCATAGTCTCCCTCAACTCGGCCCCTCACACCATCTTCTAGCCCCCCACCGGATTTTGCCACATGTACAATCTAGGAGACTCCATGGTTGAACTTAAGCATAATGCACAAACCTCAAAACAACAGTGGTTCTCCTTTACTCTAGAATCTTCCGTATCATAACTGCCCAAACTTTTCTTCTAGTTGAATTGCCATTATTTGTTTTTTACTTTATGCTTTACAACGCACAATTCCATGAATAATAAAATAGATTAAGGGCTTCTTTGATTCAAAGGAATTTTGGAGGATTCTAATCCTTAGGAATTTTTCCTATCTTGGTTGTTCGATTCGTAGGATTGTAAACCATAGGAATTTTTCCATATGATTCATTTGCGCTAGATTTCATAGGAAACATCCCATCTACTCAAACCTCTTTGAAAGAATTCTGCGTTTTTTCTATGCACAATCAAACACTCGTACAATCCTGTCGGATTCAAGACGACATTCCAGTATAATACCATGTTTTTCCAATTCCCGCCTTTTGGAAGTCCTACGAATCCAAGAGGCCCTAGCTTTTCTTATAAAAACTAATTGATTTTGAATGAGATGAACTATAAGAATTAAACAAAGGTCTACATCAGGCATATATGACTCAGAGCTTATATGCTTTTTTAGGGGAACTTGTCGCATTTATTCATAATTTGGTTGCAAAATCGGATGCGTGCAATGCACGTGTGCCTTACTAGTACTTCGAGTATGTGCAAAACACGTAAATTACAATTCCAATGGCACGCTACACAGTGTCTCTCTTACAGTTCATGAAGCCACGTGGCACATGTGGAGGTGTTGTCGCGACCTCCTTGTGTGGATTGATCACATTGACGTGCTGCTGGTTCCAGAAGAATGTACTCGTCCTCCCTGAGTCATACTGTCGGTACATGCACGAAGCGAAGATGTGCACGCATGCCACGCACGCACTCATTCCCTCGCACGCACACGTGGGTACACGGGCGGACACAATTTTGTACCAAGATCCACCCCATGTGATAATTTGACGCGTTTAAAGTTATTCACTTCATTGATGGTCAATTAATACAGCGCATGCAAATTGAGTGGACGTGAGGGCGGAAGAAAGACATTACTACTCCACTGCACGCATGCGAGTAGTTAAATCATGGGTTGCTAGTAGTACTTCCATTGGTCTCCTTCATATTTTGTGCCAATTTTTGATAGTAACATAATATTTACGCATTTGAGCAGTGTAGTCTACTTGAAATTTATGTTCCACTAAACTCATCGGGAGCCGTTTCGGGCCTCGAAACCAAAACCATCAATTAATCTTTACCTTGTTCCCATCCCATTCGAAAGCCTTCTCACACCTACTAGTACGTACCAAACCTGAACGTGTTCCCACTATGCAGGTATTAGTACTAGTGCTAGTACTTAGGTTATAAAAAGGGGAACTACCTAACCAAAAATTACTCTACCTTTCCTCCTCATAAGTGCTTCTTCTTCGTCCGTCCTTGCCATGGCCAGTGAGCAGAGCCCTAGGTCGAGAACTACTCGTAACAAGGGAGTGGCAACCAAGGCTCCGGAAAAAAAAAGAGGGCTCGCCGCCACGCAGAGACCTCGAAAGATCTCTCACAGGCAGGCGATGGCTCCTAGGAGCGCCCTAGCTGCGGAGGCGAACATGCCGAGCCGGCGGCACTGGAGTCGTTATCCCTCGACGGCATGCCCGATCAGCTCAATAAGCACCTCAATAAGCAGAAGGAGTTCATCCAAGGCTTGGTGGAGCTGCTGAAGGAGAGCCTCGACGACATGCCTACTGAGCTCAATAAGCAGGGGGAGTTGATCGCCAGCTTGGTGATGCTGCTGAAGGGAGCATTGCCTCGGAGAAGAAGGTGACCGGCGAAATCCTGCAACTTTAGGAGGACAAGGCGAAGCTCTGCCACGAGCTCGACCTGTTGAAGGGGAAGAACGCCGGCTGGAAGAAGCTGCATGAGAATAGTAGTTCCTCGATGAAGATGCCACAGGCCCTCGTCATGGAACAGAAGGAGGAGTTGGCAAAGCTCCGCGTCGAGCACCCGGCTGCTGTCAAGGTACGTAATGCGGTCGTGGAACAGATGATGAAGGCTCGCGTCGAGAAATCCCACGTCATGGACAGAATGAAGAAGATGGCGGAGGAGACGCGCAAGGAGATAGAGGCCATGGAGGCCATGAAGAAGCAGTTATGACTTCGCGGCGAATTAGATCATTTGGGGTGATAATCTTCCTTTTTCTTTTTCTCCTATGTTTCATCTTTTGCTTCGGGTGTTTCGCCGCACGTGTCACGTTCTCTGCGAGGCATGAATAGAACAATGCTTTTTTTGAGGGAATGAATAGAACAATGCTAACAATGAGATGACTAGCAAATTAGATCATTTTTTATCACCATATGGCACTGGGCTGCCGTGTTTCGTGCTCCTCCGTCGTAGTACTACTCCAGTGGAAAACTTGAGTATACCGCACGGTTCTTTGCTCCTCCTTAGGTCGTCGGCACATTTATACGAGCAGTCAAAAATCAAGGCCCCGCCTTCTAGCAGTAATGAGCCCACAAATCACAAAGGCCCTCACCTCTCGTGAAACCGACCAAGCTAGACTGCCCCACCCTCTAGCCTTTTAAAAAATGTATACTTTTGTACAGTAGTAGTATCGATGGATTGTGCCATGGAGCAAAACATGAAATTCAAAAAAAGGTGGTACATATAGAGAGCGCTCATCGCCAAATTATGCATATAGTACTATTAAAAAGGCTAGTCACAATAATGGTGTCCAGCACAACCCACCCCTCAAATGAAACTAAGCATCCTGGAATTCTTTAACAAAACTAAGCACCCTAAAATTCTTTGACAACTAAACTGCTGGCTATATGATGTTGGCCATATATATTGTACGTATATAATGTGAATAAACGAGTGGTAGTACTATACCAACTAAAAGATGAAATGTAAGAAATACTAGTATGTACATACTGAAGAGTTAAAGTAACGAGAAGAAACATAACATAGTTCTGCTGGGGGCTAAGCACAACACACCCCTCAAATTAAACTAAGCACACCTGAAATTAAACTATGCAACTAATCTGGTAGACACTGCATTAGAACCACCTTGAGCAACGACACTGCCACCTTACTCGGAGTCCTCGTCCACGACCTCGACTTCTTCCTTGTCCCTCTTCCTCTTGGCCGATACTTCTTTGCTTGAACCGCACACTTGGCTCTTGCTCTTCATCCAACCCTTGTAGATATTGAAACAAAGGTAGCCATCCATTGCAGCATAGTGGATGTGGTCTATATCTAGTACATTCAGCTGCCATGCATGACGATGAAATGTGTATTGAGGTTTCTCCAGTTTACCGTACGAAGGATGAACCATGGCTCCTGCCAGGGTCAGCATTGAAGGCTGGACACTAGAGGGCAGTAGCCGATTCTTCTGGAGATCGAAGGGGTTGCCTACAATGAGGCCTATCCGACCCAGGACATCCTTGTCGTTCCTAAAGTCTACAGTAACGAATTTGACTAGGTTGCTCTTGAGGAAGTTCTTAAAATCCAGGCATTCAACGTCGGCATGGCATATGTGGTAGACCAAGCATAAGTCATGCACGCAAACCTGGATCACGGCGGGATTCTTCCTCCCTTCCTCCTTTAGATCCTTCTCTCGTCCCAGGACTGTGGTGTACTCAACATCTAGCCCAGCGATCCACTCATCATCTGAGTTTTTGAACATGCGTCTGAAGCGAGAAAGGCATCCTTTCACCGTCATGGAAGAACGAGTGTAGAAAATGTCGAACTCATCGCTGGTGATAGTTCTAACCTTGTACTCACCGCTGATCATGGAGATTTGGGACGCCATGGATTTGGGAGGAGGGTTAGGATTAGTGGAACTGCGGTAATGTGAAAGGACACGACGACTAGGAGCGAACCGCCATACTATTAAAGGACGTGCGGGGACGAGTAGGAGCGAACTGCCAGCGTGTGAACGGCATGGTAGTGGGTTTCCATTCTCCCATGATACGGGCTTCCGAGAGCCCTTGGATCTGAGATCGAACGATTGCATGGCGTGATTCTAGACCTACGGGTGAATATCCTATCTTGGAGGGTTATTCTGCAAATTTTCAGCAACTTAGCATGCGACCGTTCGATCTTAGATCCAAGGGCTTCCTGCAGCTCGTATCATGGTCGCGCCTACCACGACCGTCGCGTCGCTCGCACGGTCGCGCCCTTGGAGATTTAACACGGTGCGTTAGGCTATCTGATGTTGGCATGTCATCACTTAGTCACTCATACTACAACAAGGTTAGCTATAAGGTTGGTTATAAGTGTATTTTTTTACTTCTCTCTATCTCTTTCTTCGTACTCCCTCCGTCCCATAATATAAGAACATTTTGACACTAGTGTAGTGCCAAAAATGTTCTTATATTATGGGACAGAGGGAGTAGTATTTATTGCATTTGCTAAGAGTGACCTCTTCCAAAGAAATGGTGTGCTTATTAGTTTTTTGTTGCTAAGTTTGCTTCATTTAATTAGCTATAGACTCAAAATTGTCTTTTCACCTAGGTACACACGCTTAGCACAGTTTCTTCCTTGGGTCACCAAACTAGTCTCTCTTTTCTTGATTAACTTGCCACATCAGACTTTATGCCTATGTGGCAAGCTTAGCACCTATAGGAGCAAGTAAGTACAATAGTGCACTTTACATGGCATTTTTGCATATGTGGAGGAAAGTGAGGCAAGGAAAAAGTGGACAAGTGGGCTCTCATGCAAGAGCCAGCCTCTACTACATGGTGGATCATTGGGAGAGGCACCTGTATGGAGGTGGTCAAGAATCAGGAGACTCACGTTGGTCGTAGCGCCATAGTTAAAATGATAATGGCAAGTCAAATCACGGGGCCCCATCTGTCCAGCAGTAACTCGCTGTCACAGCCCTACGTTTGCAGTAGCCTACTCCCTGATCTTCTCGCGTCTCTGTTGAACCGACTAGGCGGAACTGCCCCGCCTACCGCACAGGAAAAGCCCCCCCCCCCTCTCGACTTTTAAATAGTACAATATACTAATTTTGTATCCATGGATTGCGCCATGGAGCAAAGCCTCTAGAAAATGGCGGTACACATGTACGGAGTATGCAACACACCCGTCGCGTTTGCGTCGCACCCCAGAGGGTCGGTCGGTCTGGCACGCTGCTCTCTGAATGGAATGCGCGTCATACAGTCTTGGTTTGACAACAAGGACCAACTAGCGGCGACGGCGACATCCATGGCCAAATATCTACAATAGAGAGAAAAGACGGCAATACTCCCGGAGGGAGTTGCGCGGGAGTACATAGAGCTGCTCCTCTGGGCCATGGAGCAAATAGATTCACCGAATCCGATCGTGAGGGAGCGGTGGTGGGAGTATCGATCCCCGATGGAGCATCCACCAGATATTGAAGGATCGAGCATCTACAGGGTGTCGTCTGTGACGGTGTCCTGCTAGAGCGAGCCGGTGGAGTCTTCATCGATCGAACCCAACTGCAAGAGGAGAAAAGCCGTTCACATCGTCTCACGGGGCGGCTGTCTTCCGCCGAGGAATAGGAGGGGACTACCCCCTCAACCCAATAGTCGGGCAGGTTGTGAATTGTCAGGAGGAGCTTAGGGTTGTCAGTATTTGCAGGTTGTTAATTGTGTTTTGTGTTGTGTATTTTGAGAGTACTTTTAGATATGAATGCCTTTTGAATTTCTGATATTCAGTATTGAGCATATGAAGTATTTTATGAATTCTAGAGATCTATTTTTAGCACTTAAAAATGTAGTTTCATAGGAGTATAAAAGTGCAGACAATGTGATTCTCAGAGAAGAAACAACAAGTTTCAGTTTCAGATAAGAAAATGCAAGTTCAGTTTTAGATAAGAAACTGCAACTTTCATAGGCAGAGCGTTTATATTAACACGGCCTTTTCAAACAGGGTTAACCATGTTGGAAGTTTTATTCATGGTTGAAAATGGAACTACCAGCCAGTTAACATCATGCTGATCAACATTCATGCATAGCACATCTTCATATGATGCACAGTCAAAAAGATATGCTATTTTCAAAATGTCCACACAATGTCGAGTGTGCGATACACAGAGAAAACGAGGGACGAAGTTTTGGCAAGTGTTGTACGTGGTGTGCGTAGATGACAATGGAGACGCACATGTCAATAAAGGCAGAGGAAAAAAATTGGAGATTTTTTCCCTGCATAGGTGGAATCGAACCCGGGCGGAACAGCTGTCGGGTAGTGTCACTTGGCCACTAGGCTAGTTCAGTAGTTTCATTAATAATAAGGCACTTCCTCAGGTGGTCGGATCCCCTCCAGCGCCTTTGTGCGCTCGCCGCTACACCGCTGTCTGCCGTTGTGAACATGCTGAACAAATGGGAGGAATCTGGAGAGGATTGTATGTGGAGAGGCGGACAGTCGGGACCCACAAGGTCTATGGTCGTACCCAAGCAAGTGCCTCATCGAAAAAATACTTCCTCCTAATGCTATACTGACATTGGGACCCACGGGTTTGTCAACATAGTTACATTTTTTTAGGTGCTTCAACGTAGTTACTATAGGAGATAAATTTACAACGAAGCCGGGGAGTTGGCAAGTATCATTTATTATCACTGGGGCAGCAAGTATCAGCTGGGTTTTGGGCTGCCCATCTAGGCTTTCTTTGTTAACATGCACAGCCCACGACCTCGGATGGAAGGTCCATAGGCCTGTTTGTATTTTCTTGAGGGCCGTCATGTATCGACCGGCCTATGGACCTCCCATCTGAGGTTTTATTTTTCCTGAAACATCGGCAGCCCAATTTAAGTTTTTTTTAAGAAAACGCAGAGGTCTGTTCTATTTTTCTATATAAGAATAGGAACGCCAAGTCCAACTTATGTTTCCCTTCTAACTATATTATATATATTTAAATTATTTTATATGTTATTATATATTATTTTTATTGTCATCATATATTTAACAGATACTTACATATGTAAGAAAACAATATCCCACATCTTATTAACTTATAAAAATAATTTCTTAACAATAAAATCCTGGATTGTTTTGGCACGAAAATCCTAGTGATTGTGTACAAAAGCTTGGTAAGATTTAAGGATGTATATAATAATATCAATTATTATTTAAATATATTTATAACAAAATGCTCAGCCCCTTTTTATTTTTTGATAACATTGCTGGCCCAACCCAACATTATAATTAGAATCAGCCCAGCAAAATCGTGTATTTCGAGAAAGTGCAAATGGCCTGTAATTTTTTTTGGAAAAAGTATAAATGGGCCTCATGGACGCTACATTATTTGTTCACCCAGCCCAGCTAATGGACTGTAATTCAAAAGAAAATATCAAATTGACTGTAAATTCTACCGTGAAAAAAAAGACTTTAAATTCTGAAAAAATGGGTTGAATACGTGCCACATTTTTGGAGGCTGAAATGTGGCCCAATAGGTCGAAGCCCACGCAAGGCGTTGTCAATTTAGTCAACAAATGATTCTGACATGTTAGCCGTTGGATATACATCCAACGAACGGCATCCATCCTCAATCTCTCGTCTTCTTCCTCCAGCGCCGCCGGGACCACCTCCCACCTCCTCCTGCTAGCAGCTCTGCTTAGCTCGCTTCGCTGTGAAGCGCTACTGCACCGTTGGCAAGGCCATCTGAGGGAGTCCTGGACTAGGGGTTGTCCGGATAGCCGAACTATCATCATCGGCCGGACTCCAAGACTATGAAGACACAAGAATGAAGACTTCGTCCCGTGTCCGGATGGGACTTTCCTTGGCGTGGAAGGCAAGCTTGGCAATATGGATATGTAGATCTCCTACCATTGTAACCGACTCTATCTAACCCTAGCCCTCTCCGTGTCTATATAAACCGGAGGACTTTAGTCCATAGGACGAACAACAATCATGCCATAGGCTAGCTTCTAGGGTTTAGCCTCCTTGATCTCGTGGTAGATCCACTCTTGTACTACCCATATCATCAATATCAATCAAGAAGGAGTAGGGTTTTACCTCCATCGAGAGGGCCCGAACCTGGGTAAAAACATCATGTCCCTTGTCTCCTATTACCATCCGCCTAGACGCACAGTTCGGGACCCCCTACCCGAGATCCGCCGGTTTTGACACCGACATTGGTGCTTTCGTTCAGAGTTCCTCTGTGCCGTCACCGATAGGCTTGATGGCTCCTTCGGTCATCAACAACGACGCGGTCCAGGGTGAGACATTTCTCCCCGGGCAGATCTTCGTATTCGGCGGCTTTGCACTGCGGGCCAATTCGCTTGGCCATCTCGAGCAGATTGAAAGCTACGCCCCTAGCCACCAGGTCAGATTTGGAAGCCTGAACTTCACAGCCGACATCCGCGGAGACTTAATCTTCGACGGAGTCGAGCCACAGCCGAGCGCGCCGCACTGTCACGATGGGCATGATTTAGCTCTGCTGCCGGACAGTGCCCTGGAGGCCGCACACGAGTCCGCTCCGACCCTTAAATCGGAGCCGACCGCGCAGATCAAGGATGGGTGGCTAGACACCGCCTCGGGGGCTGCAACTTCTACGGCGATGGAGCCGAATACTGACTTTGTCCCTCATGAGGCTAGTGACTCCGAGGTGCCGGACTCCTCTCCGGACTCCGAACCTCCCGCGCCCCCTCCAATAGAATCCGATTGGGCGCCGATCATGGAGTTCACCGCTACGGACATCTTTCAACACTCACCTTTTGGCGACATCCTGAATTCGCTAAAGTATCTCTCGCTGTCAGGAGAGCCCTGGCCGAACTACGGTCAGGACGGTTGGGATGCGGACGACAAAGAAATTCAAAGCCCACCCACCACCCACTTTGTAGCCACTGTCGATGATCTAACCGACATGCTAGACTACGACTCCGAGGACATCGACGGTATGGACGACGATGCCGGATACGACCAAGAACCTGCGCCTACGGGGCACTGGAAGACCACCTTGTCATACAACATATATATGGTGGACATCCCAAAGGATGGGAATGGCGAGGAAGCAGCGGAGGAAGACTCCTCCAAGAAATAGCCCAAGCATCGGCATCAGCGGCGCCGCTCTAAATCCCGCCACAGCAAGAATGGAGATTCCGGCACCGGAGATAATAACACCCCAGAGAGTGCCGAAGACAACCCCCTCCAGCAAGATTTAGCACAGGAGGACGGAGAAGCCAGCCCTCATCCGAGAGTGGCAGACGAAGAGGTAGAGGATGATAATTACATACATCCCTACGGAGACGAAGCAAGCATCGATGACGACGAATTCGTCGTGCCTGAGGATCCCGTCGAACAAGAGCATTTTAAACGCAGGCTTATGGCCACAGCAAACAGCCTAAAGAAAAAGCAGCAACGGCTTAGAGCCAATCAAGATCTGCTAGCCGACAGATGGACTAAAGTCCTCGCGGCCGAAGAGCATGAACTCGAACGCCCCTCCAAAAGCTACCCCAAACGCAAGTTGCTCCCTCGATTAGAGGAGGAGGCATATAAACCTGCATCACCAGCGCACAATACGGCTGACCGACCACCTCGTGGCCGTGACAGAGAGGCCTCTAGGCCCTCCACCAGAACCGTACCCCGACATCGCTCGAAAAGTACAAAGCCACGGGGGAATGCACCGGACTTGCGAGACATATTGGAGGATAAGGCAAGACAATCAAGATCGATCTACGGATCACGTGGGCGCCCCACGATGTGCGACGACTACTGTCGGCGCCGGATACAGCAATTCCGGCCGGGCCGAACATAGTAGACAAAGCTCGCTTGAGCTACATCGTGATATAGCCCAATATAGAGGCGCCGCACACCCACTATGCTTCACAGATGAAGTAATGGATCATCAAATCCCCGAAGGGTTTAAACCCGTGAACATTGAATCCTACGATGGCACAACAGACCCCGCGGTTTGGATCGAAGACTATCTCCTTCATATCCACATGGCCCGCGGTGACGATCTTCACGCCATCAAATATCTCCCACTCAAGCTTAAAGGACCAGCTCGGCATTGGCTTAATAGCCTGCCAGCAGAATCAATTGGGTGTTGGGAGGACCTGGAAGACGCATTCCTTGACAACTTCCAGGGCACATATGTGCGACCACCAGACGCCGATGACCTAAGCCACATAATTCAGCAGCCAGACGAATCGGCCAGACAGTTCTGGACACGGTTCTTAACAAAGAAAAATCAAATCGTCGACTGTCCGGATGCAGAGGCCCTTGCAGCCTTCAAACATAACATCCGCGACGAATGGCTGGCCCGGCACCTAGGACAGGAAAAGCCGAAATCCATGGCAGCCCTCACATCACTCATGACCCGCTTCTGCGCAGGAAAGGACAGCTGGCTAGCCCGCAGTAACAACCTCAGCAAAAATTCTGGCAGTCCGGATAACAAGGACCGCAATGGCAGATCGCGTCGCAACAAAAACAAATGCCGCGTTAACGGCGATAACACTGAGGATACGGCAGTCAACGCCGGATTCAGAGGCTTTAAACCCGGTCAGCGGAAAAAGGCATTCAAAAGAACTACCCCGGGTCCGTCCAATTTGGACCGAATACTCGACCGCTCTTGCCAGATACATGGCACCCCTGAAAAGCCAGCTAATCACACCAACAGGGATTGTTGGGTATTCAAGCAGGCAGGCAAGCTAATTGCCGAAAACAATGACAAGGGGCTGCATAGCGATGACGAGGAAGAGACCCGGCTGCCGAACAATAGAGGACAGAAGGGTTTCCCCCCACAAGTGCGGACAATGAACATGATATACGCAACCCACATACCCAAGAGGGAGCGGAAGCGTGCACTCAAGGACGTATACGCGATGGAGCCAGTCGCCCCGAAGTTCAACCCAAGGTCCTCCTGCCCGATCACCTTTGATCAAAGGGACCACCCCACCAGTATCCGCCATGGCGGATTCGCCGCATTGGTTTTAGGCCCAATCATCGATGGATTTCACCTCACTAGAGTCCTGATGGACGGCGGCAGCAGCCTGAACCTGCTTTACCAGGATAAGTGCACAAGATGGGCATAGACCCCTCAAGGATTAAACCCACAAAGACGACCTTCAAAGGAGTCATACCAGGTGTAGAGGCCAATTGTACAGGCTCAGTCACACTGGAAGTGGTCTTCGGATCCCCGGATAACTTCCAAAGCGAGGAGTTAATCTTCGACATAGTCCTGTTCCGCAGCGGCTATCACGCTCTGCTCGGACGGACCGCGTTTGCAAAGTTCAACGCGGTGCCGCATTACGCATACCTTAAGCTCAAGATGCCAGGCCCTCGAGGAGTCATCACGGTCAATGGAAACACTGAACGCTCCCTCCAAACGGAGGAACACACAGCGGCTCTTGCGGCAGAAGTACAGAGCAGCCTCTTAAGGCAATTTTCGAGTCCGGCCGTTAAGCGACCGGACACGGCCAAATGCGCCCGGAGTAACCTACAACAAGACCACCTAGCACGTTCCGAGCACGCGTAGCAATGCGGCCCCAACCCCAGCCCTTACAAAATTGCAAAAGTGGTCCTTCACGTACATCACTACGCTCTAGAGATACCATGGGCATAGGGGGAGGGGCACGACCACCACAAGCCCAGAATGCGGCTTAACCGCACCAGGGGCTCCCAAGTGTGTCACTCTTTTTCTTTCTTATTTTTTCTTACCCATAGGACTCCGTTCACCAGAGGCCCTGTCCGGCAGCAGACCTGCCGAACTCACAATGCAACAGCCGGGGAAGGAGAAAGGCTACGACAAGTACCCAGGTGGTCTCCATTAGGAGCATTAAATCCGTTTTCATACACCATTCCGTAGCCTACCCCTGGAGGGGGACATGTTTAATAGTCCTACCCCTTGCTTACCGCACTATTTGTATTGTTCTGCATTCATGGCAGTACTCCTTGAATAAACAATGCATCGCTTTTTGCTTATAATTGCATTTCCTTCTTATATATATGTTCATTTATGACATGTTGCATCCGTACACTTTGGTACGGCTAAACACACCAGGGGCATAAGTTCCCCACATTACGGTGTGATAAGTCCGAACACTTTCACAAGTGCGGCACCCCGAACTTATAGCATTATATGCATCGGCTCCGAATCATGTCTTGGGTCAATAGTTGGGTTTGCCCGGCTCCCATGTTTTGGTACCTTACGTTCCGTTATATCGGCTAAGGTAGCACTGGGAGAACCACTACGATTGCGCCCCGGTTGAGCTGGGCGAGCGCCTCAGTGGAGAAAGCTAAAACTGACCGTCATGATAAGGCGAGAGCTGGTCGCTGTTCGAGAGGTCTTTTCGAGTCCCTAAAGACTTATGCCACTTAGAGCGAGGAACCGGCTTTGTCCGGCCCAGGCATGGATAGCGCCCCGAACTCGGTCTTCTGAACACTAGGGGCTTCGCCGAAATTTAAAATTATAGAATTCTATGGCTAAGTGAGAGTGTTCAAGCATTATAAGTCTGGTTGCCTCGTTCGTTGTGTTGAGCGCCTCCCTAGATGGACCCAAAAATGGGAACAAGAGCGCTCAAGTTTATCCCGAACACCCCAGCATGGGGGCTGAAGCTGACGACTTGCCATCTCTCGGATTTGATAAACGGCCGCACAGAAGGTAATATTTTAAATTAACAAGCGTTGCTTAGTGTATATGAACAAAGTCTTCAGCGCACAGGATAACAAACTGCGAGTCTACTCAAATATTACATCTTTGGAGCACTCACCCGCAATCAGGCGGGCACCCCCAAGGACACTCTTATAATACATTTCGGGCGTACACTACTCCTTGCCCGCCGGCGGCGCGTCCGTCAGAAGCTTCTCAGCGTCCATCCTGGCGGAGTGCCTGATGACTTCAACCCAGGGACACGCGTCCACCAGCCGCCGCACCAGGCCGAAGTAGCTGCCAGGCATGGCCTCCTTGGGCCATAGCCGAACTATGAGGCCCTTCATGGCCTGTTCGGCTACCTTGTGGAGCTCGACCAGCTGCTTCAGCTGGTTGCTAAGGGGCACCGGATGTCCGGTCTCAGCATACTGAGACCAGAAGACCTTCTCCGTCGAGCTCCCCTCCTCGGCCTGGTAGAAAGCGGCAGCATCGGATACGCTGCGGGGTAGATCTGCGAATGCTCCTGGAGAGCTCCAAATTCGGGTAAGTAATAGGTAATTCACATTCACATGCTTGCTTTGCATGAAAAATGCCTTACCCGCCGCTATCTTCTTCAACGCCTCGATTTCCTGGAGGGCCTTGTGGGCTTCGGCCTTAGCGGCTTTGGCACTCTCAAGAGCCGAGGCAAGCTCGGACTCTCGAGTCTTTGAGTCATGCTCCATACTCTCATGCTTCTCCACGAGAGCCTGTAGCTCTTCCTGCACCTCCGCCACCCGCGCCTCCTGCTTCTCTCACTCGGCTCGCTCCGCGGCCGCATTGCGTTCGGCCGCGGACACCGCCTCCTTCAGGGTGGCCACCTCGTTCGTGGCCCCTGGAGCACCCATGTTATCCTTGTTATTTCTCTTGCAACCAAAATCCTTTTCTGTAAGGTACAAATCTAATATGGTGTTACTCACCTTCCTTGTCCTCGAGCTGCTTCTTGGCACGGCCGAGCTCGCTCTCGGATCGCTCGAGGTTCTGCTTCAAAGCATCGACCTCCGCAGTCAGTGCGGCAGAGGTCAGCAGCGCAGCCTGCAATCCCATATTGACATATTTTTTAGACCTCCTACGTATATCTTTTTAGATCCCTAGTCCGGCTTTTCTTTCTGAACACCGAACCGAGCATCAGGGGCTACTGTCTACGTGGTATTATATTACATATCTAAAATTTCTTACCTCAAATCCTGTTAGAAGGCTGCTGCATGCTTCGGTCAGCCCGCTCTTGGCAAGCTGAACCTTCTGAATCACCGCACTCATGATAGCGTGGTGTTCTTCTTTGATGGAAGCGCCGTTGAGCGCCTCCAACAAGTTGTCCGGCGCCTCCGGTTGGACGGAGTCCACCGGTGTCACAGTCTTGCCCTTCTTACAAAGGGGCCGCCTGCCGGACTCCGCTACCACTGCAGGTTCCGGTGCGGAGTCCTGTGCGAAGTCCGGGAGGTTGCCCTGTGGCACCTCCGGAGCCTCCCCCTCCAGGTGGGTCCCCTCCTGGGATCCCACCTCGGCGTCGTCAGCGTCACGAGGGGTGGAGGCGGTCGGAAGGGAATCCATATCCGACGTACCCAAGGACCCGCTCGACGAAGCGGGAAGATCGTCCTTGGCCGGACTATAGGCTGTATGCGGCATTAGAAAGACACCGCGTGGCAAAAAGAAAAATTATAAATCATTCAGGAATCCGGATACTTACGATCTTGCCAGGGGCTTGGCCCTTGAGGGCCACTCCTCGTCGTCATCGGCGGTGTTGGCGGAGCAATCCGGAGGAAGGGTCCTTCCCTTCTTGGACCCTTCGGCCTCCCTCGTTGGGGAGGCCTTCCTCTTCTTCTCTCCCCCCGCTGGGGGAGAGGCCTCTTTCTTCTTCTCCTCGTCCTCAGGGGAGGAGTCCGCCTCGGAGTCATCGGACGATGAGTCTGATACCACCAGGCGCCGGGAACTCCTTCGGGTTCCCGTGGCCTTCTTCTTGGCCTTCTTCTCTGGCACTATGTAAAGTGCCGGGACCAGCAGCCCTGTCAAACGGGCGTCCGCTGGGTCTTCTGGAAGGGGAGCCGGACAGTTAACCTGTCCGGACATCTTCTGCCAGTCCTGTTAAAGGCATTGGGAGTTTAGATCCCGCATAGAGTCAAACTATGAAAAGCAAATGTCCCATGAAGGATAACATAGCTTACCTCGCCAGCCGGACGCTGCGTGCTGAATCCGCGATCTTCGGTAGCGGATGCGGGAGCTTCGGCGCCCTTGAACAGCACCCTCCAGGCAGCTTCGTACGTAGTGTCGAAGAGCCTACTCAAGGTCTGGTGCTGGGCCGGATCAAACTCCCACAAATTGAAGTCCCGTTGCTGGCAGGGGAGAATCCGGCGGACGAGCATGACCTGGATCACATTGACAAGCTTAAGCTTCTTGTTCACCAGGGTCTGGAGACAGGACTGGAGTCCGGTCAGCTCCTCCGAACTGCCCCAAAGCAAGCCCTTCTCTTTCCAGGAGGTGAGCTGCATGGGGATACCAGATCTGAACTCGGGGGCCGCTGCCCATTTAGGGTCACGCGGCTCGGTGATGTAGAACCACCCCGATTGCCACCCTTTGACAGATTCCACGAAGGCACCCTCGAGCCTAATGACGTTGGGCATTTTGCCCACCATGGCGCCTCCGCACTCCGCTTGGCTGCCCTTCGCAACCTTCGGCTTGACATTGAAGGTCTTTAGCCACAAGCCGAAGTGGGGCTGGATGCAAAGGAAGGCCTCACACACGACGATAAACACCGAGATGTTGAGGATGAAGTTTGGAGCCAGATCGTGGAAGTCCAGGCCGTAGTAGTACATGAGCCCCCGGACGAAGGGGTGGAGTGGGAAGCCCAGTCCGCGGAGGAACTGGGGGAGGAATACGACCCTCTCATGGGGCCTGGGGGTGGGGATGAGCTGCCCCTCATCGGGCAGCCAGTGCGCGATGTCGCTGGACAGGTATCTGGTGCTGCACAGCTTCTCGATGTGCCCCTCCGTAACGGAGGAGGCCATCCACTTGCCTCCCGCTCCGGACATGGCTGGAGAGGGTTGAGGTGAGATGTGCGGACTTGGGCGCTGGAGCTCGAGTGCGCGGAGATGGATAAGCAAAGAAGGAAGAAGGCGTAGGTAAAGGAGGTGGATCCTTATCCCCTTATATATGGGCGGATGAAACTATGTGTCCCTACTAGCCTGGTAAAACTCGCTTATCTCCCAAGCGCTGCAATCAATGGCGCGGTTGGGTTACCCACGTCCGTATTGATGGGAATCCCGGAATAAGGGGAACACGATCTCTGCTTCGACAAGACGTGCCAAGGAAACCGCTTCGCTAAACGCGCCGAGGTGGTACAATAAAAACGATTCAAGTAAAGGCTTGGTAGTGGTGTGACGTCATGCCGCAAAATACGTCAGCAGATTGAACTTGTGTACATGTTATTCTCTCTACGGTGGAATGTGGAATTTATTTTACAGAGCCGGACACTATCCTGGCGTTCACAATCTTCTGTGAATTATTCGGAGGAGGAACCCGCCTTGCAATGCCGAAGACAATATGCGCGCCGGACTCGTCGTCATTGAAGCCTGGTTCAGGGGCTACTGAGGGAGGCCTGGACTAGGGGATGTCCGGATAGCCAAACTATCATCATCGGCCGGACTCCAAGACTTGAAGACACAAGATTGAAGACTTCGTCCCGTGTCCGGATGGGACTTTCCTTGGCGTGGAAGGCAAGCTTGGCAATACGGATATGTAGATCTCCTACCATTGTAACCGACTCTGTGTAACCCTAGCCCTCTCCGGTGTCTATATAAACCAGAGGGCTTTAGTCCATAGGACGAACAACAATCATACCATAGGCTAGCTTCTAGGGTTTAGCCTCCTTGATCTCATGGTAGATCCACTCTTGTACTACCCATATCATCAATATCAATCAAGCAGGAGTAGGGTTTTACCTCCATCGAGAGGGCCCGAACCTGGGTAAAAACATCGTGTCCCTTGTCTCCTGTTACCATCCGCCTAGACGCACAGTTCGGGACCCCCTACCCGAGATCCACCGGTTTTGACACCGACACCATCCCTCCACCCCTCCACACCTCCTTTTCTTCTCCACCGACTGCCGAACCACACCGCACTAGAACCAGTAAACCCTCATACACCTCTCCGTCTGCGACTCTACTCCCGCGTCTTCCCATCTCCGGCTCGTTGTTGTCCGGGGCCTCGCCGTCGTCCACCACCTTGGATGCGCTCGGCGCGGCGTGGTCAACATGGTCAACGAACGACACCATCGGAAGTAGACTGTGCGTGGAGAGGTTGACAGCTGGGTCCACAGCCGCACACAAGGAAATGCCTCCTTATTACGCGCAAAATAATGATTCCTCCACCTGACATCTGGGACCCACCGGAAGGGCCTCTGTATTTTGCAAAAAAAAATGTGCCCCCCGCTGACAGGTCAGACCCACCAGCTATCTTCGCACACAAGGAAGTGCCTGCTTATTACGCACAAAAAAATGAATACTCCCTCTGCCAGCTGGAACCCAGCATAGTGGGAGGCTGACTTGTGGGCCTACCAAGTTGACGGGGACGGAGGGCTTTGTCAACTTAGTCAATATGAATGATTCTAGCTCCTGTTACCGTATGATGTTCATCCAATGGCCGTACTGCTTCTTCAACCTCTGGTCTTTTTGCTCCAGCCGCCCAAACCAGCACCGGTCGTGTCGCGTGCTCCTGTCTCCCGTGGCCGGCTGTGATGCCGCGGAGGCCTCACCGCTCCCTACTACTCCCACCGCTGGCCAGGCCATCCCTCTACTCACCCACACCCCCTGTTATTCTGTGGCGACGGCAGCCTCACACCGCAGTCGAACCAGTGAACCCTCGTACTCCTCTCTGTGTGGGCATCCACTGTCGTGTCTTCCCCGTCTCCGTGTCGTCCCCTTCCTAGGCCTCGCCGTCGTCCACCACCCTGGTGCTCTCGGCACGGCGTGGTCAACATGGTCAAGGAACGACTTCCGTCGGACGTGGACTGTACGTGGAGAGGCTGACAGCTAGGTCCACGGCCGCAGCAAGGAAGTGCCTCTTTATTATGCGAAAAATAACGATTCCTCCACCTTACAGTAGGGACCCACCGGACGGGTCACCGTATTTTGCGAAAAAACATTTCCCCTTGACTGCTGGGACCTACCAGCTACATCTTCGCATGCAAGGAAGTGTGTCCATATTACGAGCAAAAAATAGATTCGCCCCCTGACTGCTGGGACCCACGAGCTACATCTTCGCACGCAAGGAAGTGCGTCCGGGCAAAAAATAATGATTTTCCCCCCTGACTGCTGGGACCCACCAGCTACATCTTCGCATGCAAGGAAGTGCCTGACAGTCGGGACCCACCTGGTCGAAGCGTACGTAGCGTTGTCATTCTGGTCGCGAACGTGTACGTACATACTCGTTGATGTACAGGCGCGCACGTGTCGTAGTAGAGGCGTGCACGTGTCGTAGTAGAGGCGCGCACGTAGCATGTACACGTACGTACAGCGGCCAGGGTGCAAGAAAGTAAATACGACCACGTACGTACATACGGGCGGGGTCTCGAACGCCTACTCGCGCATACGTACGGCCAGGGCTCGTGTACATGGTTAGGTCGGAACGGAGAAACATCATTGTCATCGTGTTCATGGGGAGCCAACCGGCTGGGTCGGAACAGAATGCGTCGTCATGTTCATCGGGAGGGCTTGGACGGAACAGGCGATGGAAACGAGGCCTGGCGTACATTAGAACAGAGGAAACGGCCTTGTGTTTGACCAGCCACGTTCGAAACGGGGTCTTGTTCATCGGGAGGGGTCTGGCATACCGCAAAACGGAGAAAACGGACTTGTGTTGGACCTCCTACAGTCGAAATGGGGTCCTGTTGATCGGGAGGGTGTGGCATACCGCAAAACGGACGAAACGGACTTGTGTTGGAGCTCTACGGTCGAAACGGGGGTCCTGTTCATCGGGAGGGGTGTGGCGTACCGCAAAACGGGACTCCACGGATACTGTTCATCTCCGCCGTCAACCTCCTCCAGCCTCCACGGGCTACTGTTCATCCACCATCGACCTCCTCCAGCCTCCACCTACTCTTGTTCATCGGCTCCTATTCATCCAGCCCCGCGCACTACTCCACCGGCTACTGTTCAACCACCCCTCTCCACGGGCTCCTGTTCAATCACCCCTCCACGGGCTACTGCTCATCCACCCCTCCACCGTCTACTATTCATCCAACCCTCCACGGGGTCGTCCTCTTCATCCAGCCGTCCATAGGGTCCTCTTCATCCAGCCCCAACCGGCTTGATCGATTGGGGTCCTATTCATCCAGAGGACACCACGGGGTCCTGTTCATCCACCCCCACT
>NC_041385.1:605055395-605101827 GCF_002162155.2 Triticum dicoccoides
TCACTGTTCATCCAGAGGCAGCATCGATCGGCTTCAGTTAGCAGCAATAGCGAAGGAATCACTCGATCGGGTTCAGTTAACAGCCATCGATCGATCGCTCGGGTTCAGTAACGCGTAGCCTCCAATGCAATCGCTCGGGTTCAGTTAGAGCCCAACGCCTCGCTCGGGTTCAGTTACAGCCCGACGCCTCGCACACACGCATGTACGTGTACGAGAGAAACAAGCATCGCTCGGCCCCCGACCACCCACCGTAACCGAGAACTCCCCAAATTTTTCCTCGCCCTCGCTTCTACCACGGTTTTTTCCGTCATGAATGGCCCAAAGAATGTCATGCAACTGCGTCTCTGGCCCGCCAAGGACGAAAAGCCCATTTTCTGTCATGATTTGTTGTCATAGAAGTAGGAGCCCACCACATCTATGATGATACCGGGTTTTGTCACAACTATCGTCATAGAAGTGTCATAAGTATGATGGAAAAAAACTTCGTTCAGCCCAAAATGTCACGGATGTGTCTTTTTTTTGTAGCGTTGTCCCTAGGGAGCCATTCCGAGCTGCTGTCGGTGGCTGCTGTGGAGTTGTCCGGGAGGGAAACTTTCCCCTTCTTGGACGCTTCGGCCTCCTGACGCGTGGAGGCCGCCCACTTCTTCCTTCCCCCCTCAGGGGGAGAGTTGCTTTCCTCCTCCTCTTCGTCCTTGACGGCGGAGGAGTGAGTCTTGGTGTCTCCGGACATCATTTCCGAAGCACCCTTGCGACGGATACCACCTCTGGTCCCCTTGGACTTCTTCTTGGCCTTCTTCTACCGCGCTTGATAGGGCGTCGGAACCAGCATTTTCGTCAGAAATGGGATTTCTGGGTCTTCAGGTAGCGGAGCAGGACAATGAATCTGCTCCGCCTTCTTTGTCCAGCCCTGAGAGAATTTGTAGGGAGGCTTAGGCGTCTTCCTCAAGTATGCAAGTAAAGGATACACCTTGAAAACATGAAAAAACTTACCGGACTAGCGGGATGGCCCAAGTCGTGCCCGCGGTCCTCGGTCGTAGACGGCCGCGTCTCGTTGGCCTTGAAGAGCACCTTCCAGATGTCTTCGTGCGTGGTGCTAAAGAATTGCAGCAAGGTCTAGTGCTTGGCCGGATCATACTCCCACAAGTGGCAAGTCTAGCGTTGGCATGGAAGGATCCGGTGAATAAGCATCACCTAGATCACATTGACAAGCTTGATGTTCTTGTCTGTCATGCTCTTGATGCGCGTCTGAAGCGCTGTCAGCTCGTCCGGCGAGGACCAGTCCAGGCCCTTCTCTTGCCAGGAGGTGAGCCACACCGGGGCTCCAGACCGGAATTCGGGAACCGCGGCCCAGGTGGTGCCGTGTGGCTCTGTGATATATAACCATGATTTCTGCCACCCTTTGACGGTCTCCACGAAGGAGCCTTCGGGCCGTGTGACGTTGGGCATCTTGCTCACCATGGCGCCTCCGCACTCTGCGTGTTGGCCACTCACCACCTTCGGCTTCACATTGAAGATCCTTAGCCATAATCCGAAGTGGGGTGGGATGCGGAGGAAGGCCTCACACACGACAATGAATGCCGAGATGTTGAGGATGGAGTTGGGGGCCAGATCGTGGAAATCCAGCCCGTAGTAGAACATGGGTCCGCGGACGAACGGGTGGAGAGGAAATCCCAACCCACGGACGAAGTGGGGGATGAATACTACCCTCTCATGGGGCTCCGGGGTGGGGACGATCTGCCCCTTGGCCGGAAGCCGGTGGGTGATTTCCTTGGCCAAATATCCGGCCTCCCGGAGCTTGGTAATGTCCTTCTCCTTGACGGAGGAGGCCATCCACTTGCCCTGCACTCGGGATACGGACATGGTTGGAGTGCTTTCTTGGGGCGGAAAAGATGAGAACTTGGGCGCTGGAGCTTGAGAATGGGGGATGCAAAGAGAGAGAAGGCGTGGGTGAAAGGGGTAAACCCTGATCTCTTTATAAAGGCAGTGAATATCAAGCGCCTCCCCACTCGCCTTAAAACTCGCCTATACCCCAAGGGTCGTCCGGACAGCACGATTGGATTAACCACGCCCGTATTGATGAGAATCCCGCAATAAGGGGACACGATCTCTGCTTTGACAAGACATGCCAATGAAACCGCATCTCGAAACACGGAGCGGCAGGCTAAAAAATGGTTCGAATAATGGCCGGGCGGTGACGTGATTTCATGCTACCAAAAGTTGTCAGCGGATTGGACTTGTGAAATATTATACTCTCTACGGTTGTGTGTGGTATTTGTTTTGCAGAGCCGGACACATTTTCTATGTTCGAAGGATGCTTTGGAGTATTTGGAGGAGGAACCCGCCTTGCAATGGCGAAGACAATTTGTGCGCCGGATACCTCGTCATTGAAGCCTGGTTCAGGGGCTACTGAGGGAGTCCTGGATTAAGGGGTCCTTGGGCGTCCGGCCTATTGGCATGGGCCGGACTGATGGGCTGTGAAGATACAAGGCAGAAGACTCTCACCTGTGTCTGGATGGGACTCTCCTTGGCGTGGAAGGCAAGCTTGGTGTTCGGATATGTAGATTCCTTTCTCTGTAATCGACATTGTACAACCATAGCCCCCTTCGGTGTCTATATAAACCAGAGGGCTTAGTCTGTAGAGGCAATCATAATCATATAGGCTAGACTTCTAGGGTTTTAGCCATTACGATCTCGTGGTAGATCAACTCTTGTAATAATCATATTCATCAAGATCAATCAAGCAGGAAGTAGGGTATTACCTCCATAGAGAGGGCCCGAACCTGGGTAAACACCATGTCCCCCGCCTCCTAATACCATCAACCTTAGACACACAGTCCGGGACCCCCTACCCAAGATCCGCCGGTTTTGACACCAACAATCATATAACCATTCCTCAAAGTGCGATGAAGAATCACTCCAAAGTTCCTATCTAGCGGAGAACATAAGACGAAATTGTTTGTATGGTATGAAACCACCTCAAAGCTATTCTTTCCGATCAATCTATCCTAGAGTTCGTACTAAAATAACACCAAGCTATTCTTTCCGATTGATCTAACCAAGAGTTTGTACTTGAATAACACCAAAGCAAATTCAGATTCATAATATTCAATCCAACACAAGGAACTTCAAAGAGTGCCCCAAGATTTCTACCGGAGAAATAAAGACAAGAACGTGCATCGACCCCTATGCATAGATTACCCCAATGTCACCTCGGGAATCCGTGAGTTCAGTGCCAAAACATATATCAAGTGAATCAATATGATACCCCATTGTCACCACGGGTGTTCATAGAAAGACATACATCAAGTGTTCTCAAATCCATAAAAGTATTCAATTCGATAAAACAAAATCTCAAAGGGAAAACTCAATTCATCACAAGATAGAGAGGGAGAAACACCATATGATCCAACTATATTAACAAAGCCCGCGATACATCAAGATCGTGACATCTCAAGAACACAAGAGAGAGAGAGAGAGAGAGAGATTAAACACATAGCTACTTGTACAAACCCTCAGCCCCGAGGGTGGACTACTCCCTCCTCATCATGGTGGTCGTCGGGATGATGAATATGGCCATCGGTGATGATTTCCCCCTCCGGCAGGGTGCTGAAACACGGTCTAGATTGGTTTTTCGTGGCTACAGAGGCCTGTGGCGGTGGAATTTCTGATCTAGGTTCTCCGTGAGGGTTTTTGGAATATTTGAGAATTTATAGGGCGAAGAGGGGGTGCGGGAGGTCACCGAGGTGGGCACAACCAACCGTGGCGTGCCTGGGGGCCAAGGCGCACCCTAGTTGGTTGTGCCCCCCTCAGGGCACCCCCCAGGTGCTGCTTTGGCCCATTGGTAGTCTTCTGTTCCATAAAAAATCCACAAAAAGTTTCACGGTGTTTGGACTCTGTTTGATATTGATTTCCTGCGATGTAAAAAACAAGCAAAAAACAGCAACTGGCACTGGGCACTGGGTCAATATGTTAGTCCCAAAAAATGAAATAAGGTTGCTATAAAATTATTGTAAAACATCCAAGTATAATAATATAACAACATGAATACTGCATAAATTATAGATACGTGGGAGATGTATCGGCATCCCCAAGCTTAATTCCTACTCGTCCTTGAGCAGGTAAATGATAAAAGAAATAATTTATGAAGTGTGAATGCTAGCGAAGTTCATAAGTTTGATCAATGATAATTTCAATCCCTTTTCCTAGCATCATAACATCAACTCTTTGTCATAAAACTTTTCATGTTAAAGTAGCAACCAATTCACATGTTGAGGTTCAAACAATGAATTCTCTTGAAACTCAACAACTTATATTCTTACTCACCAAACAATTGCAATTCAACCTATTCAACAGAGTCTAAGTAAGAGCTCCACATACTTAACCATCATATAGTCTTCTATGATTGCTAACACTAACCACATACACATGAGCAAAACGTTTCAACCGGACACATAGAAAGATAGGGGCTTACAATTTCGCCTCCCAATGTATTCACCTCAATGGTGATGTCAACAATAATAACTCATGCTACCCATATCCAACTGGATATATGTGAATAGATCTTTCCTCACCACATGATGCTTGCCAAAAGGGGAAAATAAAAAGGAATAGAGAGAAAAACTTTGACTCTTGCATGAAAGTAAATACATAAAATTAAAGATAGGCCCTTTGTAAAGGGAAGCAGAGGTTGCCATGCGCTTATTTGTTTGTATGCTCAGCCCCTTACTGCAAAAGAACATCACGTTATATTGCCCCTTGTGATGGCAACCTTTATTATGCAGTCTGTTGCTTTTATTCTTTACCATCACAAGTTTGTACAACGCTCAGTTTTCTCTTACACTAAATGATCTCACATTTTTAGAAGCAATTTTAATTGCCTTATTGATCCGATGATAACTTACTTGAAGGATCTTGCTCAATCCTTAGGTAGGTATGGTGGACTCTTGAGAATAAGATTTAGGTTTAAGGGTTTTTGGATGCACAAGTAGTATCTCTATTTGGTGCGGAATTTTTGAATAGCAAAGATGGGGGGCAAGCACCACATGTTGAAGGATCTATGACAATATAACTTCTATGTGAATATGAACAAACATAAATCATTGCGCTGTCTTCCTTGTCCAACATCAACAATTTTGGCATATAATATTTTGATGGGGCTCACAATCACAAAAGATTTGCAAGATAGTCTATTTGCATGTGAAAGTTCTCTTCCTTATTGTAATCATTCAGGAATTGCTTGTATGACCAATATTGTGATTGTCAAGCTACAAAAGATTTCACTTTCTTAACCCAATGTGAAGCTACCACTAGGCATGATATGAACATACAATTTCAACTTCATGATATTCAATTCATTCAACAATTTACTCATAGGATATAAGTGAAGCACAAGAGTAAATGACAAGCTACTCCAAAAAGATATAAGTGAAGATCAAGCGAGTAGTTAAGCGAATGGGTAGCCAATTGTGGATTTTATCTTATTTAAAAACTTTCGAACCTAAGTATTTTATATAAATAGCAAGCAAAGCAAAATAAAATGACATTCCAAGAATAGCACAACTCATGTGAAGAAGCAAAAACTTAGGCTCAACCAATACTAACAGATAATTGTTGAAGAAGAAAGGTGGGATGCCTACGGGGGCATCCCCAAGCTTAGATGCTTGAGACTTCTTGGAATATTATCTTGGGATGCCTTGGGCATCCCCAAGCTTGAGATCTTGTGTCTCCTTAATTCCTCTCATATCATGGTTTCCCTAAATCTCAAAAATTTCATCCACACAAAACTCAACAAGAACTCGTAATATAAGTTAGTATAAATCAATGCAAAACCTTATCATTCTCAATTGTAGCAAATTACTAAATTATTATTTAACATTGCATAATAAATGCCTTTGCATATTTAATACTCCCATCCTCAATTAGAATCATTAACACTACAAAAAAATACACTTCCTTGATGATACGTGTTTGTCACAGTAGGTCGCATTTTTTGTCATGCATGTACATCCATGACGATTTTATGACAGAATCAAGATAGTCATACATGTGCTGTCGTAGAAGTGTTCAATGACATTACCAAATTATCATCACGGAAATGTCCACTTCCATGACGATAAATCGCGCGTCACAGAAGTGCTTTCGTCAAGGGTGACCGACACGTGGCATCCACCGTAACGGAACACCGTTAAGCTATCGGGTCGGGTTTTGGATCCGATAACCCGTTAACACCCCCGAACAATGGGAAATTTCCACGTGTAAAATTCTTATTGGATGGACGAAACACGTGTCAGCTCGTCAGTGGGTCAGATAGGCGCCTATGATATGTCGACACATGCCACGGCCCACCACTGGCCCATTTAGCTTACAAAGCCGGCCCGTTTGACTTGGTCAAAAGTTAACGGGCTGGCCCATGAAAAGCCTGTTAACGGTCACTTTGCAAATAGCCCATTTTATGGCCCGTTAGGCCCTAAAGGAAATCGGGGGTGTTATGGTCACGCCCGCTTAGAGAATGCACATGATTTCTGATGACCCACAAGTGTAGGGGATCTATCGTAGTCCTTTCCATAAGTAAGAGTGTCGAACCCAACGAGGAGCAGAAGGAAATGATAAGCGATTTTCAGTAAGGTTTTCTCTCCAAGCACTGAAATTGTAGGTAATACATAGTTTTGCGATAAGATAAATAGTAACGAGCAAAAAGTAAATAAAGTAAATAAAGTGCAGCAAGGTGGCCCAATACTTTGTGTAGCAAAGGATAAGCCTGGACAAATTCTAATAATGAAGAAGGAGCTCCCGAGGACACATTGGGAATTATCGTCAAGCTAGTTTTCATCACGTTCATAAGATTCGCGTTCGGTACTTTGATAATTTGATATGTGGGTGAACCGGTACTTGGGTACTGCCCTAACTTGGACAAGCATCCCACTTATGATTAACCCCTATTGCAAGCATCCACAACTACAAAAAGGAGTATTAAGGTAAACCTAACCACATCATTAAACATATGGGTCCATATCAACCCCTAACGAAGCAACACATAAACTAGGGTTTAAGCTTCTGTCACTCTAGCAACCCATCATCTACTTATTACTTCCCCATGCCTTCCTCTAGGCCCAAATAATGGTGAAGTGTCATGTAGTCGACGTTCACATAACACCACTAGAGGAAAAGACAACATACATCTCATCAAAATATCGAACGAATACCAAATTCACATGACTACTAATAGCAAGACTTCACCCATGTCCTCAGGAACAAACGTAACTACTCACAAAGCATATTCATGTTCATGATCAGAGGAGTAATAATATGCATAAAGGATCTGAACATATGATCTTCCACCAAGTAAACCAATTAGCATCAACTACAAGGAGTAATCAACACTACTAGCAACCCACAGGTACCAATTTGTGGTTTTGATACAAGATTGGATACAAGAGATGAACTAGGGTTTTGAGATGAGATGGTGCTGGTGAAGATGTTGATGGAGATTGACCCCCTCTCGATGAGAGGATTGTTGGTGATGACGTTGGTGATGATTTCCCCCTCCCGTAGGGAAGTGTCCCCGACAGAACAGCTCCGCCAGAGCCCTAGATTGATTCCGCCAAGGTTCCGCCTCGTGGCGGCGGAGTTTCGTCCTGTAAGCTTGCCCACAATTTTTTTCCAGGGTAGAAGTGATGATATAGCAGAAGATGGACACCGGAGGCCCACCAGGGGGGCCAGGAGATAGGGGGCCGCGCCCTATGGGGGGGGCACCCTGTCTCCTGGACAGGGTGTGGGCCCCATGGCCTATTTATTTCGCTCATAAATTCTTATTAAATCCAAAAAGTTGTTTCGTGGAGTTTCAGGACTTTCGGAGTTGTGCAGAATAGGTTTCCAACGTTTGCTCCTTTTCCAACCAGAATTCAAGCTGCCGGCATTCCCCCTCTTCATGATAAACCTTGTAAAATAAGAGAGAATAACCATAAGTATTGAGATATAATGTGTAATAACAGCCCATAATGCAATAAATATTGGTATAAAAGCATGATGCAAAATGGACGTATCAACTCCCCCAAGCTTAGACCTCGCTTGTCCTCAAGTGGAAGCGGAAATCGAAAAATATGTCCACATGTTTAGAGATAGAGGTGTCGATAAAAAATAAAATACGGACATGAGGGCATCATGATCATTCTAATAACAACAACATATATAGATTTTGTCATATGATTTCCTGTGCTCAAGTAATAAGCAATTCACAATGTCAAGTATGGTTCAAAAACTTCATTGGGAACTAACAATCTATAATCTCAGTCATTGAAGCAATTGCAATTTATCATAACATCAGAAAGAGTCAATAATAGAGCTTTTCAGCAAGCTCACATACTCAACTATCTCGTAGTCTCCTATAATTGTTAACACTCACGCAATACTTGTGGTTATAGAGTTTCAGCCAGACACTGAGAAAGATAGGGGCTTAATGTGTTGCCTCCCAACATATTCACCTTTAGGTGATGTCAACAATAATAGCCTATGCCAACTTACATCCAATTGGATATATATATATATATGATGATCTTTCAAACACGAAGAGCTTGCCAAAGGATAAAATGAAAAAGGGAAAGGTGAGGATCACCTTGACTCAAGCATAAAGTAAAACATAAAGTAAAATATAGGCCCTTCGCAGAGGGAAGCAGAGATTGTCATGCACGTTTAGGGTTGATGCATAAAATCTTAGTGCAAAAGAACGTCACTTTATATTGCCCCTTGTATGTGGACCTTTATTATGCAGTCCGTCGCTTTTATTACTTCCACAACAAGTTTGTACAAAGTTTATTTTCTCTGCACTAATAAGTCATACATATTTAGAGAGCAATTTTTATTGCTTGCACCGATGACAACTTACTTGAACGATCTTACTCAATCCATAGGTAGGTATGTTGGACTCTCATGGCAAAACTGGGTTTAAGGATATTTGGAAGCACAAGTAGTATCTCTACTTGGTGCAAGGAATTTGGCTAGCAAGAGGGGGAAAGGCAAGCTCAACATGTTTGGAAGGTCAATGACAATATACTTTAACTGAGATGTCGGAAAACATAAACCATTACGTTGTCTTCCTTGTCCAACATCACCTCTTTTAGCATGTCATACTTAATGAGTGCTTCACAATCATAAAAGATGTCCAAGATAGTATATTTATATGTGAACCCCTCTTTCCTTATCACTTCCTATTAATTGCAACGATGACCAAGGCTACGTTCATCAACTCTCAACAATTTTTATGCCTCATACTTTCTATGTGTGAAGTTATCACTATCCATAAGATCAATATGAACACTTTTGTTCTTTCTACTTTCTCAAGATCATAGCAACATAGCAAAGCCCTTGACTCAATACTAATCTTTATTATAGATAGCACACGGACTCGATTACATAAAGAGATCACAATGCAAAACTCAAAACTACTTGATATCAAAACTTCAAACTAGTAGATCAAGATATTACTAAAAGGATCAAACTAAGTAGAGCAGTAAAGATAGGAGTGTGATGGTGATACGATACCGGGGCACCTCCCCCAAGCTTGGCAGTTGCCAAGGGGAGTGCCCATACCCATGTGATTATTTCCTCGGAGGTGATGGAGGTGGTAATGACGATGGAGTTGTTGCATTTTTCTTCTCTAGCTTGCGTCTGAGGCTTAAATTTTCCTCCCTCAGATCCTCATTCTCGAGCTCAAGTTTCATTATCTTTTTGCATAGTGCTGCCTTGCTGTCCTGCAAAAAACGTGGTGGGATAGATTGGATCTTAGGGAGGCTTGACTTCTTGAACTCCACATGCATATCACCAGGTTGAGGTAGTGGATCGTCCTCTTCATCGGAGCTTGTCTCCTCCTTCCCCTTTAGATCATAGTCTTCTTCTTCCTCTGTGGTCCAGCCATAATGTTCCACATCCCCATATACTTTTGGGTTTGCGATATAATCAGCCATGTAGCTCTCTCCCTCCAAATCTTGGGATGACATCTTGTTCCAAATCTGCAACAGGAACAGCTCGGAATGAAAACAGAGGATATTTGCGTGATACAGTGGTCAAAACCGTCGGGGGTATATATAATGAATTTTTACCGACCAAAATACGTAACATACAAGAAAATGGAGTCCGGGAGGCACACGAGGTGCCCACGAGACAGGGGGCGCTCCCTATAGGGGGGCCTCCTCTCTCGTGGGAGCCTCGTGTCCCTTTCGGACTACTTCTTTCTTCCTAAAATTATTAAATAATCCAAAACTGATAAAAAATTGCCATTAGAGTTGTTTTGGAGTCGGTTTACTTACCGTACCACGTACCTATACCTTTTCGGAGTCTGGAATGTTCTGGAAAGTGTCTCTTATGTATTCCTTAGGGGTTATGGTTTCAATAATATTAGTATCAACATTGATAGGATTACCTGAAATATAATGTTTAATTCTTTGACCGTTTACCACCCTCAGATTTGTGCCTTCGAAGTTGTTGATTTTTATAGCACCAGAACGATAGACCTCCTCGATAACGTAGGGACCTTCCCATTTTGAGAGAAGTTTTCTTGCAAAAAATCTTAAACGAGAGTTGAACAATAACACATAATCTCCTACTTTAAGCTCACGCTGTTGTATCCTCTTATCATGCCAGCGTTTGACTTTTTCTTTGAAAAGCTTGGCATTCTCATATGCTTGGGTTCTCCATTCATCAAGTGAGCTAATATCAAACAACCTCTTCTCACCGGCAAGTTTGAAATCATAATTGAGCTCCTTAATAGCCCAATATGCTTTATGTTCAAGTTCAAGAGCTAAATGACATGCTTTTCCATAAACCATCTTATATGGAGACATACCCATAGGATTTTTGTATGCAGTTCTATAGGCCCATAATGCATCATCAAGTTTTTTGGACCAATTCTTTCTAGATCTATTCACAGTCTTTTGCAAAATTAATTTGAGCTCTCTATTGCTCAACTCTACTTGACCACTAGACTGCGGGTGATAAGGAGATGCGATTCTATGATTGACATCATACTTAGCAAGCATTTTACGGAAAGCACCATGAATAAAATGTGAACCACCATCAGTCATAAGATATCTAGGGACTCCAAACCTCGGAAAAATAACTTCTTTATGCATTTTAATAGAAGTGTTATGATCAGCACTACTAGTTGGAATAGCTTCTACCCACTTAGTAACGTAATCAACAGCAACTAAAATATGTGTATAACCATTGGAGGCAGGAAAAGGTCCCATATAATCAAAGCACCAAACATCAAACGGTTCAATAACAAGAGAGTAATTCATAGGCATTTCTTGATGTCTACTAATGTTACCTATTCTTTGACATTCATCACAAGATAAGACAAACTTACGAGCATCTTTGAAGAGAGTAGGACAATAAAAACCAGATTGTAGTACCTTGTGTGCAGTTCTATCTCCAGCATGGTGTCCTCCATAGGATTCAGAATGACACTTGCGTAGGATCTATTCCTGTTCATGCTCAGGCACACAACGTCGAATAACACCATCTACTCCTTCTTTATAAAGGTGTGGATCATCCCAGAAGTAATGTCTTAAATCATAAAAGAACTTTTTCTTTTGCTGGTGTGTGAAACTAGGCGGTATATATTTAGCAACAATGTAATTAGCATACTCAGCATACCAAGGAGCAGTACGAGAAGCATTGACGACCGCTAATTGTTCACCAGGAAAGCTATCATTAATAGGCAGTGGGTCATCAAGAACGTTCTCTAACCTAGACAAGTTGTCTGCAACGGGGTTCTCAGCTCCCTTTCTATCAATAATATGCAAGTCAAATTCTTGGAGCAAGAGAACCCATCTAATGAGTCTAGGCTTAGCATCTTTCTTTTCCATAAGATATTTAATAGCAGCATGATCAGTGTGAATAGTAACTTTGGAATCAACAATATAAGGTCTAAACTTATCACATGCAAATACAACTGCTAAGAACTCTTTTTCAGTAGTAGCATAATTTCTCTGGGTAGTATCAAGAGTCTTACTAGCATACTGGATAACATTCAATTTCTTATCGACTCTTTGCCCTAAAACAGCACCTACAGCATAATCACTAGCATCGCACATAATTTCAAAAGGTAAATTCCAATCAGGTGGCTGAACAATAGGCGTAGTGATCAAAGCTTTCTTAAGTGTTTCAAATGCTTCTACACAATCATCATCGAAGACAAAAGGAATATCTTTTTGCAATAAATTAGTCAGAGGCCTAGAGATTTTAGAAAAGTCCTTAATGAACCTCTTATAAAAGCCGGCGTGACCAAGGAAACTTCTTATACCTTTTATGTCCTTGGGACATGGCATCTTTTCAATAGCATCAACTTTGGCTTTATCTACTTCAATACTTCTCTCGGAGATCTTGTGCCCCAAGACAATGCCTTCATTAACCATAAAGTGACACTTTTCCCAATTCAGGACAAGACTAGTGTCTTCGCATCTCTGCAAAACTCGATCAAGGTTGCTCAAACAATCATCAAAAGAGAATCCATAGACGGAGAAGTCATCCATGAATACCTCACAAATCTTTTCACAAAAATCAGAAAATATAGCCATCATGCATCTTTGAAAGGTAGCGGGTGCATTACATGAACCAAAAGGCATATGTCTATAAGCAAAAGTACCAAAAGGGCAAGTAAAAGTAGTTTTAGATTGATCCTTCGCTGACACAGGTATTTGAGAGAAGCCAGAATAACCATCTAGAAAGCAAAAATGTGTGTGTTTGGATAGCCTTTCTAGCATTTGATCAATAAAAGGTAAAGGGTAATGATCTTTCTTAGTAGCTTTATTTAACTTACGAAAATCAATTACCATCCTATAACCTGTAATAATTCTTTGCGGGATCAATTCATCTTTATCATTAGGAATAACGGTAATACCTCCCTTTTTAGGGACACAATGGATAGGGCTTACCCATTCACTATCAGCAACGGGATAAATAGTACCTGCCTCTAGAAGCTTTAGAATCTCCTTTCTTACCACTTCCTTCATTTTGGGATTTAATCATCTTTGAGGATCTCTAACTGGTTTGGCATCTTTCTCCACTGAAATTTTGTGTTGGCATAATGTGGGACTAATGCCCTTAAGATCATCCAGAGTATATCCAATAGCAGCTCGGTGCTTCTTCAGAGTTTCCAATAATCTTTCTTCTTCTTTCTCTGAAAGGTTAGCACTAATAATAATAGGATATATTTCTTTTTCATCAAGATAAGCATACTTAAGATTATCAGGTAATGGTTTGAGTTCAAACACGGGATCACCCTTGGGTGGAGGGAGATCCCCAAGAATTTCAATGGGAAGGTTATGTTTCAGCATAGGTTCCTGTTTAAGGAACACTTCATCTATTTCTTCCCTTTCCTTCATAAACATATCGTTTTCATGGTCTAGCAAATATTGTTCTAACGGATCAGTTGGAGGAACAGCAATGGAAGAAAGACCAATAATTTCATCCTTACTAGATGATTCCCTTTCACGAGGTTGTCTACTAAACTTGGCAAAATTAAACTCATGAGACATACCATCTATGCCAACGGTGACAATATTCCTTTCACAATTAATCTTAGCACTAGCTGTATTCAAGAAGGGTCTACCAAAAATAATGGGACAAAAATCATCTTGCGGGGAAGCAAGAACAAGAAAATCAGCAGGGTATTTAACCTTCCCACACAAAACTTCAACATCTCTAACAATCCCAATAGGTTTGATGGTATCCCTATTAGCAAGCTTAATAGTAACATCAATGTCTTCTAATTCAACAGGTGCAATATCGTGCATAATTTCTTTATAAAGATCATAAGGTATCGCACTAGCACTAGCACCCATATCACATAAGCCATGATAACGATGATCTCCTATTTTAACAGAAATAACAGGCATGCCTACAATAGGTCTACGTGTCTTAGTATCAGGTCTAGCAATATTAGCAGTATCACCCAAGAAAGAAATAACATGCCCATCTAAATCCTCATCCAAGAGATCTTTAACCATAGCAATACTAGGTTCAACATTAATTTGTTCAGGAGGTGTATAGGTCCTAGTATTACTCTTACGAACAACAGTCGAAGCTTTAGCGTGATCTTTTATTCTAACAGGAAAAGGAGGTTTTTCAACATAAGCAGTAGGAACAATGGGATCACTATATGTAATAGTCTTTTCTTCGACTATAATAGGTGCAACTACTTTCACTTCAACAGGAGGATTATATTTAAACCACTTCTCTTTAGGGAGATCAACGTGAGTAGCAAAAGATTCACAAAAAGTAGCTACTATCTCAGAGTCAAGTCCATATTTAGCGTTAAATCCACGAAAAGCATCGGTATCCATAAAAGATTTAACACAATCGAACTTAGGTGTCATACCTGACTCCTTACCATCGTCGGAACCCCAATCTTCAGAGTTGCGTTTAATTCTTTCCAATAAGTCCCATTTGAAATCAATAGTCCTCAACATATAAGAACCAGCACAGGAAGTATCGAGCAGGTTGCGATTATCAAGAGAAAGCCAAGCATAAAAATTTTGAATAATCATTTCCCGAGAGAGCTCATGATTGGGGCATGAATACAAGATCGACTTAAGCCTCCCCCAAGCTTGAGCAATGCTTTCTCCTTCGCGAGGCCAGAAATTATATATGTAATTACGATCACGATGAACAAGATGCATAGGATAGAACTTTTGGCGAAATTCCAACTTCAATCGCTTATAATTCCAAAATCTCATATCATCACATAGCCTATACCATGTCATTGCATCTCCCTTCAAATATAAAGGGAAGACCTTCCTTTTGACAACATCATCGGGAATACCTGCAAGCTTAAATAATCCACAAACTTCATCCACAAAGATAAGGTGTAAATCAGGATGCAATGTTCCGTCTCCTGCAAAAGGATTAGCTAGCAGTTTTTCTATCATACCCGAAGGAATCTCAGAGTGAATATTTTCATAAAGTTCAGTAGGTTGAGGAGCATCTCTTTGCTCTTCTGGTTGGGGTGAACATACCCCAAACAAGCCCCTCAAAGGATTAGTTTCCATAGTGACAGGTAACAGAAAATTTCAGCACACTATATAAATGTTTCCTTACCAAGTTCCACCCACCAAAAGCGCTACACTCCCCGGCAACGGCGCCAGAAAAGAGTCTTGATGACCCACAAGTGTAGGGGATCTATTGTAGTCCTTTAGATAAGTAAGAGTGTCGAACCCAACGAGGAGCAGAAGGAAATGATAAGCGGTTTTCAGTAAGGTATTCTCTGCAAGCACTGAAATTGTAGGTAATAGATAGTTTTGTGATAAGATAAATAGTAACGAGAAAAAAGTAAATAAAGTAAATAAAGTGCAGAAAGGTGGCCCAATCCTTTATGTAGCAAACGATAAGCCTGGACAAATTCTATTAATGAAGAAGGAGCTCCCGAGGACACATTGGGAATTATCGTCAAGCTAGTTTTCATCACGTTCATAAGATTTGCGTTCGGTACTTTGATAATTTGATATGTGGGTGGACCGGTACTTGGGTACTACCCTAACTTGGACAAGCATCCCACTTATGATTAACCCCTATTGCAAGCATCCGCAACTACAAAAAGGAGTATTAAGGTAAACCTAACCACAACATTAAACATATGGGTCCATATCAATCCCTAACGAAGCAACGCATAAACTAGGGTTTAAGCTTCTGTCACTCTAGCAACCCATCATCTACTTATTACTTCCCCATGCCTTACTCTAGGCCCAAATAATGGTGAAGTGTCATGTAGTCGACGTTCACATAACACCACTAGAGGAAAAGACAACATACATCTCATCAAAATATCGAACGAATACCAAATTCACATGACTACTAATAGCAAGACTTCACCCATGTCCTCAGGAACAAATGTAACTACTCATAAAGCATATTCATGTTCATGATCAGAGGAGTAATAATATGCATAAAGGATCTGAACATATGATCTTCCACCAAGTAAACCAATTAGCATCAACTACAAGGAGTAATCAACACTACTAGCAATCCACAGGTACCAATTTGTGGTTTTGATACAAGATTGGATACAAGAGATGAACTAGGGTTTTGAGATGAGATGGTGCTGGTGAAGATGTTGATGGAGATTAACCCCCTCTCGATGAGAGGATTGTTGGTGATGATGTTGGTGATGATTTCCCCCTCCCGGAGGGAAGTGTCCCCGGCAGAACAGCTCCGCCAAAGCCCTAGATTGATTCCGCCAAGGTTCCGCCTCGTGGCGGCAGAGTTTCGTCCCGTAAGCTTGCCCATGATTTTTTCCAGGGTAAAAGTGATGATATAGTAGAAGATGGACGCCGGAGGCCCACCAGGGGGCCCAGGAGATAGGGGGCTGCGCCCTATAGGGGGGGCGCCCCCTATCTCCTGGACAGGGTGTGGGCCCCCTGGCCTATTTCTTTCGCTCATAAATTCTTATTAAATCCAAAAAGTTGTTTCATGGAGTTTCAGGACTTTTGGAGTTGTGCAGAATAGGTTTCCAACGTTTGCTCCTTTTCCAGCCAAAATTCCAGCTGCTGGCATTCCCCCTCTTCATGATAAACCTTATAAAATAAGAGAGAATAGCCATAAGTATTGAGATATAATGTGTAATAACAGCCCATAGTGCAATAAATATTGGTATAAAAGCATGATGCAAAATGGACGTATCAATTTCCTTGACTTTCTGGCTACTCAGGAAGTAGAAGGGTTGCAAGGCCCCCTTCTGATAAAGGAGGGTGGTAGTGCTGCCGACACTGACACCGACACCGGCACCAATGGCACCGACACCGGCACCAATGGCACCGACACCGGCACCAAGACCGACACGGATGGTGGCAACCAGACCACGGAAGCTGGTACGACCAAGCCACTAAAGAAACTTAGAAGAAGACGACGACATGACAACCAAACAAGCTTCGCACTAAGGTGGACCCTAGCGAATTTGAGCCAATAGCGCCGCAGGAAGTGGCAGCGTGCTACGGAAACCAAATAGGATGCATCCTACGAGAAACTGCCAACATCAATGACACATACTTAAGTAAGAAACCACAATTGGAGCACCTCGTCCTAGCGAGGTTGCACCAGAGATTCTAGTTCCCCGGCCAGGATGACTAAAAAATTTCATGGGAAGATGATGCCATGGACAAGCTAAACAACAAAGCCATGGGCAAGTTCAACAACGCATTAGCTGCCTGGAAAGTCAGGGTGAAATGAGCAATTGGAAAAAAGAACCCTACACTAAGATTTTTGCAGACAATCCGACACTTACAAAACCGGACTACGAAAAATTCAAGAAGACTTGTGCTGCCGAAGAAACCAAGGCCAAGTCTGAGAGAATGAAGGAGTTTCAAGAAAGGAACACGGGGAACCACCGCCTCGGAAGCCATGGTTACACGGGCAAGAGGTTCGTGTGGGCTAAGGAGGACACGGAACATGAAAGTCAGGGGCTCCTAGACCCCTTGGCAGAGTTCACGAACCCGCAGAGCATGACTTCATCAGGGCCCAGTACAAGTGGGACAAGGAAAAAAAGGTTTGGTACACAGACGCATCGACGAGGGATTTCATGAGAATACTGGTAATTATTATTTTACCACCTTATATTAGCTTTTGATCAAGTTGACTACATTCTAGTCACATTTGTAAATGGTTCACGTTCCTTTTGTAGAGAGAGCAACACAAGTTTGCGGCCGAAAGTGACGCATCATCTGAGTCGTCGACGAGGCCCAAGTGGGACACCCCTTTCAACCGGGCCCTGAACATATTGAAGGGACACCCGATGGACCAACGGCCGCAGTATGGACGTGTCCATGTCGCCGGAGATGGCGCCAGGTGGAAGTACTTCCACGAAAACCCGGAGGCCAAAAGGTAGAGAATGAAGTTTAGTCAAATGACCATCGACGAGAAGGCGGCACTTGTAGTCGAGAAAAAAATCAGTTGATACCAAAGAAGCGACCAAAGATGAGGTGGTCCAGGAGGCAGTCCTGCCTGTGGAAGTGATTTCGTAGCTGCAGTTAGTTCCTTGATTCTAGCAGTTGTCACCTGGACAAAGGAAAATCCAGACAAAAGGGCAGAGGATTTTCCCGTTCCTAGCTTCGTCGGGAGCAACTCGGTGAACATCGCACCCGAACCTGCTCCCGCAACCGCACCTGCTCCCGCACCCGCTCATAGCAGCCCGTCCTCCATCTATGTTATGCTCGGCGGGGTTTCGACTTTGGCTGATTTCGACGCCCTCACGGTAATTATGCATCGCACCCTAAACAACATATCTATAATCATCCATTTGCGTTGCCTTTCGGATGTCTGATGATACGTCTCCAACATATCTATAATTTTTGATTGTTCCATGCTATTATATTACCACTTTTGGATGTTTATGGGCTTTATTTTACACATTTATATCATTTTTGGGACTAACCTACTAACCGGAGGCCCAGCCCGTATTGTTGTTTTTTTGCCTATTTCAGTATTTCGAAGAAAAGGAATATCAAACGGACTCCAAACGGAATGAAACCTTCTGGAGCGTGATTTTTGGAACGAACGTGATCCAGAGGACTTGGAGTGCAAGTCAAGAAGCAGCCGAGCCTCCCATGAGATAGGAGGGCGCCCCCCCCCAATAGGGCGCGCCCCCTGTCTCGTGGGCCCCTCGGGTGTCCACCGACGTACTTCTTCCTCCTATATAAGCCTACGTACCCCGAAAACAACCAGGGAGCAGATGAAACACAATTTCCACCGCTGTAACCTTCTATATCCGCGAGATCCCATCTTGGAGCCTTCGTCGGCGCTCCGCCGGAGGGGGAATCGACCACGGAGGCCTTGTACATCAACATCCTTGCCCCTCCGATGAGTTGTGAGTAGTTTACCACAGACCTACGGGTCCATAGTTATTAGCTAGATGACTTCTTCTCTCTTTTTGGATCTCAATACAATGTTCTCCCCCTCTCTTGTGGAGATCTATTCGATGTAAACTCTTTTTGCGGTGTGTTTGTCGAGATCCGATGAATTGTGGGTTTATGATCAAGTTTATCTATGAATAGTATTTGAATCTTCTCTGAATTCTTTTATGTATGATTGATTTATCTTTGCAAGTCTCTTCGAAAACTCAGTTTGGTTTGGCCTACTAGATTGATCTTTCTTGCCATGGGAGAAGTGCTTAGCTTTGGGTTCAATCTTGCGGTGTCCTTACCCAGTGACAGAAAGGGTTGCAAGGCACGTATTGTATTGTTGCCATCGAGGATAACAAGATGGGTTTTATATCATATTGCTTGAGTTTATCCCTGTACATCATGTCATCTTGCTTAATGCGTTACTCTGTTCTTATGAACTTAATACTCTAGATGCAGGCAGGAGTCGGTCGATGTGTGGAGTAATAGTAGTAGATGCAGGCAAGAGTCGGTCTACTTGTTACGGATGTGATGCCTATATACATGATCATGCCTAGATAATCTCATAATTATTCGCTTTTCTATCAATTGCTCGACAGTAATTTGTTCACCCACCGTAATACTTATGCTATCTTGAGAGAAGCTACTAGTGAAACCTATGGCCCCCGGGTCTATCTCTTATCATATTTGCTTCCAATCTACCTTTATTTGCATCTTTACTTTTTGAATCTATATTATAAAATACCAAAAATATATTTATTTATCTTATCATCTCTATTAGATCTCACTTTCGCAAGTGGCCGTGAAGGGATTGACAGCCCCTTTATTGCGTTGGTTGCAAGTTCTTTGTTGGTTTGTGTAGGTGCGTGGGACTTTTGAGGAGCCTCCTACTGGATTGATACCTTGGTTCTCAAAAATTGATGGAAATACTTATGCTACTATTGCTGCATCACCCTCTCCTCTTCGAGGAAAACCAACGCAAGCTCAAGACGTAGCAAGAAGGATTTCTGGCGCCGTTGCCGGGGAGGTCTTCGCTCAAGTCAAGACATACCAAGTACCCATCACAAACCCATCTCCCTCGCATTTACATTATTTTCCATTTGCCTCTCGTTTTCCTCTCCCCCACTTCACCCTTGCCGTTTTATTTGCCCTCTCTTTCCCAATCTCCTCCTCTCTTTTTCACTTGCCTTTTTCTGTTTGCTTGTGTGTTGGATTACTTGTTGCCATGGCGCATGATAATACCAAATTGTGTGATTTCTCAAATACCAATAATAATGATTTCCTTAGTACTCTGATTGCTCCTCTTAATGATGTTGAGTCTTGTGAAATCAATACTGCTTTGATGAATCTTGTTATGAAAGATCAATTCGCCGGCCTTCCTAGTGAAGATGCCGCTACTCATCTAAACAACTTTGTTGATTTGTGTGATATGCAAAAGAAGAAAGATACGGAAAACAATATTGTCAAATTGAAGTTATTTCCGTTTTCACTTAGAGATCGTGCTAAAGTTTGGTTTTCCTCTTTGCCAAAAAATAGTATTGATTCTTGGAACAAGTGCAAAGATGCTTTTATCTCTAAGTATTTTCCTCCCGCTAAGATTATCACTCTTAGGAATGATATATGAATTTTAAACAACTTGATCATGAGCATGTTGCCCAATCTTGGGAAAGAATGAAATTGATGCTTCGCAATTGCCCTACTCATGGTTTGAATTTATGGATGATCATACAAAAAAATTATGCCGGTTTGAACTTTACTTCTAGAAATCTCTTAGATTCGGCCGCGGGAGGCACGTTTATGGAAATGACATTAGGAGATGCTACAAAACTTCTTGATAATATTATGGCTAATTATTCTCAATGGCACACCGAAAGATCTTCTAGTAAAAAGGTGCATGCTATAGAAGAAATCAATGTTTTGAGTGGAAAGATGGATGAACTTATGAAATTGTTTGCTAATAAAAATACTCCTCTTGATCCCAATGATATGCCTTTGTCTTCCTTGATTGAGAATAATAATGAATCTATGGATGTGAATTTTGTTGGTAGGTATAGTTTTGGAAACAATGCTTATAGAGGAAACTTTAATGCTAGACCGTTCCCTAGTAATTCCTCTAATAATTATGGAAATTCCTACAATAATTCTTATCGTAATTTTAATAAGATTCCCTCTGATTTTGAGAATAGTGTGAAAGAATTTATGATTTCTCAAAAGAATTTTAATGCTTTGCTTGAAGAAAAATTGTTCAAAGTTGATGATTTGGCTAGGAACGTTGATAGACTTTCGCTTGATGTTGATTCTCTTAAACTTAGATATTCTCCTCCTAAGCATGATATCAATGAGTCTCTCAAAGCAATGAGAATTTCCATTGACGGGTGCAAGGAAAGAACCGCTAGATTGCGTGCTAAAAAGATAGCTTTATAAAAGCGTGTTCTTCTAGTTTCCATGAAAATAATGATGAAGATCTTAAAGTTATTAATGCGTCTCCTATTAGACCTATGTTTTGCAATATGAATTTTGATAATTATGGGATTCATGATGAATCAACTTTGCCTAGAAGGCGTCCCAAGAATTCGGAGTTTTTAGATCTTGATGCTAAATTTGGTAAAAGTGGGATTGGAGAGGCCACAACTTTAAATAGCGTTGAACCCACTATCTCGGATTTCAAGGAATTTGATTATGATAATTGTTCTTTAGAAGGTTGTATTTCCTTGTTGCAATCCGTTGTTAATTCTCCTCATGCTTATAGTCAAAATAAAGCTTTTACCAAACATATTGTTGATGCCTTGATGCAATCTTATGATGAAAAACTTAGTTTGGAAGTTTATATACCTAGAAAACTTAATGATGAGTGGGAACCTACTATAAAGATTAGAATTAAAGATCATGAGTGTTTTGCTTTGTGTGATTTGGGTGCTAGTGTTTCCACGATTCCGAAAACTTTATGTGATATTCTAGGTTTCCATGATCTTGATGATTGCTCTTTAAATTTATACCTTACGGATTCCACCATTAAAAAGCCTATGGGAAGGATCAATGATGTTCTCATTGTTGCAAATACAAATTTGGTGACCGTGGATTTTATCGTTCTTGATATAGACTGCAATCTTTCTTGCCCTATTATTCTTGGTAGACCTTTCCTTAGAACGATTGGCGCGATTATTGATATGAAGGAAGGGAATATTCGATTCCAATTCCCATTAAAGAAAGGCATGGAGCACTTTCCAAGAAAGAAAGTCAAATTACCTTATGAATCTATCATGCGGGCTACTTGTAAGTGCATCTAGTGCCACCCCTAGTTGGTTTTGGAGTATTGACGACAAAGTTGGTTGAGGGACTAATGTGTTTGTGAGAATTGCAGGATAACGCAGGTTGTGTCCCTCATTGATTCGGTTTACCTACCGGAGATGACCCCTAAAAATGTATGAAGACATTGAAGACAATGGTGGTATGAGAAGATATTCATATTGAAGACTATGACATGAGAAGACATTACGTGAAGACTATGGAGCGCGAAGACTGTGTGGTCTTATTGTTTCCTTTTCTTCTTTGTTGAGTCATAGGAACCACCGTACTGTTAAGTGGGGTCCAAGTGAACTAAGTCAGAGTGACTGAAGTGATGCTCAACCCAAATCCTATGTCTTCGAGCGAAGACAATGAGAGCAAATCTTATCCAGAGCTGGATGAGTCAGCTTTGCTTGTAGTCCAAGTAAAGTTGTCGTGTGTGTTTGAAATCTGACCGTTGGAACATGTGTCAGTTCCTTAGTGACCCAGGGTCATTTCGGACATATCAGGTCGGGTTGCCTTGTGGCTATAAATAGCCCACCCCCTACACCATAAATTGGCGGCTGCTCAGAGTTAGTGCACGGCTTTTGTCGTTTGAGAGCAACCCACCTCGAAGCCTTTGAGAGAGAGAAATCCTTGCGAGGACAAAGCCCAAACACCCAGAGCCAAAGAGTGTTAGGCATCACTGAAGTCTTTCTGTTTGTGTGACCTGAAGACTTATTACACTTGAGGATTGTGTACCCTCCAGCCGGTTAGGCATCGCGTTCTGAGCATCCAAGAGTCATTGTGGATTGCCGGTGAACGAAGTCTGTGAAGGTTTGGAAGTCTACCTTGAAGACTTACCAGAGTGATTGGGCGAGGAGTGTGTGTCCTTAGCTCAAGGGGAATAAGGTGAAGACGCGGTCTTCTGAGTTGAATCTCAGCCTCCCTAACCAGACGTACAATTGTCACAGCAACTGGAACTGGTCCAACAAATCCTGTGTCTTCAACAAGTGACTGGTTCTATCCTCTCCCTTCCTTTACTTAAGTTTGTCTTCATGAAGTCATTGCATGTCTGTGTATCTGTTTGACTTCATTGCTTGACTACTACTGTTGATTGGCTTAATACTATCTTCTATCCTGATCCTTACTACTTAGTTGCTATTAGTCTTGTACTTTCACATCATTGCATACTTGACTATGGCTTGCTTATGGTAGTTTATATTCCACTGCATATTAACTAGGTCATTTCTATGATTTGTCTTCGAAACTTTTAAGTTTTGAAGACTTTCATAAAAATCGCCTATTCACCCCCCCTCTAGTCGATACTAGCACTTCCAATTGGTATCAGAGCAAGGTACTCCCTTGTTCTGTGTGATTCGGTTTAACCACCTGGAGTTTCAGCTATGTCGACTGCAGGGATAATCAAAGTCGCCGCTGCTTGCCCCGTTTTCGATGGAACTGAATATCCCTACTGGAAGAATAAGATGCGTATGCATCTTGAAGCCATTGATGTCAACCTCTGGTATGTCGTCAAGAACGGCGTTCCCAAGACTGGTGAAGGTGTCACCCCTGCTGATGTCAAGAAGTTCATTCAACTGGACTCTACTGCCAAGAACATTATCTATGGTCATCTAACCAAAGGGCAGTATGGCCGTGTGAGTGCTCTGGAAACATCAAAGCTAGTCTGGGACTGGCTATCCAAGGTCAACGAAGGCGTATCAACCCAGAGAGATCAAAGAATCAGTGTTCTTCGCAACCTCTTCAACCTCTTCAAGAGAAACGACAATGAAAATGTTCAGCTCACATTCGATCGCCTCACTGACATCACAAATGAACTTCAAGCTCTTGGCGCAACTGAGATTACCAAGCATGAAATCGTCAAGACACTACTGAGAGCACTCGAGAGCTCCTTTGACACCCTTGCCCTCATGATACAAGAACGTCCTGACTTCAAGACACTCGATCCATCTGATATACTTGAGAGGCTCAACACACATGAGTTCCAGCTTTCTGAGAAAAGAGATATCTATGGCCCAAACTATGGCCGAACTCGTGCTTTGAAGGCAAAAGTTGTTTCCTCATCTGAAGAAGAATCTGACTGCAGTTCTGAAGATCCTGAAGACATTGGAAAGGAACTTTCTATGCTTGTGAAGAAGTTCCAGAAATTCACTAAGAAGAAAGGCTTCAGAAAGTCTTCACGATCCAGCTCAAGGAATGATGAAGCTTCCATACATGACCACAAGAAGAGAACCTGCCACAAGTGCAAGAAACCTGGTCACTACATATCTGAGTGTCAACAGTGGGACAATGAGAAGAAGAAGAAGAAGAGCAAGGAATATGATTCTGATGACAAGAAGAAGAAGAAATCCTCAAAGTCTTCTTCTAAGTCTTCCTCCAAGTCTTCATCACACAAGAAGAGCTCATCTGGCAAGGCTCGTGCCTTTGTTGGCAAGGAAATGGATTCAGAGGAGGAGTCTGTTTCTGAGGAGGCGAAGGTGGAGTCTGGAGAAGAGTCCGACCCTGGCATTGCAAGTCTGGCTCTAGCCACCGCCTATGTTGCCAAGTCCATCTTCAACACTGAAGATAATGACTTCCACACCAACGCTGAAGCTGATGACGAAGACGATCCTACTCCCACCTACTGCTTCATGGCACGTGGTGCCAAGGTAAAATCATGTGATGCTTACTTTCAAACTTCAAGTGAAGATGACTCTGATTGTGAATCCAAACCTAGCTACAAAACACTTGCTAAAATTGCAAATGAACAACAAAAGGCTATGAAACATACTCAAAAACTGTTAGACAAAAGCGATGACCTGTTGGACGCGGAAATGACACGTTCATAGTCCTTAGTTGAAGACATAAAAAATCTTCATGCTAAGTACCAAGAACTTGAAGGTCGTCATGAAACGCTCTCAACTACTTATGAAAGGCTCTCCTATGATTATCTTCAAAGGAAACAAGAGCTTGAGAAATTGAGAGCGGCTCATGAAGATCTTCAAAAAGAGAATGAGTCACTTTGCGCTCAACAGATCAGTCCCGCTCAGGATGGATTTGAACCACCATGTCTAAAATGCATTGAGCGTGATAACGCTACATCTGTTGCTGAATGTTCCACTGCTGCTACTGTTTCATTGTCTTCACCTGCTTATGTGGTTACTAACCCCTCTGCGGAGGATACCACTACTGTCGCTAATGAAAATGCTATGTTGAAGACATTGCTTGAAACAGGGATGTATAAGAGTCTGAAAGGGCATCAGACACTCTGCGATGTCCTCAAAAAGCAGATTCTGAACCGAAACCCTAGGAAAGAGGGTGTTGGGTTCGAGAGGAAAATGAATGTTGATGGCTCGTACTGGAAGCCTGAGCAGTATCCCAAAACCACATGGGTTGCTGCAAAGGAACCTTCAGTAGATCCATCCACTTTATCTGGCTTTACCTGTGCTAATCCTATTATCATTGATGAATCCTTTGATGCAAACTATAAGCTGTTCAAGAATCAGAATGGTGAAGTGTTTGCCAGGTACATTGGTACTAACTGCAGGAATGGACCACCTATGAAGAAGATCTGGGTACCTAAGCAGTACATTGAGAATCTTCCTGTGAATGTCGTCATGACACCACCAAGGAAGAAGACAAACCCCAGACCTATAGCTTCATATGGCCCAAAGGCTTCATACAGATATAGGACTCACTTGAGTCACCCTAATGCCAATGTTTTGTAGGGAAATCATGCTCAGACTTATGAATATGAGCGTGTGTCTTCGAACCGCTATGTTCATAGGACTAAGAACTTTTCTGCTTATTCACATGAGTATCATTCATCTCCTGCAAGGCTATTTGCTAGGGCTCCAAAGCCAAAATTCTCAGATGCTGCACTTAGACTCATTGCTTCTAAGCCACCCCTGAAAATGTGGGTGGCGAAGAAGAATTAACTTTCTTTTGCAGAGAAAGGTCTCCAGCCTGCAATCAAAGGCGTCCGATGCTATTGCTGGGGACCTAAAATACATTAAGGACGCATGATAAAATGTCTTACTATATACATCATATCTGAATCGCTACCTGTCATACTATGTATCCAAATCTTGATATAAGCTGTGACAATCCCTATATGCGCCAAATGCTTATGCTTCACAGCACTCTTGTGAAGCCTATCCTCCTAACTGCACTGTAGGGTACATCACCAAAAGCTTCAGAATGGATTATGGACAGTGGATGCACAAATCATATGACTGGTGATCGAATTCTTCTCATGGACTTAACCTTACGTCCATCCGACAAGAGTCACATCACATTTGCTGACACTGGTAAAAGCAAGGTATTGGGTCTAGGTAGAGTTGCAATCTCAAAGGATCAACACATGGATAAAGTGATGCTTGTTGAATCCCTTGGTTTCAACTTAATGTCTGTCTCAATGCTTTGTGACTTAAACATGATTGTGCTATTCGAAAAATATCGTTGCCTTGTACTAATGGAATCTGACAAGTCTCTAGTCTTTGAAGGGTATCGAAAAGATGATCTATACATGGTAGATTTCTCAGCAGGTCCACAGCTTGCCATGTGTATTCTCACAAAAGCTTCAGAATGATGGCTCTGGCATCGAAGGCTAGGGCATGCTGGCATGAGGAACTTACACTCACTTGTCAAGAAGAAGCATGTCATAGGCATCGAAGATGTCAAGTTCAAGAAGGATCATCTGTGTGGTGCCTGCGAAGCTGGAAAGATGACAAGGGCAAAGCACCCCTCGAAGACAATCATGACAACATCTCAACCTTTCGAGCTGTTACACATGGACTTATTTGGACCTACTCACTACTCCACCCTTACAACAACTGCTTGTGTCTATGGCTTCGTCATTGTTGAAGACTACTCAAGATACACATGGGTTCATATAATTCTCTACAAGACTGAAGTGCAAGATGTCTTCAGATGCTTCGCCAATCGAGCAATGAACAATTATGGTGTGAAGATCAAGCATATCAGAAGTGATAATGGCACTGAATTCAAGAACACCGGACTTGATCTTTATCTGGATACAATGGGAATCACTCATGAGTTGTCTGCTCCATACACACCTCAGCAAAATGGCATTGTTGAACGCAAGAACAGAACCCTCATTGAGATGGCTCGAACAATGCTCGATGAGTACAAGACTCCAAGAAAGTTCTGGCCTGAAGCTATTGATACAAATGTAATATCATCAACCGTGTTTACATCCATAAGCTTCTAAACAAAACATCATATGAGCTACTCACTGGCAAGAAGCCAAATGTAAGCTACTTCAGGGTATATGGAGCTAGATGCTGGATCAAGGATCCCCATCACAAGTCAAAATTTGCACCTAAAGCTCACGAAGGCTTCGTGCTTGGCTATGGAAAGGACTCGCACTCCTACAGAGTCTTCAACCTCTATCTCTACAAAATCGTCGAAACTGTGGATGTGAGATTTGATGAAACCAATGGTTCACAAAGAGAACTCCTGCCAAGTACACTAGATGAAGCTCCTCCCAGCGAATCTATCAAGCTGATGGGAACTGGTGAAATCATGCCTTCTGAAGCACTGCCTGAAGAGGAACTTATCATCTCAGCACCAAATCAACCTGAAGACAATGCTCAGACCGAAGACAATCCTTCCAATGATGACAATGATCAGCAAGAGCAAAGTCTTCGTCCTGTTCATCCTCGTGTTGCAAATGAAGTACAAATTGAGAAGATAATTGACAGCATCAATGCGCCTGGTCCACTTACTCGCTCAAGAGTAACACAGTTAGCAAACTTTTGTGGGCACTTTTCATTTGTGTCAATATCAGAACCCAAGAAAGTTGCTGAAGCTTTTATGGAACCTGAATGGATTCAAGCTATGCAAGAAGAACTTCAACAGTTCAAGCTGAACAATGTTTGGGAACTTGTCAAGTGACCTGACCCTCGCAAGCATAACATTATTGGAATAAAATGGATATATCGAAACAAGCAAGATGAGCATGGTCAAGTCGTCAGAAACAAAGCACGCCTTGTGGCTCAAGGATATACTCAAGTAGAAGGAATTGACTTCGATGAAACATTTGCTCCTGTGGCTAGGCTTGAAGTTATTCGCATATTGCTAGCCTACGCTAACCATCACAACATCTTGCTATATCAAATGGATGTGAAGAGTGCATTTCTCAATGGCAAGATTGAAGAAGAAGTATATGTCGCTCAACCACCTGGCTTTGAAGATTCAAAACATCCTGATATGGTGTACAAGCTAAACAAAGCACTATATGGCCTCAAACAAGCTCCTCGCGCATGGTATGATACGATCAAAGACTTCCTGAAGAGCAAAGGCTTCAAACCAGGATCCCTCGATCCCACACTCTTCACGAAGACATATGATGGTGAACTGTTTGTGTGCCAAATATATGTGGATGACATAATCTTCGGCTGCACCAACCAGAAGTATACTGATGAGTTTGGGTACATGATGCAAGAGCAATATCAGATGTCCATGATGGGTGAGCTGAAGTTCTTCCTTGGTCTTCAAATTCGTCAGCAAAGGAATGGCATCTTCATATCTCAAGAAAAATACCTCAAAGATTGTCTGAAGAAGTTTGGAATGGAAGACTGCAAAGGCTACACGACGCCAATGCCAGCCAAACACCATCTTGGTCCCGACGACAATGGTAAAGAGTTTGATCAAAAGGTATACCGCTCCATGATTGGTTCTTTACTTTATCTATGTGCATCTAGGCCAGATATTATGCTTAGTGTTTGCATGTGTGCTCGATTCCAAGCGGCACCAAAGGAATCGCATCACTTAGCTGTGAAGCGAATTCTTCGATATTTGGCTTACACCCCAACACACGGATTATGGTATCCCAAGGGTTCAAAATTTGATTTGGTTGGATTCTCGGATGCTGATTATGCTGGTGACAAGGTGGATCGCAAGTCTACATCAGGCACATGTCACTTTCTGGGTCGATCACTTGTCTGTTGGTCTTCAAAGAAGCAGAACTGTGTGTCACTCTCAACTGCTGAATTTGAATACATTGCTGCTAGATCCTGTTGTGCTCAGCTTCTATGGATGTAGCAAACTCTCAAGGACTATGGCATCAATCTGAAACAAGTACCTCTCTTCTGTGACAACGAAAGTGCCATCAAGATAGCCAACAATCCAGTCCAGCACTCGAAGACAAAGCACATTGAAATTCGTCATCACTTTCTCAGAGATCATGTCATGAAGAAAGATATTGACATCATTCACGTCAACACTGAAGAGCAACTGGTAGATATCTTCACAAAGCCCTTGGATGAGAAAAGGTTTTGAAAGTTACGGTGTGAGCTAAATATCTTGGAATCCTCCAATGTCCTGTGATCAGGCACACATCCTAACACTTATGCATGTTGATGACTTAGATGTGCAACACACAAAGTAATGTAGATCTTCAATCAATGAAGACTTACACTTTGAGTGTGAATACATTAACATGGAATTTGACTTCGGAGCGCCACGATAATTGTGCGTCGTGTCTGGGTCTAATACTTCCTATACGGTGGGTAACGCCACCACCAAATTTCTCTGTTTGAAGTGTTTCACTCATGGAGTTATTTTTGCAATGACTTTGCATTTGGTTTGTCTTCAGTTTCAATTTATCTTCATGATTTTCTTCACTATGATGATTTGATTGCTTTCTGATATATATATATATATATATATATATATATATATATATATATATATATATACAAGTGTTCTGTCCTCTACAGCATTCACTTATAGCTATGTCTTCAAGTTGAATCTTTTGAACTAAGTGAATGTGATCGGACCCTAACCTCTCTATGCTTTCTATCTCAAACTCTATCTGTCCAAATCATATGCATTCTATTGAAACTGTCGAATGTCTTCTCTGCGTCCTAGTCAGCAGAAGGCACAGAGACAAACATTAAGTCTGTTTTAAATAACACATCTTTATTGTTGAAATCCGGAGAAGCCGGAACAACCATCCGACATGCCTGGTGGGCGTGGGAACGTGGGACAACTCTGAGTATGTTGCATGCTTGCCACGTGCCCCTCAGATGTGAACCGCCAGGGGCACCAGCGTAATTGCGCTGTGCCGCACACCTACTTATAAATACTTGTCCCCTGCGGTAAAGAAATCCTTCTTCCACCTCTCCACCTCGTCAAAACCCTAGCGCCACCGCTAGCTCTTGACGATGCCGGCGACGAAGCGCTTAGCTGCCGCGACTTCTCCGATGCCGTCCTCACGCCGGCCACGGACATCGTCCTCTCCGCCGTTGCCGTAGGTGTCCTCCGTCGCCAAGTTAGGGCACGGTGGGCTGAACTGCTTGGTCTGCTATTCATCCCATCTAGCAGTTCTTCGTGTGGTAATTATAACTCTATTTTTACCACCTTTTTGATCTTCAAGATTTCATCCTATTTACCAAAAGTGGTTTCTGGCTACACAGTGTTAGATCTATTCTGTCTGCATCTCATACTGCCTAGTCAATTCACTTAGATTTCATATCTAGTTTGATTCCTCACTTGTACTTATTCACGGATTGGTACAAATCTGGAACCAACTCACCCCATATAAGTGAATGTCTTCGCATCATGAGGTCAATGTCTTCAAACTGATTTATCTTCAAAATCTTCTAAGAATGCATATGACCTCTTCCCCTTCCCTCGCATCTCTAATGCTATCACAGGTACATGTCCGTGGGAGAATCCCTTGGTTCTCATAGTCTGCATTCCTTTGCAGAATACTTACAGCATCACATTAATTCTCCTGAAGCCAGTTCCTGCTTGACCAGCAAGCGTAAGTCTCTGAAGCCTTTGAAAGTATTGAAGCCATTCAGTTTGAAGTTCATGGCTTCAGAAAAATCAGCAAGGAAGGGTGGCAGACAGCGCCGAGAAGGAACATCCAAAGATCTGCCTGATGACCTAGCAGAGCTCTACAAGACAGATTCTGAAGAGACTTATCATCAGCGCAAGACACGAATCCAATGGATTCGACGCTATTGGGCTGAAGAATGGTTCAAATACAAATTCGTTACCAAGGAATATGCAGAGAAGAATGCTATCAAGAGTCCTTGGGGTGATATTCTCTATCGAGGCCTTCAACCCAAGAACAGAGCTGAAGCTATTGCACAAGGCTTCTATCCTTGCATGGTCCGTGGACCTCAGCCTAAGAACGCCGATCCCACATCATTACCCTGGTGTCGTGATGATGCTCTCTTCAAGCGCAACTTTCAGCACGCCAAGGCTTCGGCCAAGGAAAACAAGAAGTCATTGGGATTAGACTTCAATCCTGGTCCCTCTGCTCCCTGTGCCGAGGCTCTTGTAATGCAGAACCTAATGTCATCGGCCCCTTCTCCAACCTCGATGGCCACATCACCTACATCTTGGTCCAAGGTGCCAGGGTAGATCATTCTGATAATGATGCTGACACTGATGAAGCCCCAGCTCCTCCTCCAAAGCCGCAGAAGCAAAAGAAGCTAAAGGCTTCAAAATCAGCACCTCCAAAAGCTTCACGTGTGAAGCCTCTGGCCACTGCACCTCCTGAAGCCAGTGTGCAGTCTGAAGATCAATCCCGTATCTCCAAGATGACGGAGAAGAAAAAGCAAATTGTCAGGCATACTGATCAAACCTTGACTCCTGCTGCCATTCTGCGTGAAGAACCCATTGATTTGTCCAGTGATGAAGATCTTGCTGATGATGCCCTTGAGCAACTGATCAAAAGCAAGGAAGAAGCAGAAATCTTCAACAACCTGCCTCTCTTCGATGTGGCAATCATCCATAACTTCATTGATGAGTGGTTTGACACACCAAATCTCAGCTTTGAAGATCTGCAGCTTCCCATTGGCCTCAGCGTCTCTTTCAATGGCGCCATTGCTTCCGAGCTAGCTCTCGCTCAGTGTGTCGTTGAGCTGAAGAACAAAATTGATTATGAGAAGGCTCAGTTCAAGAATCATGTGGCGAAGCTCAGTGTACAAGATGTCAGAAACTTCAAGGTCATGCTGCATGAGCTTAAAGAAGCCTTTCTCAAGAAGCGCCAAGAAGCCGAAGGATCTCGCGAGCGTATGAAGAGTTTGGCTGACAAGTGTGTGCTTGCCTACAATGAGGCTGAGAAGCGCAAGTCTCTTGGTCGTCCTGGCATTGACCCCGGGATGGCTGCAAAGAAAAACAAGAAGCTCTCTACTGCCCAACCTGCGCCTTCAAGTCAAGAAGCACCTCGCATTATCTTCCCCAGCAGCATGACTGGCTCGAAGCCATAGGTCTCGACAACCGCTTCAGAACAGAAGAAGACAAGGGCTGCAGAGGCTGAAGCCAGAAAGAGGAAGAGTGCTGAAGCCTCTGATGCCACTCCCTCCAAGAAGAAGCGCAATACGAAGAAGAATAGGGCTGCTCCCACAGAGCCCTTGGTTGTTGAACCCATTTCTGTGTCGCCCTGCGTCTGAACATCAAGAAAGACGGATGATAGTCCATGAGCCTGCTCCCACAGAGGCTCATGAAGCTGAAGATATTCCAGCAGCTAAACCCAACGCTGCTGAAGACATTGGTCAAGATGACAATGTTGAAGATGATGAAGTTCTTCCTCAGATCGAACACAACGTGGTATCATCGCCTGTTCTCACGAACAGCGAACTCATCAACATTGGTCGTCCTCTGATGCCAATTGCTCAGGATGCATCGTGGGCTGATCACCCACAGCAACAAGACTCCCCCAGTACTCCCCAACAACAACAACAACAAGCTACACCACCCGTGCAAGAAGAAGAAGAAGACTTTGAGGCCCAGCCAACTCCATCTCCAAAGGCGTTGCCAGCATTTCGCAGGCTTCGCAAAGGATAAAAGCCTCAAGTCTCTCTTTCGAGCGTTCCAGAAGGAGAAGTGCAACACCAACCTGTTGCACGTCACGTATTTTCTGAACCCACTCCAACTGTGAATGTCTCCGCGTCTGAAGCCCAATCTGCTGAAGACATTCCGGCTGCATCAGCCGATGAAAATCAAGAAGACGTACGTGTCCCAACTCCCCCCGTTAATGAAGAACTTGTTCCTGATGTGAACGTGCCAGTGCTCGACCCTCCAGCTCGTCAAGTGGAGGTTGAAAATGTTGAAGCTTCCACCACCAACGCCAATGAAGCCAATGACATAGTCATGGCTGAAGCTAATGTGGAGCTTGAACCAACCAGTGTGCCTGAAGCTAATGAGGCAACTGCTCCTGAAGCACCTGTTGTGCAACTTGAAGCCTCTGATGTTGCCACTGCTCCTATTCCGCCACCAAGTCCCCATACAATTGAGCAAGCATACAATCATGGTCAGCTAACCACTGTCCGATGGCCCATTCTGGTACCTCTGCCTACTACCTCTGGACCTCAATTTGATTATCATGTTGAGCATAGGCCTCAGGTCCAGAAACCAAAGCCAAGACTGCCAAGGTTTCCAGGTACTGCAAACTCACCAGGGTCCTTCAATGCTAATGGCTTCAAAAGCCACAATACCTTCTTTGACAGCGCCAAGAACCCCTACTCAAAGCCAAGGATATCATCAGATCGTTTCTGGAGCTATCAACAGCGAAGCTATTACTCCTGCGTTCTGTATGATCAAGGGCGCATTTTCCCTCATATGCTCCTCGACACTGAAGCCATTGCTGGACTGCCGTGCTTAGAAGAAGCACTTGACTGTTTTCGTGATGCTGCTCTGCTCAGTTTTGTGACAGACAAAGAACATTGGAATGAAGAACTTCTGCTTCAATTCTATGCTACCCTCCATATTCGCGGCTACAATAGAGACATCAAGACATGGGTTCTCGAGTGGATGACTGGAAATGTTCATCATGAAGCCAAAGCTCTTGACATAATCGAGCTTATAGGCCTATCCACTCCCGGAGATCTCTATGAACCTGACTGTCAACTACACCGCAATGCACAGGAGAGCATCTTCCACAAGCCTGAACCCAATATAAGCCAGATGTTGAGCATGATGAAGCCTTTGCCATCTGACGCTGAATATCCAACAGAGTTCTTTGTTGAAGACCTTGAGTATCTGCCTCACACCATATATCATATCATCAGGCGAACTCTATGGCCTATCAAAGGACATTCATCAGCTGCCAAGCTCGAAGGAGCCATGAAGACATTGGTCTTCTACATCCTCAATGGCATCAGCTTCAATTCTCAAGAATTTTTCATCAGGCAACTTGCTGCTTCTGGATCTGACCTTTTTGGTCTGAGGTTCTATGCTCCATGGGTCATGCGCCTCATCAAGCGACACTCATCTATAAACTATCAACCCTCTGCTCGCAATCATCTGATCTTTCTACCAGAGGTTGACATGTCAGTTGAAGCCATATACCCTGAGCCTGCCAAGGAGCCTCTTTGTCTTCAAAATGCTGATCACCAAAGCTTCACTCAGTCCATGGAAGGAACTCAAGCAGTAACACGTATCTACCCAATGGCTGGAAATACTCGTCTGCCTCATCGTGCACCTATTGAAGCCACTGATAGCACCATTGCACAAAGGCCTAAGAAGCGCTCTCGTGTTCTCAATGACCGAGAACTTCTTGTGGCACTTCATCAGAAACAAGATAAGCATCACTATTGGCTCAAGAGACAGATGCAAAGCCTCTTGGTGGATGTCAATCGCATTCGAAACCTTGCCACCAAGAATGCTTTTGTTGCTCATGAGACTTGGCGAAGATCATGGAAGAGTTTGACGCTGCTCAGTGCTGAAGCAGATCTTCAAGACGATGGCTTCAATGAGAGATTCAAGTTTGACTCCACTCCTCCACGGACTGCTGTCCTACGTCGAACTCCATCCCTTGAAGACTCTGACTATTCTTCCTCAGCGGCAACTGTGAATGCCAGAGTGATCGATGATGAAGATGATGCTACTTCACCGCCTCCTACTTCTGCACGCATCGGCACTACACCGAGTACGTCTGCACTACCAAGCAACAACGACAACCCTGCTGCTTCACCTACTCACGAGGACGAGTAGATGCTCTATGTCTTCAAACCTTTTTGGTCATTACTGACAAAAGGGGGAGAAGCGTATGAGTTGATAGTCTTCAAGCGGGTTCATCTGGGCGGTTGCATTATATTTTGCCTCGTGCTTACAACTCTTGCTTTTGAAACATTTGGTTCTTTGAGTTGTAACACTCGTCTGCTACTTATTTGCTTTACTCTGATGCGATGATAAATTCTGCATGTGCGATGATAACTTCCGCACTTAGATCATTCTGCAGACGTCCATTTTTCATTATGCATGTCATTCTACTTGCTATATCATTTCATGCATGATGAATTATCTTCATAAGTTGAAGAGGATCTCCACAAGTACAACCTGCCATGTGCATTTGCATTCCAAAAGCAAATTACTTATATGCACATCTTCATGGGGAGCCCTTGCTACTTATGAAGACAATGCCCTATCCTTTACAATTTCACATACTTTATCCCCGTTGAAAACTTCAACCAGTTTGTCATCAATCACCAAAAAGGGGGAGATTGTAAGTGCATCTAGTGCCACCCCTAGTTGGTTTTGGAGTATTGACGACAAAGTTTGTTGAGGGACTAATGCGTTTGTGAGAATTGCAGGATAACGCAGGTTGTGTCCCTCATTGATTCGGTTTACCTACCGGAGATGACCCCTAAAAATGTATGAAGACATTGAAGACAATGGTGGTATGAGAAGATGTTCATATTGAAGACTATGACATGAGAAGACATTACGTGAAGACTATGGAGCGCGAAGACTGTGTGGTTTTGTTGTTTTCTTTTCTTCTTTGTTGAGTCATAGGAACCACCGTACTGTTAAGTGGGGTCCAAGTGAACTAAGTCAGAGTGACTGAAGTGGTGCTCAACCCAAATCCTATGTCTTCGAGCAAAGACAATGAGAGCAAATCTTATCCAGAGCTGGATGAGTCAGCTTTGCTTGTAGTCCAAGTAAAGTTGCCGTGTGTGTTTGAAATCTAACGTTGGAACACGTGTCAGTTCCTTAGTGACCCAGGGTCATTTCGGACATATCAGGTCGGGTTGCCTTGTGGCTATAAATAGCCCACCCCCTACACCATAAATTGGCGGCTGCTCAGAGTTAGTGCACGGCTTTTGTCGTTTGAGAGCAACCCACCTCGAAGCCTTTGAGAGAGAGAAATCCTTGCGAGGACAAAGCCCAAACACCCAGAGCCAAAGAGTGTTAGGCATCACTGAAGTCTTTCTGTCTGTGTGACCTGAAGACTTATTACACTTGAGGATTGTGTATCCTCCAGCCGGTTAGGCGTCGCATTCTGAGCATCCAAGAGTCATTGTGGATTGCCGGTGAACAAAGTCTGTGAAGGTTTGGAAGTCTACCTTGAAGACTTACCAGAGTGATTGGGCGAGGACTGTGTGTCCTTAGCTCAAGGGGAATAAGGTGAAGACGCGGTCTTCTGAGTTGAATCTCAGCCTCCCTAACCAGATGTACAATTGTCACAGCAACTGGAACTGGTCCAACAAATCATGTGTCTTCAACAAGTGACTTGTTCTATCCTCTCCCTTCCTTTACTTAAGTTTGTCTTCATGAAGTCATTGCCTGTCTGTGTATCTGTTTGACTTCATTGCTTGACTACTACTGTTGATTGGCTTCATACTATCTTCCATCCTGATCCTTACTACTTAGTTGCTATTAGTCTTGTACTTTCACATCATTGCATACTTGACTATGGCTTGCTTATGGTAGTTTATCTTCCGCTGCATATTAACTAGGTCATTTCCATGATTTGTCTTTAAAACTTTTAAGTTTTGAAGACTTTCATAAAAATCGCCTATTCACCCCCCCCCCCCTCTAGTCGATACTAGCACTTTCACTATTTATGAATTTAGTGCCAAAGATGGCACTACTTCAATCTATCTTCGCTTTTATGCCTAGCTAGGGGCGTTAAACGATAGCGCTAGTTGGGAGGCAACCCAATTTTCTTTATGTTTTTTTGTTTTTGCTCCTGTTTAGTAATAAATCTTGCATCTACCTTCTGTTTAGATGTGTTTTTATCTTTTAATTAGTGTTTGTGCCAAGTAGAACCTATAGGATAACCTATGATGATAGTTGATTTGATTCTGCTGAAAAACAGAAACTTTGCACGCACGAATTTAATTTTTTTAAATCACAAAAACGTGCTTTTGCGTTTATTCTTTTTGCTTCTGATCAATAAACAAATTGTCCAGGACTTCCTATTTTTGTAGGATTTTTAGAGTTCCAGAAGTTTGCGTTAGTTACAGATTGCTATAGACTGTTCTGTTTTTGACAGATTCTGTTTTCCGTGTGTTGTTTGCTTATTTTGATGCATCTATGGCCAATAAAATAGTTTATAAACCATAGAGAAGTTGGAATACAGTAGGTTTAACACCAAAATAAATAAATAATGAGTTTATTACAGTACCTTATGTGGTGGTTTTGTTTTCTTTCACTAAGGGAGCTTATAAGATTTCCTGTTGAGTTTTGTGTTGTGAAGTTTTCAAGTTTTGGGTAAAGCTTCTATGGACTATGGAATAAGGAGTGGCAAGATCCTAAGCTTGGGGATGCCCAAGGCACCCCAAGATATTTAAGAATAGCCAAAAGCCTAAGCTTGGGGATGCCCCGGGAAGGCATCCCCTCTTTCGTCTTTGTTCATTGGTAACTTTACTTGGAGCTATATTTTTATTCGCCATATGATATGTGTTTTGCTTGGAGCATCGTATATTATATTAGTCTTTGCTTTTTAGTTTACCACAATCATCCTTGCTGTACACACCTTTTGGGAGAAGCCTACTTGATTAGGTTTTGCTAGAATACTCTATGTGCTTCACTTATATCTTTTGAGCTTGATAGTTTTTGCTCTAATGCTTCACTTATATCTTTTAGAGCACGGTGGTGACTTAAGTTTAAAGAAATTGCTAGTCTCTCATGCTTCACTTATATCTTTTTGAGAACAACATGGTATTTGCTATGGTTACAAAGTTGGTCCTAGAATGATGAGCATCCAAGTTGGGTATAATAAAAAGTATCATAGTAAGAATTGGATGCTATGATCAATTTGATGCTTGATAATTGTTTTGAGATATAAAGGTAGTAATGTTAGGGTCATGCTAGTGGGTAATTATGAAATTGATAAATACTTTTTTTGAAGTTGGCAAGTCCCGTAGCATGCACGTATGGTAAAAGTTGTATGACAAATTTGTTGCATGAGGTGCTCTTTTGATTGTCTTCCTTATGAGTGGCAGTCAGGGACGAGCGATGGTCTTTTCCTACCAATCTATCCCTCTTGGGGCATGCGTAGTAGTACTTTGCTTCGAGGGCTAAGTAGACTTTTGCAATAAGTATATGAGTTCTTTTTGACTAATGTGAGTCCATGGATATACGCACACTCATCCTTCCACTTTGCTAGCCTTTATTATTACCGCACAACTTTCGCTGGTATCATGAACCCTTTATTTACCTTCCTAAAATCAGCCACCATACCTACCTATTATGGCATTTCCATAGCCATTCTGAGATATATTTCCATGCAACTTTCCACCGTGCCATTTATGACACGTTCCATCATTGTCATATTGCTCTTTGCATAATCATGTAGTTGACATCGTATTTGTGGCAAGGCCACCTTCATAATTTTCATACATGTCGCACTTGATTCATTGCATATCCCGGTACACCGTCGGAGGCATTCATATAGAGTCATATCTTGTTCTAGCTTTGAATTGTAATTTTTGAGTTGTAAATCCATAAAAGTGTGATGATCTTCATTATTAGAGCATTGTCCTAGTGAGGAAAGGATGATGAAGACTATGATTCCCCCACAAGTCGGGATGAGACTTCGGACTTTACAAAAGAAAAAAAAGAAAAAAAAGAAAAAAAGGAAAGGCCAAAAAAGAAAAAAAGGAAGGGCCAAAGAAAAAAGGAAAAAAAAGAAAATAATAATAATAAAATGAGAGAAAAAGAGAGAAGGGACAATGCTACTATCTCTTTTTCCACACTTGTGCTTCAAAGTAGCACCATGATCTTCATGATAGAGAGTCTCCTATGTTGTCACTTTCATATAGTAAGTGGGAATTTTTCATTATAGAACTTGGCTTGTATATTCCAATGATGGGCTTCCTCAAAATGCCCTAGTTCTTCGTGAGCAAGCAAGTTGGATGCACACCCACTTAGTTTCTTTTGTTCAGCTTTCATATATTTATAACTATAGTGCATCCATTGGATGGAAATCCCTACTCACTCACATTGATATCTATTAATGGGCATCTCCATAGCCCGTTAATACGCCTAGTTGATGTGAGACTATCTTCTCCCTTTTTGTCCTCACAACCACCACCATATACCACCATAGTGCTATGTCCATGGCTTGCGCTCATGTATTGCGTAAGAGTTGAAAAAGCTGAAGCGCGTTAAAAAGTATGAAACAATTGCTCGGCTCGTCATCGGGGTTGTGCATGATGGGAGTATTTTGTGTAATGAAAATGAAGCATGGCCTAACTATATGATTTTGTAGGGATAAGCTTTCTTTGGCTATGCTATTTTGATAGGACATGATTATTCGTTAGTATGCTTTGAAGCATTATTATTGTTATGTTTTATAAGCTTTTATTTTGAATCATTTGGATCTGAACATTCATGCCACAATAAAGAAAATTACATTGAGAATTATGCTAGGTAGCATTCCACATCAAAAATTTCTTTTTTATCATTTACCTACTCGAGGACGAGCAGGAATTAAGCTTGGGGATGCTTGATACGTCTCCAACGTATCTATAATTTCTGATTGTTCCATGCTATTATATTACCCCTTTTGGATGTTTATGGGCTTTATTTTACACATTTATATCATTTTTGGGACTAACCTACTAACCGGAGGCCCAGCCCGTATTGCTGTTTTTTGCCTATTTCAGTATTTCGAAGAAAAGGAATATCAAACAGAGTCCAAACGGAATGAAACCTTCAGGAGCGTGATTTTTGGAACGAACGTGATCCAGAGGACTTGGAGTGCAAGTCAAGAAGCAGCCGAGGCTCCCACGAGATAGGAGGGCGCGCCCCCCTATAGGGCGCGCCCCCTGTCTCGTGGGCCCCTCGGGCATCCACCGACGTACTTCTTCCTCCTATATAAGACTACGTACCCCGAAAACATTCAGGGAGCAGACGAAACACAATTTCCACCGCTGTAACCTTCTGTGTCCGCGAGATCCCATCTTGGAGCCTTCGCCGGCGCTCCGCCGGAGGGGGAATCAACCACGGAGGGCTTCTACATCAACATCCTTGCCCCTCTGATGAGTTGTGAGTAGTTTACCACAGACCTACGGGTCCATAGTTATTAGCTAGATGGCTTCTTCTCTCTTTTTGGATCTCAATACAATGTTCTCCCCCTCTCTTGTGGAGATCTATTCGATGTAAACTCTTTTTGCAGTGTGTTTGTCGAGATCCAATGAATTGTGGGTTTATGATCAAGTTTATCTATGAATAATATTTGAATCTTCTCTGAATTCTTTTATGTATGATTGAGTTATCTTTGCAAGTGTCTTCAAATTATCAGTTTGGTTTGGCCTACTAGATTGATCTTTCTTGCCATGGGAGAAGTGCTTAGCTTTGGGCTCAATCTTGCGGTGTCCTTACCCAGTGACAGAAAAGGTTGCAAGGCACGTATTGTATTGTTGCCATCGAGGATAACAAGATGGGGTTTATATCATATTGCTTGAGTTTATCCCTCTACATCATGTCATCTTGCTTAATGCGTTACTCTGTTCTTATGAACTTAATACTCTATATGCAGGCAGGAGTCGGTCGATGCGTGGAGTAATAGTAGTAGATGCAGGCATGAGTCGGTCTACTTGTTACGGACGTGATGCCTATATACATGATCATGCCTAGATAATCTCATAATTATTCGCTTTTCTATCAATTGCTCGACAGTAATTTGTTCACCCACCGTAATACTTATGCTATCTTGAGAGAAGCCACTAGTGAAACCTATGGCCCCCAGGTCTATCTCTTATCATATTTGCTTCCAATCTACCTTTATTTGCATCTTTAATTTTTGCATCCATATTATAAAATACCAAAAATATATTTATCTTATCTTATCATCTCTATTAGATCTCACTTTCGCAAGTGGCCGTGAAGGGATTGACAACACCTTTATTGCGTTGGTTGCGAGTTCTTTGTTTGTTTGTGTAGGTGCGTGGGACTTTTGAGGAGCCTCCTACTGGATTGATACCTTAGTTCTCAAAAACTGAGGGAAATACTTACGCTACTATTGCTGCATCACCCTCTCCTCTTTGAGGAAAATCAATGCAAGCTCAAGACGTAGCATCTGACGCCACACACATGTCTTTGCAGGCCGACGAAAATCCGTGCACCCTACTATACCACATCAGCGGCCAGTCGGTGGATGTGGGAAAGGCTACGATACTGAAGCCCAAGGAACGGTTGTTCCACGGCCGGCAGATGCTCATTGGCGCCTTCAGGGTTTCTGTGGTGAGTGTGAAAGTGGGCCACAAGGGTTTGGCTCCTCTGATACGACCCGATGAAGAGGACGACGAGACCTCGACGAGGCAAGGCTAATGCAAGAATTGGATTATGCTATGGCCGAAGAGTCTTATTCGTGTGGAGGCGGCCAGGAGCACACCAACAACAACACCTTAGCAAGGTATGACCACCACCCACCTATGCAATTACCACCGCTTGTCATGCTGGGCGAGAGCGGACTACACGAGGAAGGGGGTCCAACTGTTCTGGTGGCTGATGACATCGCCCCTGTGGAAGAAGTTGTGGACGATGACATGAAGGAGGATGACCCTCTCGGGTGGCTCAATACTGGCTATGACGACGGAGGAATGATGAGTCGGCCATATGACTCAGGCTATGAGCATGAAGATGAGGAGATGCATGATGTGCTGGAGCAGGAACGTCCTAGGGTTGATTGCAAGAAGTCTCTCTCCATGTAATCCTCGTAGGACACGCCTATAGATGCCGCCTCAACCCAGGGTGAACAAGGCGAGGATCATGCAGTACTGAGCCCGACAACACTGAGGGCGGTGGTCAGGGAGGGTCTGGTAGGCTCACTACCTGTACCCAAGAAGAAGCAGAGGAAGAGACCGCCGAAGAAAGGCTCTGCTGCCGCCAAAGCTGCTTCTAGCAGCCAGCCGCCTCTGCAGACCCGGGTTGCAGACAGTGTACCGATCAGAGGTGCACCAGTACTCCATGTCGTAGGCGAGCCGATCCTACCGTCGAAAGTGCTAGATGCCATAACATGGGATCTCAGGAGACTGCATGACGATATGTTGTCGAGAGAGAAAACCCTTCTCGCATTGGAGGCTCCAGGATACCCACTTTATGTGGTTCATGTGTCGACTGGCAGGATGTATGTCTATACCTACCCCGCGGAGCTCTTCTTCTTGTGATTTGATTGCATCTTCGAGATGTTTCACGTGAGGCGGCTCGATTTTACCTTTGTCCGCCTCTTTGCGCTGTATATGAACTACATCATCAGGATGGAGCAAATCTCTCAAATCACGGTCGCGGACCCATACTACATGCATGAGGGCTTCTTGGCAGTCAACCCAGTGAACCGTGAATATGCAAGGAAATACATCGTAGACTTCATGGCCGCCAATAAGGACAAGGAAATGATTCTCCTACCTTATCATCCCATGTAAGTCATCCGCGGAAAGCCACTATAACGCATACATCCTTTCACAATCATTCCTTTGCACGTATGGAGCCTAATTTGAGGTGTACTTATTTTGCGTAGCGAGGGGCGCGCCATCCTTATTGCTCTTTACTCGCGAGTCTCCCACGCTCTGTACTTGGACTCGTCAAAGAACATGTAGAAAAAAGATTACACGCACATAAAGAGTGTTCTTGATAGTGCTATCATGATCTTCAACAGGCGGGGTGGTGACATCAGGGTCAGAAAAACAAGGAATGATGTGCAGCGTTTTAACCATAAGACCGAGTTCTTCTGGTGCGTCCAGCAACCGACAAATAGTATCAAGGATGGATTCTATGTCATCCATCACATGCTGGAGTACAGAAGGGATCGACAAGAACTTTTGCATGACATCTGCATCCGGCGATGCCCGTATCCGCAAATGGGCCATAGGCTTAGGAAGCGTACCGGATCATCAACTCCGAACTGTGTTCTATCGCATCTAGCAGGAAATTGTGATGATCATCATGAAGGACGTCCTCGAAAACAATGGGATGTTCTACGGCGGCCCAGCAGCGCGGGCTGACGTCCGAACTCGCATAGCCCTATAGCGTTTGGACATGACGCCTTTCACGAAGCTAGGGTGCATCCTCCCGGATTTGGACAGATGGAACATGGAGTGATTGACGATGACAATGTGTCCATTTAGTTAGACTTTCTATAGAACAAAACTTTGAATTTCTATACAACAAAAGTTTGTGATGTAAGCGGTCCTCCTCAACTTGCATGCATCGCTCTAGTTAATTAGTTTGGGTACGATGAACTTCATTATTTATATTTACTATATGTTGCTTGTATTGGCTAACTCTTTCTTTTCGTGTTGCTCAAGTATATTATGTTGCATATTATTGATGAATTCACCCCATGACGATGCATCTCTGTCAGGGATATAGATCATCAATGGGGAAGAATTGCTATGCCGTGTACATAGGAAGGGTTCCAGGAGTGTACGACGAGTGGCCAGAGTGTCAGGCCCAAGTGTACCGGTTCCCGGGCGGCAGCCAAAGAGGGTTTGAAATCAGAAGCGAAGCAGAAGCTAGTTACTTCAGGTTTATGCTAGCATGGGAGAGGAATCAGAACCGGCGCTTCAAGAGCTACTACATAATCCAGATCTTGTTCATAGTAATCGCTCGTCTCTTGTATATCATAGTTTAGATAGATGATGAAACATGTGTATGTGATGACCATGTAGTTGCATGTATTCGAGACATGTGATGACTTGTATCTCTATTTCGAGATGATGATGAGACATCATTTGTGTTGGATCATGATGATGATGATGGTATGATGAGACTATGTTCTCCCACTTTGATGATGACGACGATGAGACATTCTTGTCTCATATAGTTTCAATGTATGTGCATACGATGAGACTATTGTATAAAACCTGTACAAATACAGCGTAAATACACAGAAGGAAAAATACAGAAAATCTTAGCAGTAGCGTGGGGTAAGGGAGTAGTAGAAGCGCGGGCTTAGTAGTAGCGCGGGTTACTTAGCCGCGTTGCAGCTAGTTAGCAGTAGCGCTGGGTGCACCCGCGTAAATGATACCTATGTGTAGCAGTAGTGCGGGGTCAGACCCGCGCTACTGCTAAAAGTTAGCAGTAGCGCGGCGGGGCCGCGCTACTGCTAAGCATTTACCACGAGCTACAACTAGGTTTCTCCCTATTAGTGCTGGCGAGGCCTCTGGTCTTCTCCGGTGGGGTGGCAGCAAGGGGCAGCGGCGCAGAGGGGCCCAGGCAGCATAGTTTTGTTGTGCTGGCCGCACGACTGCACAAGGGGCTCGGACGCCGCGGTTCTAGCGTCGAGCTAAGGCCCGGGTTGGAAAAGAAGGGCACCTCCGACTGTGGATGCGGCAGATTTGGTCTCCGGAGGGTGTGGGGCGCGTCAGTGCATCTGATGCATGGCCACGGCTCGGAACCATGGTGGTTCTTGGCCTCGGGCGACGCTCGTTTGTCCCCTGTCGGCATGGTGCTCGACAGGGCACAGTGGCTCGCGCTACATCCGGTGGCCTTGTGTCCGGACGACTGTGGACGGATCTGGGGCCTTGTGATGGAGGTTGGCCACTAGTGGTCACCGCGTGGTGCGGTTGGCTGCGGTGGATCTCGATGCTTCTTCGTTGATGGGTGGCTCCGATGGTGTGGTAGTGATTGGTGGGCTTGCTGGCGCCGGTGTGGGATGATGTGCGACCAAGGTGGTGAGTGAGCCTGAGTGAAAACCCTGTCTCGGCCTTGTGCTGTGACCAGCGATGGTGGCTATTGCGGCCATCGTTATCCTTCTTGGAGGCATCGTTGCTTTGCTTCCGCATCTCTCCTGCACGGATCCGGCCATCGTGGCCTCTCCAGGGGAAACCCTTGATCTTGTGCGATCGAATGACGGTGACGCCTTGGTGTCGTTCTCCCTCTTGGGGGCTTTGTCTCAGAGCTCAGCATCGGTGAGCGGGATCGGTGGATAGCGGCGATTGTGGCATCAAGACTTCTGTGGCAACGATGGTGGTAGAGCGATGTTGGCAACGCGACAATGGTTGAGGTAGTCGACTCTTCTCCGCCTTGTCCATGGGATTGCCTCGCTTTATTTGTTGCTGTGAAGTCCAAGCTGCAACGGCGGGGCCTCTGTGGTATACGATGACTGGCTACAGGTGGTCTGTTTGGCGATCTTCCCTGGCGCCAACTGTGCCTGGTTTTGTCCTTCCTAGTTCTCCTTCAGAGTCGGGGTTACGCTGCCTGCTCGCAGGTGGCTGAGTTTCGGCGCGGATCTTCATTCATCTTCGCGCGGACTCTCTAGTGTGTGTGTTGAGTTGACGATTGCCTATGGTGAAGTCAGAGTCGTTCGCTCAGGGTTTAAGGATGGCGATGACGCCTCTAGGGGAGGAGTGATAACGATGACTCATGCGTGCTGTCTCGACGAGGCCCTCAATGGAATGGTGTGCGTGGGGTATCTTGTGTGTGCCGCTCAGCGGTTGTCATGGTTTTCGCCCGGTTTTCTATAATCAACTGGACAATTTGGTTTTCGCTCGGTTTTTCCTAATTAACTGAGCAATTCTTTTATTTTTAATGAATGCAGGATAACTGCCATTTTGAAAGAAAAAAAAAACAACGCGGCGGCGGCAACATGCTCGTGCACAAGCAACGCCAGCCAGGATAGTGCGTCCAGTGTCCGTTAGTGACTCCGTAGTTAAAGGACACCGACGCAGAGATGCCACCCGGATACATCCGAGATGGCGGCGCTTTGCAGCTGTGCACACACGAGGCCGAAGGGCGCTTTAGCAATCTGACAGGGCAAACCAACACGGCGGCACAGACGGCGTACATGCGATCTCCTTCGGAAGCTCGCCAACCAGGTTTCAAACACAAGACCACGTGCTTCACAGGTAGTACTCCTACCACTTGAGCTAGCGAGCTAGGTGTTTTAGTAGGAAGCATAAATTCTTAAGAACCAAACCAAGTGCGGATACGAACGTTTTTCAAATTTTGAACGTGAAAATATTATTTTGGGAAAAAAGTGAATTCTAAGAAACCGCGAACACTTTTTGAAATTGTGTATATTTGAAAAAACTCAAACATTTCAAAAACACAAACAATTTTAAACTCCC
>NC_041385.1:605102201-605114916 GCF_002162155.2 Triticum dicoccoides
AAATTGAAAATATGAACATTTGTTAGAAAACTAAAACATTTTTTGAATGGCAAAATAGTTTTTGGATACGCGAACATTTTTGAAAAATGGGAACTTTTTTTAATCTCCAGAACAAAATTTGAAAACACCAACATATTTAGAAACTCCAGAACAAAATTCGAAGCACACACATTTTTAAAAAAAATTGCGAACAGTTTTTGAAATCCTAGAACAAAACTGAAAAACATGAACATTGTTTTTAAAAATCACGAACATTTTTTAAACTCCCAAACAAAATTTGAAAATCCGAATATTTTTATAAATTTGTGACAATTTTCGTAATACTGAAAAAATTTGAGAAGTTGTGAAATTTTGAACAAATTTTGAATTTCTGAACAAATTTTGAAAAGCACGGACATTTTTTGAGTTTCTGAATAAAATTTAAAAATGGAAACATTTTTTTGAAATTTTGAATAATTTATGATAAATCAAACATTTTTTGAATTTTAAGAACTTTTTCCAAAAACACAAAAAAGGAAAAAAGAAAGAAATAAGAGAGAAAAGAATAAACAAACAGGAAGAACGAAAAAAAGAGGAAAAACCGGTTCAGGAACTTACTAGAAGGTTCCCAAAACTGGGAAAAACCGGCTGGAACCTTCCAGCAGGTTCCCAAAACCGGGATCGGTGGAACCCTTCTAATGGGCCGGGTCGTCTCGTTCGATCCGTGCGATACCCCGATATTTTGAAGCAGAGTGCGTCCTATACGATTTTCCATCTCAAAGGACCCTCAATCGATTCCACGTTGTGCACCAGGCCAACAAAACGAGGCCCGCGTACCAAAGGCCGTGAAACTAGGATGATGAAGGATGCCCGCAACAACGTGTTTTTGAACCTCTGCACGCCAACAAAAAATAACTTTTTTTTAGTGGAAACAAAAAAGAACTAAGAAACCCAAAAGAGAGACAGGCGCGGGAGCTGTATCTCGCCTACTGCGAGACGGTAGCGCCAGATGGGCCGGCCCAATATGGGTTCCAGAGGAGCGGGCTTCTGCACCTTTTTTTCCCTGTGTGTTTTCTGTGCGGTTTTCATCGGTTTTTTCTTTTGGTTTTCTGTGTTTCTTTGTGGTTTTCCTCGTTTTTTCAGTTTTTCTTCTTTTCTTTCTTTAATACATGTCTATTTTTTCAAATACATGTTGTACATTTTCTGTATACATCTGAAGCTTTTTTTATACACGTTGAACATTTTCTCTTCGGATTATCCTTTAATTAAGAGATTAAATAAATCATAACAGAACCGAAGGGTGCTTTCATTGCATCGACCATGTTATGCCATTCACCAAAAATCAATCTGGTAGGGGGAAACCGGAAAAGCAAGAACGTTTGAAGGGAGGGGTGATGCCTAAAGGAGTGAACAACACCACCAATGTGTTAATTCCAAAAGTTGACTCTCAAACTCGGCTTACTGATTTTTGGCCAATTAGCCTCTATAATGTGATTTATAAGGTCATTGCCAAGTGCTTAGTGAACATGCCACACCCTATTCTAGATGAGCTCGTGTCCCCAATACAGAGCGTCTTTGTGCCAAGGAGATTAATCACTGACAATGCACTAATGCCTTCGAATGTTTTCATGCAATAAAACAGGAAAATGAACCAGAGCAGAGCTTTCGCACGTACAGGTTGGATTTGTCGAAGGCATATGATAGAGTGGATTGGGTGTTTCTGGAGAGAATGATGCAACAGTTGGGTTTCGCTCGCCGATGGGTGAATTGGATAATGACGTGTGTCACCTCAGTGAGGTATAATGTAAAAGTCAATGGAGCCCTCTCAGATTCTTTCGCACCGACCTGTGGGCAACGGCAGGGAGACCCTCTTTCTCCCGTTCTATTCCTTTTTGTTGCTGAAGGGTTGGATGCTATATTAAAACATGATAGTGAGGGAAATCACATCACGCCAGTGCGGGTCTATCCTCAAGCCCCGGGCATCTCTCACCTCCTGTTTGCGGACGACACGCTACTGTTCTTTCGTGCCAATGCTACAGAGACTAACCATGTGAGGGCTGCTCTTGAGAGGTATGCTACAACAACCGGGCAAGTCAGAAACCCAAACAAGTGCTCTATTTTGTTTGGGCCAAGGTGTCCGGAGATGAATAAGCAAGAGGTTAAGCACACACAGGAGGTGGTCAATGCGAGCTTCGAAGAGAAGTATCTTAGCTTTCCTACCCCTAGCAGCTGGTTCTCTAGTGGGAAATTAAAGAACTTGCAACAGCAGCTCACGAACAGAATTATTCAGTGGGGGGGAGCTTATGTCCCCGACAAGAAGGGAGGTTCTGATCAAGGTCGTGGCACAGTCACTACCGACGTTTCTTATGAGCATCTTCAAGTTCCCGAGAAGTACATGTGATGATCTTCCATGCGTGTGTAACATCCCTCTGTAATGATGCTACAGTGATCATCACTTTAATGCTAAGCTATGTTGATTAGTGATTAGTGATCACAGAGTTAATCATACCTCATTTCAAACTCCTCTTTGAGTTCAAGTCATTTTTGCAAATGAAAATAAAGTTGCACCAAAATTGTTGCAAAATAGTTCATCTTTTAACTAAAATTCCAAAACATTAAATTGTTAAGGAAAACAACATCACCACTAAGCCAAGATGAGTTGTTGCAATTAAAACAAGGCAATTTCAGCATTTTAAAGTGCTATTTATTTTGTGGAAAATACAAAAGAATTCCCTTGCCTCCCAAAATAATTGAGGCAGTGCCTAAAAATGCAATGGACTTTTATGGGCTAGTTCCATATTTTTCCTAAATCATTAGGATGCCCAAATAAATCTTTTTCTTTCTCTGGTAATTAAATAAAGGCAGAAAAACAGAAAAAGAGGAAGGGCTAGAAGACTTACCTGGTGCTGGGTCGAGCTGGCCAGCCCACCTGCGCTCACCTGCTCCCCTCTGCGTGGCAGCGCCGACATGGCCAGGAGCTCGCTGCTCCGGCCGCTGGCTGCCGTGGCGCCAGGGCAGGTGGCTGGGTGGATAAGGGCGGCCCCGAGGAAAGGCCAAGTCCAGGGCGGTACCACCGCTATAGACCAGCGGTACAACTGCTCAACCTCCACCTGGGACACTGCCTGACCCGAGGGAATCACCCCTCGGGCGGTAGATGCTCTGGAAGCACCGGACGGCCGGAACAACCGCACACACTAGCGGTACAACCGCTTGGTAAAACCCAGTAAAGCCATAATTTATGCAAACGAACTTCGAAATCAGCAAACTCAAGCATGTTGGATGGATGATGACAAGCACTATCCAACAAGGACTGTATCTTACCTACTGCAAGATGGTAGCGCCAGATGGGCCATCCTAATATGTGTTCCAGGGGAGCGGGTTTCTGCGTGTTTTCTTCCTGTGTGTTTTCTGCGTGGTTTTCATCGGTTTTTTCTTCTAGTTTTCTGTGTTTCTTTATAGTTTTCCTTGTTTTTTGGTTTTTCTTTTTTATTTTTTTCAATACATGTCTATTTTTTTCAAATGCATGTTGTACATTTTCTGTATACATCTGGAACTTATTTTTATACACGTTGAACATTTTCTCTTCGAATTATCCTTTAATTAAGAGATTAAATAAATCGTAACAAGGCCGAAGGGTGCTTTCATTGCAACGACCATGTTATGCCATTCACCAAAAATCAATCTGATAGGGGGAAACCGGAAAAGCAAGAACGATTGAAGGGAAATAGGCTTTTTTTTCTTCTTTTTTTATGGATAGTGAAATAGTTTTTTTTTCTTTTTAAAGAAAAGTGAATAGGTTTTTTTTCTTTTTTCTGGAAAGTTAAATAGGTTCACCTCAGGGGAATTAAAGAAAATGAAATGCTTTAACAATCAACTGGCGCACACGTGACGTGAAACGCCACACACTCAAGCGATTTTCCGTGTTGTAGGCGAGCTCAGGCGACTCGTAAGGACCAATGGAAAAAAACATGTTGTAGAGAGATGATAACCAAAATTATGTCCTAAAAATATGTAAACGAAGAATCGGGGGAAGATGTAACAGTAAAATACATGAGCGGTTCCCAAACTTTTGGCGTGAGTTTATTTTGGTCAATAAACTTCAGTGTACACAAAGTACAGTCACTAAGAGGGTTTAAGTTATGGATACTTAACCGTCACTGGTGAGGTTTGCATCCTAGTAGGTTTCCTCTTCGTCCTTGTCCCAATCTTATCCGGCGCCGCCTCCTCTCATCCAAGCGGAGGAAGGCCTCTTAACGGCGAGCAGGTTTGCAGCAACGGTGGCCGTTGCATCATCCATGACCTCCACAGCTTGTCCCAGCGTTGTGATTCTGGTCATGGAGGCCGGACAAAAGATTCTCGAGCGAAAGAGCTCCATGGGCTTGTCGTCGGGTCCGAAAAGCTCGGCAAGGAGGACGGTGGCAACATCGCTAACGACTCCAACTAATGAGGTCAATCAGAGTAGCTGCTATGTCACCTAGTAACAGTGGGCGTGGCAGCGAACGCGCTCCCGTTGTAGTGACCAGTGTAAATCTGGGTGAAAGAGTTTGCTGTATCGGCCAGCAGGGACTCGTACGTGTATATATGGACGATCAGAAGTACAGGAGGTGTATGTTGGTTTAGATTGACTTGGCTCGTAAGAAACTATACAGAGACGAAGCCATATCGATCTAATCTGACGTACATAATTACAATACGTAAATACAACAAGTCCTTGCCCTACACGTACAGGATTACAAGTATTCCAACATCCCCTCTCAATCACAACTTATCTAAGTTGAGATTACGCCAAAAAGCTTCTTGCTGCCTCACTGTCAAAGGCTTCGTAAATCCATCTGCAACTTGATCTCCTGTCGGTATGAACCGAATGTTTAGTAACTTATTTGCTACTCTTTCTCTGACAAAGTGATAGTCCACTTCAATATGTTTAGTTCTAGCATGAAACACAGGATTTGCTGACAGATAAGTGGCACCAAGATTATCACACCACAATGTTGCTGCTCGTGATTGGCAAATACCAAGTTCCTTTAGCAATGATTGTACCCAAATTACCTCTGCTGTTGCATTTGCAAGGGACTTATATTCTGCTTCTGTGCTAGATCTTGATACTGTGGGCTGCTTCCGTGCAGTCCATGAAACAAGATTGCATCCAAAAAATATAGCAAAACCTCCAGTGGACCTTCTGTCATCAGGACAGCCTGCCCAATCAGCATCAGAAAAAGCACTAACAAGAGATGAGTCTGACTTCACAAGTTTTAGCCCAACAGAAGATGTATATCTGAGATACCGAATAATTCTCTTCACTGTTGACCAATGAACCGTAGTGGGAGCATGCAAAAAATGGCACACCTTATTTACTGAGAATGATATATCAGGTCTAGTTAGTGTTAAATATTGCAGCGCACCAACTATGCTCCTGTACCTGGTAGAATCTTCTCCCCCGAGTAGCTCGCCCTCTGCCAAGGACAATTTCTCTAATGTAGATAATGGTGTAGTGACTGGCTTACAATCCTTCATGCCAGCTCTCTTTATTATGTCTGCAATATATTTTCCTTGAGACAAAATAATTCCGTTGTGTACTGATGTTACCTCTATTCCCAAGAAGTAATGCAAGTCTCCCAGATCCTTCAGTGAGAAATCTCCACGCAGATCACGGAGTAGTGCTTCGACTGCCTCTGAGCATGAGCTTGTGACAATAATATCATTAACATAAATAAGCATAAATATGGTTATTCCATTTCTGCTATAGAAGAATAGAGAGGTATCTGCCTTTGAAGGAGTAAAACCAAGTGACTGTAGTTTGGTGGATGGACGAGAGTACCATGCACGTGGTGCCTGTTTCAACCCATGTAGTGTTTTGTCTAACTTACACAGAAAACCAGGTTTCTTGAGATCCTCATACCCTGGTGGTTGCCTCATATAGGCCTCCTCTTCCAGAACACCATGAAGGAATGCATTCTGCACATCCAATTGCCGCATACACCACCCTTTTGACACAGCAACAGACAGAATTAACCTGATCGTCGCTGCCTTCACTACAGGACTAAAGGTGTTCTCGTAGTCAATGCCATAACGTTGCTTGAAGCCTTTAGCAACTAAGTGTGCTTTGTACCTGTCAATAGTACCATCAGATTTGCGCTTAACTTTATATACCCACTTACAGTCAATAATGTTAAGTCCTCTCTGAAACGGAACAAGATGCCATGTCTCATTTTTCATGAGAGCAAGATATTCAACATCCATAGCCTCTCTCCACTTTGCATCACCAAAAGCCTCTTGCAGAGTGTCAGGTTCTCCTGTACTGCAGAAACCAGCCCAACGAATACAGCCATCCTTATATTCTTTAGGGCGAAAAATACCACTTTTTGACCGTGTATGTGCTTGTGAAGGCGGCTGAGAAGGTTGGCGTGGCTGTGGCACAAAATTCGCAGAAGATCCGGCGCCCGCTGCAGCATCAGGGGCCGATCGATCCGTCTCGGATCGTGAATCCGCAGGAGCATCATGGGCCGACGCGGCGGGTGAATCGGGGCAGCCCACTTCCATTGATAGGCCACCACTTGGTGAGCCACCAGCAGCGCACGCGGAATCGACCGCGTCCTCCACTCGGGGGTGCCCACCTGGCGAAGCGGGGGCCGTTCGCTCCTGGGCCGACCCGCACGAGGCGCGAGGAGCAGTTTCTAAGGGCTCCCGCCGCGTCAGGGTGCCAGGTACAGATCCCGTGGCAGATCCGCTGCCATCCAGGGAAGCGCCGGATCCCGTGAGGCCAGGTGAGTCCGCCTGGCTTGCCGTGCCCTGACCTGTTGTGGCTATTTCATCCTGCATAAAATCATTTCCAAAAGCACTGTTTTCGAAACTGTGAGCATCAACAGTATTGGAAATTGACAAATGATCATTACGCTCATTATTCCCATGATCTAAAGGAGTGAATGGACTGAGGAGATTTTGTGGTAATAGAAAGATTTCTGCTCGAAGTTGTGCGCCGGCATTAGGATGAAGATTCGAAAAAGGGAAAAATGGATTCATCAAAAACAACATCTCTGGATATATAAACTCGACCAGTGGTGACATCGAGACACTTATACCCTTTATGAAGGCCACTATAGCCTAGAAAAACACACTGTTTGAAACGAAATTGAAGTTTGTGTTGATTGTAGGGACGAAGATTGGGCCATACCGCACACCCAAAAATGCGTAAGAAAGAATAATTGGGTTTCTCATTTAGAAGACGCTCCATGGGTGTTTGGAAATTAATGACCTTGCTAGGAAGTCTATTAATAAGATAGACAGCGGTAAGAAAGGCTTCATCCCAGAATTTAAGTGGCATGGATGCATGAGCAAGGAGTGATAGACCAACTTCAACTATATGACGATGCTTACATTCAGCTGAACCATTTTGCTGATGAGCATGGGGGCATGATACATGATGGGAAATACCAATACGGTTGAAAAAATTGTTCAACTTACGGTATTCACCCCCCCAGTCAGTTTGCACAGCAAGGATTTTTTTATCAAATAGACGTTCTACATGGTGCTGAAAATCATGAAATTTCTGAAACACCTCAGATCTATTTTTGAGCACATAAATCCAAGTAAACTTACTGAAATCATCAACAAAGCTTACATAATATTTATTTCTGCTCACTGAAGGTGTAGCAGGACCCCATACATCGGAGAAAATAAGCTCTAAAGGAGCACTAGACACACTCGTTGAACTAGGATACGGAAGCTGATGGCTTTTCGCCTTTTGACAGGCATCACAAACTGACTCGTTGTTTTTACTGGAGAAAGGGAGACGATTTTCCTTAAGAACTTTGTCGACCACCACATATGAGGGATGTCCTAGACGCCTATGCCACCGAGAGGAAGATGGTTTGCTTGCTGAAAAAGCTTGCCGTCCATGAATCAACGGCTTGGACTGTAGGGGATAAAGGCCACCCCTACTCTGAGCGTGGAGTAGAACCTTGCCTGTTACCTGGTCCTTAACAGAAATAAATTCAGGCCAAAACTCAATGTAAGTAAGATTGTCATGACCAAGTTTGTGAGCTGAAATAAGATTTTTTGTTGCAGATGGAACATGTAGGACATTCTTAAGATGTAAAGGACGATCATGGGTATGAATTTGCGTTTGACCAATATGTTCTATTTCCATACCTGCTCCATTTGCTGCATGAACTTGCTCGTTGCCGTGGTAGCGATCATGGACCGTGAGCTTGCTTAGCTCACCCGTAATGTGGTCGGTAGCTCTGGTGTCGACGTACCAATTGGTGTCAACACCATAGGAGTTTGTCATCATGTTCACCGTCTTCTTCGGTGTTGCCGGTGGTGTGCGGAAACGTTTGTCATGCCTCTTCCAGCAGCGGTAAGCTTCGTGACCGTCGCGACGACAAATTTGGCACTGCTCTTCAGAAGCATTGCCGCCGCCGCCCTGGTAGTCGCCACCGCTGCCTTGGTAGCCGCCGCCGCCTTAGTAGCCGCCTTCACCGCCTTGGTAGCTGCTGCCTCCTTGGTAGCCGCCGCCTCCTCCTTGCTCACAACATAACAATGCAGTGAGAGATGGCCATGCTTTATTGGATCAGTCAATCCATTTGGCAAATATCTTTGAGGTGGAGAGCAAGGAGGATAAAGATAAGGATCGTTTAAGGCTAAGAACTATGATTGCGGTTGTAAAGTGCCTCACATTTCAGTCTTGTGCTTTAAGAGGCCATGATGAGAGGCCGGAATCAAGAAACAGAGGTAACTTTCTTGAGATGTTGAAGCTTCTTGCAGAATTCTTCCCTGATGTTCAAGCTATAGTTCTTGGGAATGCTCCACAAGTTTGCAAATACACATCACAAGACAGATTCTTTCATCTCATACATGTGGCCAACACAAAAGCACTTACAGTAAAGATGGAGTTGTGTTCAGTATTATATCCAAGCATGGATTTGATGTACAAAATCTTCGAGGCCAGGAGTACAATGGGGCAAGCAACATGAGGGGGGGAGTTGAATGGATTGCAAGCTCTATTCATTAAAGATTGCCCCTATGCATATTATGTTCATTTCTATGCACATCGGTTGCAACTGTCCCTTGTTGGTGCAGCAAGAGATGTGGTTCCAGTCACCAAATTTTTGCAGAAGCTTCTCTTCGTTATAAACACAGTTGACTCATGTTCAAAGCGTCATGATGAGCTGCATGACGCCTAGGTGGTTGAGATTGCGCGCTTGCTTGCTATCGATCAGATTGAAACAGCCAAAGGAGTCAATCAAATACGCTCATTGAAGCGACCAGGAGAGACTAGATGGGGTTCCCACTTAGGTTCGATTTCTAGTCTTATGCATATGTTCAATCCAGTGAGAGTTGTTCTAGGACGCTCTAGTTGGCTACTCACTATTGTTTGGTGTGGTCCGTTCTTTTGGAGCACCAAAATTTACCTATCAACAATGCTCAGGTATGTGTGAACCTGCTTGTGAACCTGCTGTATTTGTGTGTACAAGATATATACATTATGATATAGTCCTCTAATTCTCCTTGCATATGTTCTACAACTAGGTGGTTTTTATGCATATCGTGTGTTCTTATATGAATTTGGCCCCTCTTGAGATTTGGTCACGCTCTGCCACTGCATGCTACTACCCTAAAAAAGAAAACATCATGCTACCCGTCCTCGAGCACCACGAAGATAACTTAATTAAGCTATACCCGCAAAAGTTAAAAAAAAACTTAATTAAACTCGTGATGCCTACAAATTTTCCTAAAAAATGATGCCTATAATTAATACAGACATCTGGGGAGGACGTTATCATTTGTACTTGCCTTGCAGTGAGGTGGAGCCTGTGGACGTCGGGCCCGAGCGCCGTCGTGGACGCCGTCTCACCGGCGAGCTCCAGCCGCGTCCACAGCAGGCTCCCTGACCGGGTGACCGACACGACGTCGTACCCGCCTCCTTCGTGCCCCGCAGCGGCGCAGTCAACGCCCCACGGCATGGCTAATAGGAAGAGGACGAGGATCAGAAGGGGTAGACAATTAGCGGGCGCGGCCATCAGAGCACGCGAAGCCGATGCACTCTGCACCAGTGTGCAGATAATTGTAGACGAGCAGGTACCTACCGCGTACGCTGAGCTGCTGGAGTATAACTAAATAGACAGTGGCACTGCCGACCGGTCAATTAATCGGGCAGGGCCTCGGGAACGCGACAGGTACCCCCTACCCGATCGAGAGCGATATTTCCTTTCCTGCTCAAAACGGGTGAGGCGAAGACGGACCCCGCGTCCTTCCCCGTTGGGCGAAAATTGGACAGGTCGAACGATCAAACAAGAGAGAGACAGAGAGATTAGATCAAAGCAAATCAACAAGCGTGAACAAGCACGTACGTTTTTTTTGTAAGAAACAACAAGCACGTACGTAGGGCTGGACGCTCAGCGGGCTTTTCAGCTCGGCCCGACAGGGAAATAGGCCGAGCCGAGCAGCAAATTTTGGCCCGTTTTGCGACCGAGCCGAGCCTGTTTCTGCTCGGTCCAGCTCGGTGGCCCGTTTCGCAGCCCAGTCAATTTTTGTTTAGGGAATTTGCAGCCCAGTGTAAAGACATAGCAGTCTACACGAGCAGCCCAAGCCCACTACAAACCACCCCGAGTCCCCGACCACCTAGCAAGCGAGTGCACCCGACGTCGGCCTCCTTGGCTCATCTGCTCCCCAAATTCCCCTGACGCTCGCCACCACCTGACGCCGTCGTCCTCCTTGCCGCGACCAATGCTGGCGTCGTCCTCGCCGCGCCCGACGCTGGACATCTCGCTCTCGGCACCGACGGCGGACGCGCCCTTTCGTCGCCGCCGTTCGTCGCTCCACCGGCGGCTAGCACTCACGCTGCACGCACTCACGCTCACGCACACACCAGCGGCTAGCACGCACCGGCACGCATGCACTGGCATTTACTGACTCACGCAAGCACACACGCCAGTAGCTAGCACGTATACTGCCCGCAAGCGGCCTCGACTTTTTTTTCTTTCCGGGATGATGTTGTTTTGCATATAATTTTTATTCACGAAAAAAATATTGTTTATACCTATTTATTTTTAATAATGTTAATAACATTAATTACCTCAGATAGTTTAAACGATGCTTTTGTCATGAATGCAAATGATATTCTCATAAAGGTAATGCTTATCTAAACATTTTGATATCTTATTTGCATTTTTCTGAGTGCGTATGAATTAGTTATGAATTTTCAAATTTTTGGTCAAACGGTCAAAGGGCATTCGAGGGACTTCAATGAAAAAAGCAAGGGCAAAACTGAATAATATATGGTTGTGTGCATCTCTCGATGATGGAGAGACCGGTGGTTATCTTTCTTTTTTCGAAAAAAAACTGCACACATACGCTGGCACTTACTGACGCACGCAAGCGCACACACTGCACCGGCACGCGCACACACGAGCTGCTCAGGCTGGACCGAAGCAGAGACAAGACGAGCCAAGCCTCCAGTAAAGGCTCGTTCAACCAGAGCTCAGCTCATGGGCGAGCTAAATACAGGCTTGGACTGAACTCGGCTCGTGTCCAGCCCACGCGGCAGCGGCGACATGCTCGTGGGTCGTGCACACTGCACACGCAACACCAGCCAGCTAGCCTGGATAGCTCGTCCGTTAGTGATACTAGTGGACCCGTTGCGTCAAATGACGCAGAGACCCGTTGATTTCATGTTAGTGATGAAAATAAATTCATACTTTAGTTTTTTACGGGCAAGCACATATGGCAACAAATTTAATCTCTCTTACTTAGAAAAACGCAGGCTTTGTCTACAACAAAATGTACATACACATTTAAATTTTGTAGCATAGGGCTCTACTTAAAACAATATGAATGTAACAAATATAATCCCCTTTATTAGGAAAAACAGTATTTTGTTATCTATAATGAGATGTATATATACACATTCTAATTTGATAGCACAAATTAACATTCAAAATCATGCCGATGAAAATACGTGTATCTTTTTAATAATCTTCTGTCTGGGCAAACACAAATGCTAAGAGTTTGGATCCCTACACATAAAAAAAACACGCATTTTCGCATAGCCCCTTTTGTAAGGTCAAAAACTGACATGGCAAAAGTGGGTTGGACTGGGCACATGCCTTTATCAAAACCTCATTTCCTGCCTTGTATACGTTGTCAAATGCTATCCTTCAAATACGCAAAGACTTCTGTTCTTTCACTGTCCCACATTCACCGAGAGGCCCAGGCATCTTCCATTCGAAGTCTCATAACCCAGTCCCACACTACAAAAAAAAGACACATCCGTGACATTTTAGGCCGAACGAATTTTTTTTCTGTCATACATATGACACTTCTATGACGATAATTGTGACAAAATTTGGGATCATCATAGATGTGGTGGGCTCCTACTTCTATGACAAAAAAACATGACAGAAAATGGGCTTTTCATCCTGGGCGGGCCGGAGACGCAGCTGCATGACATTCTTTGGACCGTCCATGACGGAAAAAACCGTGGTAGAAGCGAGGGAAGGAAAATTTCGGGGAGTTGCCGGTTATGGTGGGAGGTCGGGGGCGGAGCGATGCGCGTTTCACTCGTACAGGTACGCGCGTGTGTGTGAGGCGTTGGCTCTAACTGAACCCGAGCGAGGCGTTGGGCTCTAACTGAACCCGAGCGATTGCACTGTAGGCTACGCGTTACGGAACCCGAGCGATCGATCGAAGGCTGTTAACTGAACCCGATGGAGCGATTCCTTCGCTACTGCTGCTAACT
>NC_041385.1:605115135-605142526 GCF_002162155.2 Triticum dicoccoides
GTGGCGTTGCCTCTGGATGAACAGGACCCCGTGGTGTGGAGGGCTGAATGAACAGTAGACGATGGAGGGGTGGTTGAACAGGACCCCGTGGTGTGGAGGGCTGGATGAACAGTAAATGGTGGAGGGATGCCCGTGGAGGGGTGATTGAACAGTAGCCGGTGGAGTAGCGCGCGATGGAGGCTAGATGAACAGGAGCCCGTGGAGGCTGGAGGAGGTCGACGGTAGCCCGTGGAGGCTGGAGGAGGTCGACGATGGAGATGAACAGTATCCCGTGGAGTTCCGTTTTGCGGTACGCCACACCCCTTCCGATGAACAGGACCCCCGTTTCAACCGTAGGAGGTCCGTTTCGTCCGCTTTGCGATACGCCACACCCCTCCCGATCAACAGGACCCGTGTTTTGACCGTAGGAGGTCCGTTTCCTCCGTTTTACGGTACGCCACACCCCTCCCGATCAACAGGACCCCCGTTTCGACCGTAGGAGGTCCGTTTCCTCCGTTTTGTGGTACGCCACACCCCTCCGATCAACAGGACCCCGTTCCGAACGTAGGAGGTCCGTTTCCTCCGTTGTGCGGTACGCCAGGCCTCATTTTCATCGCCTGTTCCGTCCAAGCCGGTTGGCTCCCGCGCGTTCCGTTGCCTCCCGATGAACACGACGCATTCCGTTGCCTCCCCATGAACACGGCGCATTCCGTTGCCTCCCGATGAACACGACGACGACGTTGTTTCTTCGTTCCGACCCAGCCATGTACGTATGCGCGAGTAGGCGTTCGAGACCCTGCCCGTATGTACGTACGTGGCCGTATTTTCTTTCTTGCACCCTCGCCGCTATACGTACAAGTACATGCTACGTGCGTGCCTCTACATCGACACGTGTGCGCCTCTACTACGACACATGCGTGCCTCTACATCGACCAGTATGTACGTACACTTTCGCGACCAGAATGACAACGCTACGTACGCTTCGACCAGGTGGGTCCCGACTATCAGGCACTTCCTTGCCTGCGAAGATGTAGCTGGTGGGTCCCAGCAGTCAGGGGGCAAATCGTTTTGGGTTGTTTTATTTTTTGCCCGGACGCACTTCCTTGCGTGCGAAGATGTAGCTGGTGGGTCCCAGCAGTCAGGGGGGAACGTTTTTTTTCGTGAAATAGTGGTGGCCCGTTCGGTGGGTCCCTGCTGTCAGGTGGAGGAATAATTATTTTGCACGTAATAAGGAGGCACTTCCTTGCGGCCGTCGTGGACCCAGCTGTCAACCTCTCCACGCACAGTACTCTTTCGATGGAAGTCAGTCGTTGACCACATTGACCACGCCGCGCCGAGAGCACCACGGCGGTGGACGACGGCGAGGCCTAGGAAGGGGACGATGCGAAGCCGGGGAAGACGCAGTAGTGGATGCCCACGCGAAGAGAAGTACGAGGGTGAGGCTGCCATCGCCGCAGAATAACAGGGGGTGTGAGTAAGTAGAGGGATGGCCTGGCTAGCGGCGGGAGTAGTAGGGGGCGGTGAGGCCTCCGCCGCATCACAGCCGGCCACGGGAGGCAGGAGCACGAGGCACGACCAACGCTGGTTTGGGCGGCTGGAGCAAGAAGACCAGAGGTTGAAGAAGCACTACGGCCGTTGGATGGACATCGTATGGTCACTGGAGCTAGAATCGTGCATATTATTGACTAAGTTGACAAAGCCCTCCGTCCCCATCAACTTAGTAGGCCCACGAGTCAGCCTGCCACTATACTAGGTCCCAGCTAACAGGCGGAGTATTCATTTTTTTTGTGCGTAATAAGGAGGCACTTCCTTGCGTGCGAAGATATAGCTGGTGGGTCCGAGCTGTCAGCGGTAGTAACATTTTTTCACGAAATATAGAGGCCCTTTCGGTGGGTCCCTGATGTCAGGTGGAGGAATCATTATTTTGCGCGTAATAAGGAGGCATTTCCTTGCGTGCGACCGTGGACCCAGCTGTCGGCCTCTCCACGTACAGTCCACTTCAGATGCATGTCGGTCGTTGACCACGTTGACCAGGCCACGCCGAGAGAACCAGGGCGATGGACGACGGCGAGGCCTAGGAAAGGAACGATACGGAGGCAGGGAAGACTCGGCAGTTGTTTCCCACGCGGAGGGGAGTACGACTGTACGAGGGTTTACTAGTTCGTCTGCCGTCGCCGAAGAATAACAGCAGGTGTAGGTGAGTAGAGGGATGGCTAGGACAGCGATGGGAGTACGGTGGGGCGGTGAGGCCTGCGCGGCAGCAGAGCCGGCCGCGAGGAGGAGGGAGCAGGCAGTCCTGCCGGCGCTTGTTTGAGCGGCTCGAGCAGGAAGAGCAGAGATTGAAGAAGCACGACGGCCGTTGGATGGCAATCCAACAGTCACTGCTTGTGCGTCAACTTTTTTTAGGAAAGCCTCAAATCTGTGGAAAACAGCATACAACCCATCTGCCATTATTTCTAATAATTTACAGCCCATTTTCTAATTCTAAAGGTTTTTTTGAGCCCATATTCTTTTTGTTAGCATTACAGCCCATACTGTGGCCACGGTTAAAAAATTATACGAAATTTTGCATATTTCGGTGCGGTTCGAACTGTTTTTAATCCCGAAATTTCGACTCACATTCAAACTGATTTTAAAAATAAATGTATATCAATATAAAATCCAACAAATTCTCCACGCATAAAAATTAATGTAATTTAAAATCTCGAAATAAAAAAAAGATATTTAAAACTAATTGTCGGTTTGATGTGTTTTAAAAATGTACAACCCATTTCTCATTACTGATGGGCCATTTTCTCGGCAAGCCGAATAAAAGCTCTCCTCGTCTTGAAAGATTTGCAGCCCAACAGGCCTGACAAAGCGACTTACTTGGCAAATCACAAGAAAACTGGGCTGTGGCCGTGGACCCAGCTGCCAGCCTCTCCACGTACAGTACTCTTCCGATGGAAGTCGTTCCTTGACCACGTTGACCACGCCGCGCGGAGAGCAACACGGCGGTCGACGACGGCGAGGCCTAGGAAGGGGACGACACGGAGCCGGGGAAGACGCGGCAGTGGAAGCCCGCGCGGAGAGGAGTACGAGGGTTCACTGGTTTGGCTGCGGTGTGAGGCAGCCGTTGCCGCATGGCCTGGCCCGTGGTGGGAATAGTAGGGGGCGGTGAGTCCTCCGCGGCAGCACAGTCGGCCACAGGAGGCAGGAGCATGAGGCACGACCGGTGCTGGTTTGGGCGGCTGGAGCAAGAAGACCAGAGGTTGAAGAAGCACTACGGCTGTTGGATGGACATCGTACGGTCATTGGAGCTAGAATAGTTCATATTGACTAAGTTGACAAAGCCCTTCGTCCCTGTCAACTTAGTAGGCCCACAAGTCAGCCTCCCACCAAGGTGGGTCCCAGCTAGCAGGGGGAGTATTCATTTTTTGTGCGTAATAAGGAGGCACTTCCGATGGGTCCGAGCTGACAGCGGGGGGGGGGGAGGACATTTTTTTCGTGAAATACGGTGGCCCGTCAGGTGTGTCCCAGCAGTCAGGGGGCAAAGGTTTTTTTTAGCAAAATACGGTGGCCCATCCAGTGGGTCCCTGTTGTCAGTTGGAGGAATCATTATTTTCCGTGTAATAAGGAGGCACTTACTTGCTGCGGCCGTGGACCCGGCTGAAACTCTCCACGTACAGTATACTTCCGATGGAAGTCGTTCCTTGACCACGTTGACCTCGCCGCGTTCCGTTGCATGCATGCATCCATGGGCGTGGTGCGTCCCCACTGTCAGCCTCTCACGTACAGTCATCTTCTGATGACTCTCGGTTGTTGACCACGTTGACCACATCGTGCCGAGCGCACCCAGACTGGAACGACCCGGAGATGGGGAAGACGGGGCAGTGGAGTCGCAGATGGAGAGAAGTGGGAAACTTCACTGGTTCGGGTGCGCGACAGCACAGCCGCGGTGCCACCCACGGGAGACAGGAGCAAGAACAGAGGTTGAAGGAGCACGGCTGTTGGATTAACATCCAACGGTCCAGCTGCTAGAATCATTTGTGGATTAAGTTGACAAAGCCGTGCGTACACGTCCGCTTAGTAGGCCCACAAGTTAGTCACCAAATCTGACGGGTCCCAGCTATCAACGGGATGAATAATTTTTTGCACAAAACAAGGAGGCACTTCCTTCCGTGCGAAGATACAGCCGGTGGGTCCCAGCTGTCAGGTGGAGGAAGCTGAAGGAAATATGCCCTAGAGGCAATAATAAAGTTATTATTTATTTCCTCATATCATGATAAATGTTTATTATTCATGCTAGAATTGTATTAACCGGAAACATGATACATGTGTGAATACATAGACAAACATATAGTCACTAGTATGCCTCTACTTGACTAGCTCGTTGATCAAAGATGGTTATGTTTCCTAACCATAGACATGTGTTGTCATTTGATTAATGGTATCACATCATTAGGAGAATGATGTGATTGACATGACCCATTCCGTTAGCCTAACACTTGATCGTTTAGTATGTTGCTATTGCTTTCTTCATGACTTATACATGTTCCTGTAACTATGAGATTATGCAACTCCCGTTTACCGGAGGAACACTTTGGGTGCTACCAAACGTCACAATGTAACTGGGTGATTATAAAGGAGTACTACAGGTGTCTCCAAAGGTACATGTTGGGTTGGCATATTTCGAGATTAGGTTTTGTCACTCCGATTGTCGGAAAGGTATCTCAGGGCCCTCTCGGTAATGCACATCACTATAAGCCTTGCAAGCAATGTAGCTAATGAGTTAGTTACGGAATGATGCATTACATAATGAGTAAAGAGACTTGCCGGTAACGAGATTGAACTAGGTATTGGATACCGACGATCGAATCTCGGGCAAGTAACATACCGATGACAAAGGGAACAACGTATGTTGTTATGCTGTTTGACCGATAAAGATCTTCGTAGAATATGTAGGAGCCAATATGGGCATCCAGATTCCGCTATTGTTTATTGACCGAGAATAGTTCTAGGTCATGTCTACATAGTTCTCGAACCCGTAGGGTCCGCACGCTTAACATTACGATGACAGTTTTATTATGAGTTTATGAGTTTTGATGTACCGAAGGAGTTCGGAGTCCCGGATGAGATCGGGGACATGACAAGGAGTCTCAAAATGGTCGAGACGTAAAGATCGATATATTGGACGACTATATTCGGACATCGGAAAGTTTTCGAGTGATTCGGGTATTTTCCGGAGTACCTGGGAGTTACGGGAATACGGGGAAGAGTATTGGGCCTTAATGGGCCTTAGTGGGAAGGAGCCAGGAGGTGGCGCGCGCCCCTCCCAAGCCCAGTCCGAATTGGACAAGGGGTTTGGGGCGCGGCCCCCCTCTCCCTTCCTTCTCCACTTCCCTCCTTTCCCCCCTTCTCCTAGTTGGACTAGGAAAGAAGGAGTCCTACTCCCGGTGGGAGTAGGACTCCCCTTGGCGCGCCCTCCTCCTAGGGCCGGCCTCCTCCTCCCTTGCTCCTTTATATACGGGGGCAGGGGGCACCCCATGACACACAAGTTGATCTACGTGATCGTTCCTTAGCCGTGTGAGGTGCCCGCATCCACCATATTCCACCTCGGTCATATCATTGCGGTGCTTAGGCGAGGCCCTGCGTCGGTAGAGCATCATCATCGAAACCACACCGTCGTGCTGACGGAACTCATCCCCGACACTTTGCTGGATCGAAGTCCGGGGATCGTCATCGAGCTGAACGTGTGCTGAACTCGGAGGTGCCGTACGTTCGGTACTTGGATCGGTCGGATCATGAAGACATACGACTACATCAACCGCGTTGTCATAACGCTTCCGCTTACGGTCTACGAGGGTACATGGACAACACTCTCCCCTCTCGTTGCTATGCATCACCATGATCTTGCGTGTGCGTAGGAAAATATTTGAAATTACTACGTTCCCCAACAGTGGCATCCGAGCCAGGTTTTATGCGTAGATGTCATATGCACGAGTAGAACACAAGTGAGTTGTGGGCGATACAAGTCATACTGCTTACCAGCATGTTATACTTTGGTTCAGCGGTATTGTGAGATGAAGCGGCCCGGACCGACATTACGCGTACGCTTACGCGAGACTGGTTTCACCGATATGAGCACTCGTGCTTAAAGGTGGCTGGCGGGTGTCTGTCTCTCTCACTTTATCTGAATCGAGTGTGGCTACGCCCGGTCCTTGCGAAGGTTAAAACAACACCAACTTTACAAACTATCGTTGTGGTTTTGATGCGTAGGTAAGAACGGTTCTTGCTTAGCCCGTAGTAGCCACGTAAAATTTGCAACAACAAAGTAGAGGACGTCTAACTTGTTTTTGCAGGGCATGTTGTGATGTGATATGGTCAAGACGTGATGCTATATTTTATTGTATGAGATGATCATGTTTTGTAACCGAAGTTATCGGCAACTGGCAGGAGCCATATGGTTGTCGCTTTATTGTATGAAATGCAAACGCCCTGTAATTGCTTTACTTTATCACTAAGCGGTAGCGATAGTCGTAGAAGCAATAGATGGCGTAACGACAACGATGCTACGATGGAGATCAAGGTGTCGCGCCGATGATGATGGTGATCACGACGGTGCTTCGGAGATGGAGATCACAAGCACAAGATGATGATGGCCATATCATATCACTTATATTGATTGCATGTGATGTTTATCCTTTATGCATCTTATCTTGCTTTGATTGACGGTAGCATTTTAATATGATCTCTCACTAAATTATCAAGAAGTGTTCTCCCTGAGTATGCACCGTTGCGAAAGTTCTTCGTGCTGAGACACCACGTGATGATCAGGTGTGATAGGCTCTACGTTTAAATACAACGGGTGCAAAACAGTTGCACACGCGGAATACTCAGGTTAAACTTGACGAGCCTAGCATATAACAGATATGGCCTCGGAACACGGAGACCAAAAGGTCGAGCGTGAATCATATAGTAGATATGATCAACATATTGATGTTCACCATTGAAACTACTCCATCTCACATGATGATCGGACATGGTGTAGTTGATATGGATCACGTATTAGAGGGATGTCTATCTAAGTGGGAGTTCTTTAGTAATATGATTAATTGAACTTTAATTTATCATGAACTTAGTCCTGGTAGTATTTTGCAAATTATGTTATAGATCAATAGCTCACGTTGTTTCTTTCATATGTTTATTTCGATATGTTCCTACAGAAAATTGTGTTGAAAGATGTTAGTAGCAATGATGCGGATTGGATCTGTGATCTGAGATTTATCCTCATTGCTGCACAGAAGAATTATGTCCTTAATGCACCGCTAGCTGACAGACCTATTGCAGGAGCAGATGCAGACGTTATGAACGTTTGGCTAGCTCAATATGATGACTACATGATAGTTTAGTGCACCATGCTTAAACGGCTTAGAATCGGGACTTCAAAGACGTTTTGAATGTCATGGACCATATGAGATGTTCCAGGAGTTGAAGTTAATATTTCCAGCAAATACCCGAGTTGAGAGATATGAAGTCTCCAACAAGTTCTATAGCTAAAAGATGGAAGAGAATCGCTCAACTAGTGAGCATGTGCTCAGATTGTCTGGGTACTTCAATCGCTTGAATCAAGTGGGAGTTAATCTTCCAGATAAGATAGTGATTGACAGAATTCTCTAGTCACCATCACTAAGTTACTAGAACTTCATGATGAACTATAGTATGCAAGGGATGACGTAAATGATTCCCGAGCTCTTCGTGACGTTGAAATCGACGAAGGTAGAAATCAAGAAAGAGCATCAAGTGTTGATGATTGACAAGACCACTAGTTTCAAGAAAAGGGCAAAGGGAAAGAAAGGGAAACTTCAAGTAGAATGGCAAACAAGTTGTCACTCCCGTGAAGAAGACCAAAGCTGGACCAGAGCCTGAAACTGAGTTCTTACACTGCAAAGGAAATGGTCACTGGAAGCGGAAATGCCCTAAATATTTGGTGGATAAGAAGGATGGCAAAGTGAACAAGGGTATATTTGATATACAGGTGTTTGATGTGTGCCTTACTAGTGTTTATAGTAACCCCTGAGTATTTGATACTTGTTCGGTTGCTAAGATTAGTAACTCAAAACAGGAGTTACAGAATAAACAGAGACTAGTTGAAGGGGAAGTGACAATGAGTGTTGGAAGTAGTTCCAAGATTGATATGATCATCATCACACACTCCCTATATTTTCGAGATTAGTGTTAAACCTAAATAAATGTTATTTGGTGTTTGCATTGAGCATAAATATGATAAGATCATGTTTATTGCGATACAATTATTCATTTGAAGTTAAAGAATAATTGTTATTCTGTTTACATGAATAAGGCCTTCGATGGTTATACACCCAATAAAAATAGTTTGTTGGATCTTGATCGTAGTGATACACATATTCATAATATTGATGCCAAAAGATGCAAAGTTAATAATGATAGTGCAACTTATTTGCGGCACTGCCGTTTGGGTCATATCGGTGTAAAGCGCATGAAGAAACTCCATAAAGATGGAATTTTTGAATCACTTGGTTATGAATCATTTGATGCTTGCGAACCGTGCCTTTTGGGCAAGATGACTAAAAATCCATTCTCAGGAATAATGGAACAAGCTACTGACTTATTGGAAATAATACATACCGATGTATGCGATCCAATGAGTATTGTTGCTCGTGGCAAGTATCGTTATTTTCTGACCTTCACAAGATGATTTGAGCAGATATGGGTATATCTACTTGATGAAACATAAGTCTGAAATAGTTGAAAGGTTCAAAGAATTTCAGAGTGAAGTGGAAAATCATCGTAACAAGAAAAATAAAGTTTCTATGATCTGATCATGGAGACGAATATTTGAGTTACGAGTTTGGTCTTCAATTATAACAATGTGGAATAGTTTCACAGCTCACGCCACCTGGAACACCACAACGTTATGGTGTGTCCAAACGTCGTAACCGCACTTTATTGGATATAGTGCGATCCATGATGTCTCTTACTGATTTACCACTATTGTTTTGGGGTTATGCATTATAGACAACTGCATTCACATTAAAAGGGCACCATCTAAATCCGTTGAGACGACACCATATGAACTGTGGTTTAGCAAGAAACCCAAGTTGTCGTTTCTTAAAGTTTGGGGCTGCGATGCTTATGTGAAAAAGTTTTATCCTGATAAGCTCAAACCCAAATTGGAGAAGTGCGTCTTCATAGAATACCCAAAGGACACTGTTGGGTACACCTTCTATCACAGATCCAAAGGCAAGATATTCGTTGCTAAAAATGGATCCTTTCTAGAGAAGGAGTTTCTCTCGAATGAAGTGAGTGGGAGGAAAGTAGAGCTTGATAAGGTAATTTGTACCTTCTCCCGAATTGGAAAGTAGTTCATCACAGAAATCAGTTCCAGTGATTCCTACACCAATTAGTGAGGAAGTTAATGATGATGATCATGAAACTTCAGATCAAGTTGCTACAGAACCTCGTAGTTCTTCCAGAGTATGGTCCGCACCAAAGTGGTACGGTAATCCTGTTCTGAAAGTCATGTTACTAGACCATGATAAACCTACAAACTATGAGGAGGCGATGATGAGCCCAGATTCCGCGAAATGGCTGGAGGCCATGAAATCTGAGATGGGATCCATGTATGAGAACAAAGTGTGGACTTTGGTGGACTTGCCCAATGATCGGCAAGCCATATAAAATAAATGGATCTTGAAGAGGAAGACAGACGTTGATAGTAGTGTTACTATCTATAAAGCTCGACTTGTCGCAAAAAGGTTTTTCGACAAGTTCAAGGTGTTGAATATAATGAGATTTTCTCACTCGTATCGATGCTTAAGTCCATCCGAATCATGTTAGCAATTGCCACATTTTATGAAATCTGGCAAATGGATGTCAAAACTGCATTCCTTAATAGTTTTCTTAAAGAAGAGTTGTATATGATGCAACCAGAAGGTTTTGTCAATCCTAAAGGTGCTAACAAAAAGTGCAAGCTCCAGCAATCCATCTATGGACTGGTGCAAGCATCTCGGAGTTGGAATATACGCTTTGATAAGTTGATCAAAGCATATAGTTTTATACAGACTTGCGGTGAAGCCTGTATTTACAAGAAAGTGAGTGTGAGCACTACAGCATTTCTGATAAGTATATGTGAATGACATATTGTTGATCGAAAATAATGTAGAATTATTCTGCAAAGCATAAAGTAGTGTCTGAAAGGAGTTTTTTTTTCAAAGAAAGACCTCGGTAAAGCTACTTACATATTGAGCATCAAGATCTATTGAGATAGATCAAGACGCTTGATAAGATTTTCAATGAGTACATACCTTGACAAGATTTTGAAGTAGTTTAAAATGGAACAGTCAAAGAAAGAGTTCTTGCCTGTGTTGCAAAGGTATGAAATTGAGTAAGACTCAAATCCTGACCACGGCAGAAAATAGAAAGAGAATGAAAGTCATTCCCTATGCATCAGTTATAGGTTCTATAAAAGTATGCCATGCTATGGACCAGACCTATTGTATACTCTGCCCTGGTTTGGCAAGGGAGTACAATAGTGATCTAGAAATAGATCACTGGACATTGGTCAGAATTATCCTTAGTGGAATAAGGATATGTTTCTCAATTATGGAGGTGACAAAAGGTTCGTCGTAAAGGGTTACGTCGATACAAGTTTTGGCACTGATCCAGATGACTCTAAGTCTTAATCTGGATACATAGTGAAAGTGGGAGCAATTAGCTAGAGTAGCTCCGTGCAGAGCATTGTAGACATAGAATATTTGCAAAATACATATGGATCTGAATATGACAGACCCGTTGACTAAGATTCTCTCACGAGCAAAACATGATCTCACCTTAGTACTCTTTGGGTGTTAATCACATAGCGATGTGAACTAGATTATTGACTCTAGTAAACCCTTTGGGTGTTGGTCACACGACGATGTGAACTATGGGTGTTAATCATATACAGATATGAATATTGATGTTAAATCACATGGTGATTTGAACTAGATTATTGACTCTAGTGCAAGTGGGAGACTGAAGGAAATATGCCCTAGAGGCAATAATAAAGTTATTATTTATTTCCTCATATCATGATAAATGTTTATTATTCATGCTAGAATTTTATTAACCGGAAACATGATACATGTGTGAATACATAGACAAACATATAGTCACTAGTATGCCTCTACTTGACTAGCTCGTTGATCAAAGATGGTTATGTTTCCTAACCATAGACATGTGTTGTCATTTGATTAATGGGATCACATCATTAGGAGAATGATGTGATTGACATGACCCATTCCGTTAGCCTAGCACTTGATCGTTTAGTATGTTGCTATTGCTTTCTTCATGACTTATAGATGTTCCTGTAACTATGAGATTATGCAACTCCTGTTTACCGGAGGAACACTTTGGGTGCTACCAAACGTCACAACGTAACTGGGTGATTATAAAGGAGTACTACAGGTGTCTCCAAAGGTACATGTTGGGTTGGCATATTTCGAGATTAGGTTTTGTCACTCCGATTGTCGGAGAGGTATCTCTGGGCCCTCTCGGTAATGCACATCACTATAAGCCTTGCAAGCAATGTAGCTAATGAGTTAGTTACGGAATGATGCATTACATAACGAGTAAAGAGACTTGCCGGCAACGAGATTGAACTAGGTATTGGATACCGACGATCGAATCTCGGGCAAGTAACATACCGATGATAAAGGGAACAACGTATGTTGTTATGCGGTTTGACCGATAAAGATCTTCGTAGAATATGTAGGAGCCAATATGGGCATCCAGGTTCCGCTATTTGTTATTGAGCGAGAATAGTTCTAGGTCATGTCTACATAGTTCTCGAACCCATAGGGTCCGCACGCTTAACGTTACGATGACAGTTTTATTATGAGTTTATGAGTTTTGATGTACCGAAGGAGTTCGGAGTCCCGGATGATATCGGGGACATGACGAGGAGTCTCGAAATGGTCGAGACGTAAAGATCGATATATTGGACAACTATATTTGGACATCGGAAAGGTTCCGAGTGATTCGGGTATTTTTCGGAGTACCGGGGAGTTACGGGAATACGGGGAAGAGTATTGGGCCTTAATGGGCCTTAGTGGGAAGGAGCCAGGAGGTGGCGCGCGCCCCTCCCAAGCCCAGTCCGAATTGGACAAGGGGTTTGGGGCGCGGCCCCCCTCTCCCTTCCTTCTCCACTTCCCTCCTTTCCCCCCTTCTCCTAGTTGGACTAGGAAAGAGGGAGTCCTACTCCCGGTGGGAGTAGGACTCCCTTGGCGCGCCCTCCTCCTAGGGCCGGCGTCCTCCTCCCTTGCTCCTTTATATACGGGGGCAGGGGGCACCCCATGACACACAAGTTGATCTACGTGATCGTTCCTTAGCCGTGTGAGGTTCCCCCCTCCACCATATTCCACCTCGGTCATATAGTTGCGGTGCTTAGGCGAGGCCCTGCGTCGGTAGAGCATCATCATCGTCACCACGCCGTCGTGCTGACGAAACTCATCCCCGACACTTTGCTGGATAGGAGTCCAGGGATCGTCATCGAGCTGAACGTGTGCTGAACCCGGAGGTGCCGTACGTTCGGTACTTGGATCGGTCGGATCATGAAGACGTACGACTACATCAACCGCGTTGTCATAACGCTTCCGCTTACGGTCTACGAGGGTACGTGGACAACACTCTCCCCTCTCGTTGCTATGCATCACCATGATCTTGCGTGTGCGTAGGAAAATATTTGAAATTACCACATTCCCCAACAGAAACATTTTTTTCAGCTTAATAAGGAGGAACTTTCCTTGCGTGCGACCATGGACCTCGTGGGTCCCAGCCGTCAGGCTCTCCACGTACAGTCCTCTTCCGATGACTCTCGTTTGTTGACCACGCCGCACCGAACACAGCGAGGCGGTGGACGACGGCGAGGCCCCGGACGGGAATGACTCGGAGATGGGAAAACGTGGCAGTGGAGTCGCAGATTGAGAGGAGGAGAAGGGTTATAACTGGTTCTGTTGCAATTCATATCAAACTCAGGTTCACAGGACACGTTCATATTCATAGCCAACATTCACTATCAACAACTCAAAAGATTCATATATACACAAGCTCAGCATATCTATGCATCCAAATGATTGATAGATCACACGACAATATTCATACATAATTCACAAAAAGATTCAGATATACACATGTTCAGTATATTTATGCATCCAGATGATTGAGATCACAGCCAATATGATCCATGGACGAACTTTAATTACCTAGGGTACAGACTGGTAAATGGTGTTCAATCAGAGGTACTTCTTGCTAAAATTAGTTCTTGTACGAGTAAACTTTTGAGTACATAAGAGGCAGCATAGACAATCTGAACTTTGCTTGTAGGTTTATCCTCAAATAGTGGCCTCGTGCCGAGGGAGGTTTGAGCAACTTGGCCACTACTTTCATCCAACTAGTTTACTGGCTCATCTTGGTCCTGTATCTCGCCAAAATTCTACATTGCAGACGAGAAAGGAGGCGGTTAAGAAAATGAACCACCCAAATTTTTTGTGCAGTTCAACTGAAATGAAGCATCCTTGGCGTGCAGACTGATTAAGTGCCAGATAAATATGCGCATCAACCAACTTGTCTGGAATCTTTAGACTCCATGCCATATAGTTCGCTACCATATGTGCCGATAACCAAAAGGCACAAGTTGGGACCAAAGATTGGACTACGTTTTTCTGGGCTATGCACCAAGCAATATTTTTGGCGTTCACTCTCCTAATACTTGGAGTTTGACAATTGGTTGACGTTGGTTGATACTCGAATGAATATAGGAACTTCTTGTCAACATCGATGCTTGCCTGAGTGAACTTTGGAGTACATAGCAGCAGCATAAGTACCTGTCCATCTAATCATTTTGTGCAGTTCTACTGAAATCACCCGATGTAATGATTTGCCTGCGAGTTCAGGCTCCAAATTACTCCTTTATGAAATCGGCAAACAGTAGCACAATACCAAATTACCAATACATATGACAGGCACAATAATCAGGATAAAGACCAGTACCAACCTATGTGAGGTAGCATATCAATTACTATTTCCTTTGACTGGAAGACGAGATAAGCCAAGCGACTGACAGCAAAGGAAGAAAGCAAGCGGAGATTAGCGAATGACAGGAAAGGACGGAAGCTGTCGAGGCAATGAAGCACCCAAAGTTTTGTGCAGTTCCACCAAAATCGAGCATCCCTGTTGGCACATATATTGAGAGAGTGAGATTACTGTAATAGTGGGACTAGTTGATGAAACATACACTAACAAATAGAAGCACCCTCATTATCTTAATGGGTAAAGTTAGCAACATAGTAGTGTTGCTTAAAGAGAGGTATTAGTTTATTTAATCAGTGCCAATTAGCTCAACTCAACACTCAAAGCATTGCCATTTACCATAGGTTGCAAAACTTAAAAGTGCAAAGATAAAGGAGTTTCTCATGACAGTAGCACGATACAAATAGAGATGACAGCAAACTAATATGGATGAAGACCTTAGGCCCGTACCAACCTGAGAAAAAAAGCTTATTCATGTAGTCCCATAAGAGATGATAAAGCACTCACTAGAATCACACAATAGTATATATTTTTGTGCACTTCAAATGTATGGTTGAAATCACTCTTGTTTACCAGTGCTGAGATTATATCGAAAGATTATCAAGAACTTCCAGCAGAGTTAAAGCACTGGCTGGGATACAGTTCATTGTATTGTCTTGTGTAGTTCCACTAAAATGTATGATTGGCGCAACATGATCCCTGTTTGCACAAGTAGAAACAAGGTGAAACCTTCATTAGCTTAGTGAGAAAGGATAGGAAGACATTAGCATATTATTCAAACAGTAGCATCAAATTCATGATGGACAATACGCAAAACATTGCCTCATTGAACCAGTGGCAATAAATTGACATGCAAAACAATAGCACTATTATGTCATGACACTAATAATATTCCCTCACTGCTCCACCACATGATTCACCTCCATAGACAAACATTCACACGTACATGATTCAGCATAGGGTCCTACTAAAGATTTGTTTAACTCCAATAGGAAACTTAGGCAGTAATAAATTAGTGGTACTTAAGTACTCCTAATTAATTAAGTGAGACAGCAGAAGTGGAAGGGCTCCCTGGAGGATCATCTCACATGTAAGGTAGTCATTGCCGGAGCCCTTGAATAGCCTCGACTGAGGCCTCTGGCTTCAGCAAGATCGCCTAGGCACTATTTATTCTTCTTCTTCCTCCTCTTCATGCTCTGTTTCTCTTTCTCCTCACCAGTTGGTGAAACCAAGTACATGATTGGCCTTCTAATTCAGAATTGGTTTTGTCAGTGAGGGAGTACAAGTGTACTAGTAAAAAACAACATTATTTTATCATGGCAGTCGGAAAATAGAGATGAACACATGCATTAAATATCATTCTTACCTAAAGGAAGGTTATGGCGCCAATATGGATGATGAGGATTGGAACACAGATCTCCCTTTGTGCAGTTCCACCAAAATGAACCAACTATTCCATCTGACATTCCAGTTAAACAGCACAAAAGTCACTTCTTTTAAGAAGAGTTTTGTGCAGTGCACCAAAAGGCACAACAGCAACCAGGTGAATTGGATATCCCTGTTTGCACAAAAAGGCACAGAGGAAACAGTCAGAGTCTCAAACAATTACAGGCAAAAACATTTGGCTAAACTTGTTAGAGTCTCAAACAATTACAGGCAAAAACAGTGGCATGGCTTCATTTTTACCAGGGACATTATATTAAGAACAGCTAAGGCTGCGTTCGGTTCACAGGTTTGGTGCAGGATTTTCGTAGGAACACGATTCCTACGGTATTCTTTCCCTTCCAACCGTTCGGAACACGGGAAAGGTGAATAGTGTTTCATACAAAGCTGGTCTGGTAGTACTGATTCCATCGGATTAGAAACATCCACGCACTGCTCATTTTCTGGGCGGAAGCCCAAGGCAGGCGCTCACTGCCATGCGTTAGACAGGATGCTGTGCTGTGTTTGCCCAAATAAAAATCAACCTATGTGTGGTACGTGAGGTGAGGACAAGAGTAGTCACTGTGCAGCTGAATAAACAAATAGCATCTCATACTGCCAAGCATGCTACTCTAAAAAAACAAATCTGTACATTTCGTAGTCCATCCAAACACATTCTCTTGAGAGTTTCCTCCGGTTCGCTGTTCCATAGTTTTATACCTACATTCCTTTCCTATTCCTCTATTTTCATCAAGACCTATGTTTTCTGCCCCTTTATTCCGACCGGAGCCTAAATATTTGGTATAAGGGCATGGGACAGTGGGTGCACCAGCAGTACAACACCATGTACGTAAACAGGGGCATAAAAACATCCAAGAAACATATCTGGGTTGGTCCCATCTTTGTTCACTCTAGCCACCTACTCCTATGTGTGGATAGCAAATCTAGTCCTGGTCATACCACTGTGTACAACGTTACCCCTATATTTCCCTTTTCGACCAAGAGACCGGTTGGATGACCAGTCTGTACTACTTTCATCCCCTTTCCTTCCTGTTTGTACCAAGTCCAATGTACATACTAAATTCCCGCACCCCCACTTTATTTCAATGACAAGTATTTTCGGACAGAGGGAGTACAAGATTCCACTCCATGAAGTAGCTTTACCTCTAACAATAGAAAAAAATAGGTGATGTTGGACCATCCGATCGAGAGGGGCTGAGAGGTAGAAAATGATGCACATGCAGCAACGTAGCGAGCTGGGGAAGTAGAGCTAAGGCGGTTTCGAACGAAGATATACCTGAAGGTCGTCGGGATGTGGATAGGTGGGCGGCGGGAGGCCGGATCCGCCCAGAGGCAACGACGAAGGGATCGGAGGACCTCCCGCGCCGGCGCTCGGCCAGAGATAATGGTGCGGCCGGCAGTGGGTCTCCTCCCTCGCTGTCGATGACGGCCTAAACGCTGCCCCTCCCCCCTTCATCGGCGGAGGGGGATACGTCCGGATCTGTAACCAGCGGTGAGGATAGAAAGCCAGTGTTTTTAGAAGGGAGAAAGACAGTATTACTACCCCTATCTTGTTTAGATCTGTAGAGGATGAGAGTGTGTGAATAGAGCAGCCCTAGCAAGAAAGCGCGGTGGCTCCGACCTATATATAAGTAGTGGGGTAGTTTTCCTTTTTCACTCCATCAAAACAATCGTTTAAAATTGTGTACTACTACATGCCAGGTCGCGGTTTTTTTAGTTGTTGATTGTTTTTTGAGATAGCTACCCGCTTGTTCCAAGTGGTGTTACGGTGCGCCAGGTCATACTTTGTATCATTCAAGTCTGGTACTACAAGCCCCTCCATGAAATGAACAACCACCCCCTCGTAAAAATTGTGAACAAGCCCACGGCTAAAATTAGCGGAAACGTGGGTTGCCCCAACATGCATTATTATTTATATTTTCTACTCCCTCCGTTCCTAAATATAAGTCTTTTTTATTAGCCACACCTAAGACAAGATTTTTTTATTAGAAGTGAACCCCACATGTCATAGACACAAAAATTATGGCAAGATTCCCTTAGGCAAGCCAAAGTGTGTCTAACAATTTCAGCAACTCAGGTTAGGCAAGTGTGGCAAGTGTGGGAAAAATAATATGGCAACATAAGACAAACATAGTCACAATCCAAACAGCCCCGTGATTTTTTGTGACATGCATGAAAATTTGGTTAGTTAAATTTATAGTCAAAATTTGGCAAGGTGCATCAAATCAACACATGCAAGTATCAGAAGGAAAGTCACGGCATGCATGCATGCGTTGTACTTCCTCCCTTTCCAAATATAAGTCTTTTTAGAGATTGCAACAAGTGACTACTCCCTCCGTTCCTAAATGTAAGTCTTTTTAGGGATTCCACTACAAACTACATACGGATGTATATAGACATATTTTAGAGTGTAGATTCACTCATTTTGTTTCATATGTAGTTCATAGTGAAATCTCTAAAAAGACTTATATTTTGGAACGGAGGGAGTACATACGAAGCAGAATATGTCTACTCCTACATACGAAGTAGCCCATTTGAAATGTGTAAAAAGACTTTTATCAAGTGCAGTGCTTTGATGTGTCACGCCAACTCGTACAAGACCGAGAAATTTGATTACTATGATGCCCTCTCCCTCGCGGACTGAGCTCCGGTGCCTTAACTGCACCTGCCTTTGGCTGCATGACAGATGGGCCAACCACCTGTTGGGCCCACCTGTCATGGACACAAAGGTAGGAGCAGTAAGTAGAAGCTTTCGCTACACGCTATCCCTCCCGCAGGAGGTGGACGAACATGCAGTAGTGGATTCAATACTGTAGAAGTAGGAGTAACATCATTGTTCGTCTTCTCGAAGAGGCGAAGAGCCAAGAGCAAACCGAACATGGCAGTTGCGAACGCTCGCGTGGTGCGGTTCCTTGGAGTACTAGCCAGGCTCTTGCATGAGCCAAAATTGCTATTGTTTAACAATTAAACTCCATTATCCATTGGTTGATACTCATTCTGCATAGGTCCACGCGCTTAGCACTGTTTCCTCCTGGGGTCACCAATGTTTATTTTCTAATTAATAGCATTCCATGCAATGAACTAGCCATTGCAAGTCATTAAAAGCATGCACACCTCTCATCTCTTATTGATTGATACGTATGTCAAGAAACAAGAAACAAGTTAGAAGTTAATGCACCGCGCCTGAGTGTTTTGGGACTATTTGGTTTTCATAAGATGACTTACACACCTAGACAGAGGGAGTAGTATAGACCTGTAAACCGGAAAGGAGTATTTGCCTTTATAGAGATTTCAACAAGTGACTAGACTTCGGCTAAAAAAACAAGTGACTAGACTACACCGTGTGCAGTACCCCCTCCCTTCCGGTTTATAGGGCTCAAATCTCAAATCTCATGAACCAAGGCATTTTGCGATTGGAGGAATGTATCTCGTACTTTACAAAACTACCCTAATTAAACTCATGCATTAATTACGTAGTTCTCTCATTTTCCTCTCCGCCTTGGTCGCGGTGCACAATATTGAGAGAGTGCTTGGATACGTTTTAGTCACATGACTAAAAGTAGTGGGACTAAAACTTGTTAGTCTCATCCATGCTTGGATCCAAATACTAAAGAGACTAAAATCAAGTTAATGACATTTCAAAGCATCCAGGCCCGCGTGCCATCCACCAAATCACAGCAAGGTGCTACAGTCGAGACTCACCTGTCACCCCGGTGTGGCCGTCATGACCCGTCATATCACAAAACCCACACCTTTACCAGCAGAGGTAAGGTGGCCTCCAAGTTGGACTGGACGAAGCAACCATCATTTCACTGGAATGCTTGTTCAAGCCCTTTCTTCCCTTTCTTGAAGAAAACCTCACTCCAGGCTACTCACTTCTGCCATTTTTCTTCTCTACCGACGAAGGAAAGGTGGGCGAATCAGTTATGCTGCTATATTTTCATTCCAATAATCTTCTTTTTCTGAAGCACCGACCGATTCTCACATCCTATTCTTTTCCCGTTTTCATTGCGATTGTGGTTTCCTTTCGATTGCTTTTTGTTTGTCAGTTCATTGATGGATCCTGGAGCACTAGGCAAAGAGTTGCGGGCGAACAACCCACTGGAGACAGCGATCTCCAGGAAGCGAGCACCGACCAACGAGTTGACCATGTTGGCGGGCCAACCCATGGAGACGAAGAACTCCAAGAAACAAGCACTGGCCAAAGAGTTGAGGACGTTGGCGGACGAACTCCTCAAAGAAAGTTGGAAGAACAGCAAGGGCCCCACCGTGCCTACCCCAGGAACTCTGATTGCCACCTATGTGAGGCTCAAGACCGAGTTTGAGGAGATAGTCACCGTTGAGAAGCAGTATTCCCCTGGCAAGGTGATGGCCCCCATCGAGGACGAGGAGATGGCCCCAGGAGGGATGAGATCCCCCGGTGAGTTGCACAAGGTAAAAAATAATGGCTTATTACCATAGTTGTGGTTTTTGATTATTTGAATGTTCTTGATTTTTGATTATTTGCAATGTGCTTGCTAATATGTTAGGGTTGTGCAGGTGCTGGTGTTTGTCCTTGATGATTCCGATGTCGTGGCCCGTCCTGTTGGCATCGCCCCGGAGATCGATTCCGATGCCGATGTCCATCCTGTGGACATCGCCCCAGAGATCGATTCCGATGTCGTGGTCAGTCCTGTGGACATTGCCCCAGAAATCGATTCCCATGCCGCTGTCCGTGCTGTGGTCATTGCCCGAGAGATCGATGACAAGAAATGGTTGGTCGCGCTAATCCTTCAGGGTAGTTTGCACTGCCTTGTGTTTAATTACCAGAACGATGCGTGTTATCAAACCATCTTAGGGCTAGTGCACTGTCTTGTGTGGGCGGATCTTGCTACTTTTGTTTGATAGTGAATCATGCGATGAATCATGCGAACCCTCTCCGAGTTATGGAAACAGATGTATCCTCACCAGCTTTTGATGTAATATATGGCATGCTTAGATGTAAGTTTGAACTGTTTATCATATCATCAAGGCTTGTTTGATGATTCTTGGTGTTAGTAGGCTAGCTACTGTGCGAGCTATAGTACTTGCAAAACACTCCCCAAAGAAAAACATTGGGGCTGATGAGCTCGTGGTACGCTTATACTTATCCCTTGTCGATCGACCAATAGCCCTAGCTCCTAAAATTGTAGGGTTAGCGATCGATTAGACAATAGTCGACATACATTCAGGCCTCATTTGGTTCATAGGGTAGGAAAATCGTAGCAAAAGTACAGAGAACGTGCAACACAAAATCATAGCAGTGCAGAGACGTACTCCCTCCGTTCCAAAATAGATGACCTAGGCGGGCTAGTTTGGCCTAGTGGGTTTCAGTGATATGACGTGGTACAGTGCCGTCCAGTCTTCGCCTGTGGTAGCAGTATTGCGGGTACAGTAAGTTTTCTTGAAGAAGCGGAATTCAACGAAGTCATGATGGTTCCTTCGTCCAAACAACTTACAATGGGAAAGGTTGGGCCTGCAATACGATCGGGGTAGACCAGAATAATTTTGTGCATGGCAGGTGGACCAGGATGGTCGACGTCCCACATGTCAGTGAATGAAGGCATTCTTTCTGATATAGAGGATGAGCAACGAGTATTCATTGTTTATTTTTGATGAAAGCTATTGTCTCCACTGTTACTCCTTGACTTTGCCAATGCCTCTCTCTCCTCCACATAAGCGGGGACTACTTGCTATGCATGCAGCGGGCAGCTGGCGTCTTGAGGGGCCAGGGTGGTGAGAGCGGGCTCCGGAAGCGGTCCGGACTCCAGCATGGCCCACCTCACTATCACCATATATTTCTTGGAGTCCGTGCACGGCGGGCGGGCGATCTCTTCTCCTGTCCCCATTTCTCTCTTCTCAGCCGACGCTCGCTAAGCGATTAGATTTCGGCTATCGACTGTTTATTCAATTACGGTCCCACATGTCAGTGAAATTGCAAGACAACACGTGTCCCCTCAGGTGAGCAGCGTGCAAGCCGGACTATCGGGGTTGCGACGCGTACGAGTCGTAAGTGTGCCGCCTTTTCCTTTAGAACATGCGAAGCGTAACATTTTCGCGTGATCGATCGATAGAAATCCAGAACAAAATGACGAGGGCGGTGCTTTCCCGCTCGTTAGGCGGGCTAGTTCGAGTGATATGACGTGCTACAGTGCCATCCACTTGCTCCATTTTTATGTAAGCAAGAGTTTACACTCTTACGCTGGAGGAGTGCGAAACACCGCAGATCTGATTTTGATCGAGGGATAATTGTTCCCTGCAAAATAATGGAGGATTCGGCTCAAAAATAATAATGGAGGATTGTTAGCGATTATAGCATGATAGTTAGGGCATCTCCAGCGCTGGCCCACAAATTTACACCGGCATCTATCCGAGGACACTGATGGATGCCATCCGATGCTGCCCGCATACCTTTCGACAACTATATGAACTAACCGGCCAAAATTCGTGCAAACAAAGCAAATTTCAAATTAACCGGATGAAATTCACTACATTTCAAAAACTTTTCCTACAAACTGGACGAAATTCATTACATATTTCGCACAAACCATACTAAACCTACTATAAACCTAATCTAAACGATCGTCGGCGCCCGACCACCATGTCCGGCCATGAACTGGAGAAAGTCGGCCATTGCCTTTGCCTCCTCCTCATCCGCCTTGATAACCTCCTCCTCCGGCCGGAGCACAAGGTTATGAAGATTTCCGCCTCCATGTTGCCGTCAAGCGGCTAATCGGCCGCCGATGTTTTACCCCACCAAGCTTGGCGTCGACTGAGTGGAGTAGCGGTGGCCTTCCCGGGACCAGAGCGGCGGCGACTTACCGTGTACTACTCTACCTCGCTGCCGGCTGCGCCCGCGCACGCGCGCTGGCTTCGTGGTCGCGGCGGCGGAGGGCGGCCCAGGGGGTGCCGGCGATCTCCTTCGTTTGCTCCTGCGACAGTACGTCGAAGAGAGCTTTGGAGCGCGCCCGGAGCGGAGCTGCTGATGTCCCTCGTCTGCTCCTGCGACAGTACGTCCAAGAGAGCTTTGGAGCGCCAGGAGGCCATGGTTGAAGTGGTGCCGACAGAAGGAAGGGACCAGAGGAGAATAATTGTGGGTCTTTGGCTATGGCTGGGAGTTGGGGCTCAAGTTAATATAGCGGGCGAATGGCAATGAGCCGCGGCAGACGGATGGACAACTGGCACCGGAGTAGGTTCGTCGAGCGTGAATGCGGACGCTGCTTCAGTGACTTAACTGCAGATGTGTTTGGGTTACTGACATGTGGGCCCAACGGGCGTCTGGTCCGCATGTCAGTGACACACCAATTGCACCTGCAGTTAAGTCCGGTGAATGCGGCATTGACATTCTGGAGAGATGGTGACCGTTTTAGGCGGGAAGCGCGCGCTAGCGATGGAAGGGGTTTCGGTGTGCAGTGGCACTAAGATCGGTCGCTCGCGATAGTACATACTCCGTACCATACTACCATAGTACCCTCTCTAGCTTAGGCTATTTTATAGATTGTCATTGTGATGGACGATATACATGAGCAAGGCGGTCTAAGTATGACCGTTGGTGTTGAACCAGGTGAATACATGCTCAGCGTTCGCGTAGGCCTCCATCAAATGTCTAAACAGTAATGTCAGGCACCGCCGGGGCGCACAGGTGATGGGCTCGCCGTTTGCGTTGCGCCATGAGCAGGACTTTGATTTAGAGGGTGACGTGCATGCATTAGCATGCTTTGACAGCATGAGCATGAGTGTCTGACGTGAAGTATTTCATTTTCATTTGGCTGACAAGGGTGCGTTGCAGCGACGAGTCCGTGGTTTGATTCCCCACATACGCATAATTTTGGTTTTTACAGTATTTCTTTCTCCATTCACAGGTAGGCCCGCGTAGATAGATAAAGAACACGAGCTGATGAGGCGCATGCGGACTGTTTGACTGGTCAACCATACAAATACGGAGCTATACGCTGAGCCAGCGACCGTATAATCAACATATCTCGTATACAATGATCAAAGTGAGCTATCAAGACAAGTTCGATGACCGCCAATGCATTTTACTCGGTAATAAATGACCAGGATTGAAGGGGAATCCTAATTTGCTTCGTATTCTGTCCTTGAGCTCTTGATAAACCAACGCACTATACGGTTGTCCGGCCACTCCACCCCAGAGCTCTCACCTAGCGTCGTTCATGCCACCGCGCCGCACACTAACCGGTAAGGCAGCGATGGCATCCCGCCGCGCCGAGTTCCTCGCCGCCCAGGAATGCACACAAAATGGTAGGGAAGCGATGGCATCTCGCCGTGCCGAGTTCATCACCGCTCGCGACCTCACAACTATGTGGGAGGAATTTGAAGATGCCAAGGCCGAATGGGCGGTAGAGCAAGAGGCGGCCAAAGCCGCACAGAGGGAGCGGAAAATTCAGAAAGCACTCAAGAAAATAGAGGCCCGCCGCCGCAAGAAATAAAAGGACGCACGCACTGCTGCGGAGAGGTCGGCGGAGATCCAAGCACGGTGGGGTGTCGCCGACAAAGCCGGAAGGAGAACGACGGCGTCTGGCCAGCATGTGAGAAATAGTAGTACTAGTAGTTAGTGTGTGTATCTGTGTCTGAGTACGAGCATGTACCAGTACTGCTAGTTACTACTGTAGTTTTTAGAGCAAATTACCAGTACATTAGCCTAGACTAAATGGAAAAATCCCTATCCTATGCATCAAATGGCATCTCTTTCTCTATAGGAATTGAGATGCATGTCATCTCACTTCCTATGATTTTCATATTCCTATCCTATGAACGAAAGGAGTCCTCTGTTGGAGTAAATGCTGTAGCTAGCAGTACTGCTGGTACAGTAGTTTTCTTCAAGAATCGGAATTCAACGAAGTCATGATGGTTCCTTCGTCCGAGCAACTTCAAAGTGGGAAGTGGGCCTGTGATTTGATGGCTCATTAGTCATTGTTACTGTGGCGCGACGACCTGGGTGACTCTCCCTTGGAGTTCTGTGTGCATGGCAAGTGGACCAGGATGGTCGACGTCCCACATGTATTCTTTCCGATATCGAGGAGGAAGGAAACCGCGTGGTATAGTATCACTGCTGATTGGTTCGCAAAAAAATAGTATCACTGCCGATTTATAATTATTTTTTATTTCTGATGAATGCTAGCGTTTCAACTCTTACGACGAAGGGTGCCAAACACGGCACGTGCTAGATGTCCCACACGTCAACGAAAGGAGTGGGACATGAACAGGGTGGTAGAGCCCAGCGTATAAAAAAATAGCGTGGTAGAGCGTCTCCACTTCTTCCACTTCTGGGTCGGAGACCACACGTAGTAGTACTTAGTGGTATGAATGATACAAAGTGCGACATGGAGAGAAAGACACGTCTAGTTGGAAGGTCTCGGGGCATACACGTAAACAAATATAAAAATTAATATGTGGCTCCAACTAATATAGTAGTAGTAGAGTACTTAGGCACGTACTCCATAACATCACCGTGCATTGCACGTACAACATTTAGTGGTAGTACGTAGTAAGAGACAAATGCCGCCCAAGATTTCCCTTCTCGGCCTACTTTTGGGTGTTTGGTAGAGTGTATGGAGGGTGCATGAGTCCACACTAGTTTAGCACAAATACACTAGAAGCATGCATGAAGAGAGCATGCATGAAGAGGGGTGTTGAGTTGAGCATGCATGAAGAGGGAACAACTATGCTGAGACGAGAACGCAACCAAACACACCCTGTATGCCACGCATGTTCATACCATTTGTGCCTTTCTACTTCACTTACTGCACTACATTACTCAGGTTCGTACGTCCACTCCTGGGTACATGTCCATCTCGTAGTTCCAGTGCCACGTGTTCTTCCTATAGATGGAACGATCATTGCATAACACGTGCGCCTTGATGCTAGATGTCTCGCGTGTTGGCAAAAGGATGAACAAAGCTCACGTAAAAAACATAGAGTGGAAGAACATAGATTCCGGACGACCGAGAAGGAGCAAGGAACCTCGTGGTGGAGCGTCTGCACTCATAATATTTAATATTATTCAGCGATATAAAATTAACCAATCATCTCCACAGTGGACTGGAAGAGTACGAAACACGGCAGCCCAGTGTAGTTACATCATACTAGTACATGGCTAACCCACGCTATCACCATATTTCTTGGCTTCCGTGCGACATCTATCTCTAGTAATCCAGCAGCCTGTATCGCTTCTCCCTCCTCGTCTCTATCAAAGTGCGGCGGGCTGGCGTTTCTGCCGTCTATTGAGGTCGGTTAACTATCACATGTTAGCGACATGCCAATAGCATTCTAAAAAAATTCCTTTCACGTTCCATTTTCAAAAAGAAAAAAATCCTTTCACGTACGAATTTGCCTATATGCTTTGAGCAACTTGCATGTCCTATACTGCTCCTGTTTGATACTCTAACTTAGCTAGAGGTTAGACTAACTCATGACTAACCCTGAACTAACTGTAGCCAAAGAGGTGTTTGGGTGACAGGGTTAGATTGACAATAAATGCACTTCTTGGAGAGAGAAAAGTGATTTTTGAATGGTCACAATGAGAACTATCTCCAGTTAGCACCTCTTGGGTGGGATAGTTTTTTTTGGTGGGTTCGGTGCAACTTGCTCCAATTTAAACCCTCGTGCTTGGATACTTTAGGGCTATTTGAGACCCAACTAGCTCAAACTAACTCTAACCCATGGGTCCAAACAGGGCCTATGGCCAGTCTCGACGCGGAGCAGTCGCGTGCACCGGGAAGCTGCGCTCTCTCGGCTGTCGCGCCACTTCAAAGCCGGCGCCAGTGAGGTGTCGCCTCCGCTCTGGCCGGGCATTAATGCGGCACTGACGCTCCAGGGCGACACTGACCGTTTCACGCGGGAAGCGCACGCTGGCAAGGGAGTAGGTTTTGAACCATTTTAGGTGTAGTAGTAATGGTAGTTTGCAAAACTACTCAATTATTGCACTCAGTTTCCTAAGAAATTGTGGTAAAAAACATTACTCCACAGCCCGCTTCCCTTCTCCTTCCTGCTCGTGATTTACGTGGCCATGTTAACATGGTTGTGTCAAAAAAATGTCACTTCCTGCTCGTGATTTGTGTTATATAATTACAAGCAAGATTCTCGTGCATTGCACAGAACATCAATATGCATTTTTTTACAAAACACCTATCATGATTGACCCATGCAGGAGTAATCCCATGTGTAAAAATTAATGATATCTCGAGAATTTTATCGGAAAACTGGTATCTCGAGAATGTCATCGAAAAAATGAAAGATGAGAGATAAGGCGAGGAGGAGTGGAGTGTGGTGGTGACTGGTGGTCGGAATGGGCGGAGGCATGGGGATGGACGGCCCCGGTAGGCGGCAGTGGCCACCATGCATGCTAGATTGTTCCAGAGACTTATTCCTTTTTAATTGCTGAGCAATGAGGTTGCGGGAGATAATGATGTGGAGAGAGGTGCGGGTATCTTTTGTAAAATTATCATAGTTTGCTTCCTATCCGTCGGATATAGATCATACGGTCTGTATTACAAGATGGCAGGCACACCATCATCGCCAACTCGTTTTTTATAAGGGTACAGGTGATAAGTTTGCTGACTACTAAAGTAAAGTGGAATCTGTCCATGTTATGCAAGTAAATAAAGGTGATTGTTTATCATACGGGTAAGGTTGGATGAAGGGTGGTAGGAACAAATGCTCTGCCTAGAGCATGTGTGTGTGAGATGGAGTCTTAGTGTGTGTGTGGTGTGTGTGTACATGTGTGTGTGAGAGAGAGAGAGAGAGAGGAGAGAGAGAGAGAGATGGAGTCTTAGTTTGTGTGTGTGTGAGAGAGAGATGGAGTCTAAGTGTGTGTGGGGGGGTGCGTGCATGTGTGTGTGTG
>NC_041385.1:605142875-605209459 GCF_002162155.2 Triticum dicoccoides
TAGTGTGTGTGGGGGGGTGCGTGTGTGTGTGTGTGTGTCGCGGGGTCCTCTATGGCGGATGTAATTTAAGTGTGCATGGCTTCATCATAGAGAGGTGATGTGTATGGCAGAGGCCACCAACGATGGGGTGCGAGAGAGAAAATGCCCGTAGGGAGGGAAGAGAAGATGTGTGCGTGTGAGAGGAGTCGACATCGAGAGAACGTGTTTGTTCGAGAGACACCAAGGAAGACTACTATATATCGATGGTGCATGTAGGCGGGAATTAAACAAAGGGATGGTCTTATTGGTTTCGGGGATATAGGGGAAGAGTGAGAGGCGCGCGCAGGGGGGGTAGCTAGAAGGAGATTGTTAAGTGTGAGTGTGTGTTTTGCCCATCCAGGCAGAAGTTATGTGCACAAAAGAGGAGAACGATTCGATGTGGCGTTAGGATTGAGGGTAATTAACTACGTATGGAGACATAGAGACCTTGAACGTGCATGTGTGAGAGGTATACATGTATACGTGGGATGTGTGTGTGTGCGCGCGCATGATCGAGATAAAAGAAAGAAGACATAAGTCCTACGATCAACGACATGGGAGAGACGGATCGGTATGACAATATGCATGCATGTGAGAATGCACGGAAGAAGGCCCGACAATTGAGCATGTGTTTTTGTCTTAAGAGATAGTGGCGTGGGCTGGAGCATGCATCTATGGCGAGCAGAGGGGGTGAGGCGCAACGATTGTGCAAAAGAGATCAATCTATAAATGCATATGTATGGATAGGCATATATAGTGTGGGTGATAGGAAGCAAGACTCCGTGCGAGAAAGAAATGTTGACGGAGAAACTACATATAGATACAAAGATGGAGATGCTAGCTAGAGAGACATCCATTAGTTTGGGTGTCGGAGATGACCGTCGGGTGGTTCAAAGGGTGAAGTTATATGTGTGTGAGAGGGCACTTGACTGCATGTAGAGAGAAACATATGTAGTGTGCGTGATAGGAATCAAGAGTGAGGGCGGGAAAGAAGGTTGATGGAGAAACAGATAAATAGAAAGATAAAGATGCTAGCTAGTGTGCGCTAGAGATAGGAGTCGAGTGGATCAGAAGGTTGGGTTATGTGTGTGGGTGTGAGAGAGATAGAGAGAGGGTGCATGTGAGTCACATACAAACAGATATCAGAGAGAAATGAGATCCAGAGAGACGGAGTTTTGTGTCTGCGAGAGAGAAAGATATTTCACAATGAGAGTGATAGCTAGAGAGACATATGAGGGAACGCAAGATATCTCTAGGGAGAGAGGGTGTGTTTGAGCGACATACAAGAGAACAATGGAGAAATATGAGACCCTGGGAGACAGAGTTTGTGTTTGTGTGTGAGAAAGAGATATTGAAGAGGAAGAGTCGTAGGTTCTCATATCTAAGGAGCGAAAGACATCTCTATATGAGGGGTGTGCGAGTGGCACACATGGGAATAGTTGAGAGAAATGAGACCCCGGGAGACAAAGTTTTGTGTTTGTATGAGAGAAAGAGATTCCACATGGAGAATCATAGCTAGAGACACATAGCAGGGAGCGAGATATACTTAGAGAGAGATAGAGTGATGAAGGTCGAGGGAGAGAGTACTGTCAGTGTGTTACAAAGATAAAAGATCATTGTCGACATACAGGTAGCACGAGAGATGCCTGAGAGACGATGAACGCGTATAGGTCCAGAGAGATAGTCCTATGTAAGCATGAGTGATAGCTATATGAGACGAATATCTGGATTAAAGGGGATTCAAATATTTAAACTGGAGATCACAACATCGATAATATCATAATGCAAATTGGTGTATCAAACATGCATATTCATTTGAATTTGGGCACACGTGTAATGTTATATAGTTTATCAATATTGGTGATCCATAGATTCTTCAATTACACACAATGCATGGTTTATATGCAATTAATGTCTAAACGGGATTACACTATATGTTGCGTGTGTGAAACACATTATACATGTTTGAGAAGTTAAAAAAACCCGCATGAAACACACATTAATTGGAGACAGTTAGCGAGGAATGCATACATTGGATTTCAACATAAAGTGGTTTCAAATATTTGAAAATCCAAATTGATGGATACAACCTTATGAATCTGAGATCATGCCATTTGTAAACCATATTTATGTATAAATGGTGTTGTGCTTTTGAAAGTATATATTAAAAAAATGATGTATATAGAATGTAATTCCAACTGAAAATGGATCCCGCCCGAAAAAAAAGTAGAATACAAACGGGATTCGAATTGAGTTGGCACGGTAAACGTGCACTGTGCAAAATTTGAATGAAGCGGGGAAAGTCGCAGTAACCGCCCGAAACCAAAATCTGCGAGATGGAAATCACTACTGCCTATCCCTGCCGCGCAAAGCCTATCTGCTGGATTTCTATAGGTTTTGATAGGGGTAGGTTTGTAATTTCACCCAAATGTGACGTAACCGCCTCTCACCCGGATTCATACATGGTGGGCGCCAAAACACAGTGTGCCCTCGGCCGAAATCGACTCCCTCCCCGATTCATATTCATACACGATGGGCGCCAAAAACAAACTCTCGTCGGCAAATATTCGGTGTATGCGAGATTACCGTCCTATCCCCAACCGACTAATGTTGCTGTGATGTAGTAGAAATTTGAAACGGGGGCTAAGTTTGTAAATTTCCTCGCATTTGAGACAAGCGCGCCCTGAATACATGGTTCCCCCCTTCCTCTCTACCTCCCTTTTCCCCATTCGTACTCCGTGGGCGCCAAAACACCCTCTCCACCCCACCCTCCGTCCGCCGCCGTCCGCCACCCCATCCACCGCCGTCCTCCTCCACCATACCGGAGCTGATACCCCGATGCCGCCGTCCATTACAAGAGATCGACCTCTCTCATCCACGCCTTCGGACCGGGATCCTTGCATCCCGTCCTCTCGCTTCATCCCCGCCGTCGTCCACCTTTCCGGCGCCGCTCCTATGACCGTCTCGTCCACCGCGCCCCGCCGCCATCGTCTACCCTCCTAGATCTGCTTCCACGCCGCCGACAGCCATCGCTACCGCAGCACCGTCAATTTCTCAGCAGATGCGTACATGGCGCCGCACTAGAGGCGGTACTCTTTCGTATCTGCTCAACTTATTTATCGCAGCAAGAAAATAGATTGCCACTGCTTTACTCTGATTTCTTGTCTTGATTGCGAAGTTGCCTTTGTCCGGTTTGCACCTTGAGATCCGCCATGGCACGCTCAAAACTATACTCCCAATGCTTATGGTTTTCCCCTTTTATATTCCACACTAGTTAAATCACAGTAGACTAAATTTCAAAATTGGGTCAGTCGATTTTTCAGAGCTCGCCGGAGTTCGCCGGTGCGATCCAAGGGGCTCGGGTGGTTGTGGGGCCTCACCAAACGAAGAAAACTCGACGCGGGTAGGGGGTGGGGGTGGCGGAGGAACACAGGCGGTGGGGGCCGGTGGTATGGCCGGCGGCCCGTGCGGTGTTCTGTATGGGAAGAATCAGAGACGAGGAAGAAGAAAGGTTAGGGGACGTAGGATCTTCATCCAACCGCCTGAAATGGTCGAGAGACAGCTGGGAGTTGCATTCTTAATGCGCTCTGATTCATCATGTGTGGGCATTGTGCAACCAACATTTTATTATCCAAAAACTGCTTGCTCTTCTTTACCATGTTCGATAGTGCTGGCCTATACGTGATCGATATGCTTTCAATTACTAGCGGCAAAACAACACCGTATTTTCAAGCCAGTTCCACTTTCCTGATTTATATATCGTGGTTATGGTGTACCCCTGTTATGTACACTATGATCTGCCTAGTTGCTGTGTGCTCTTGTTATCATGGTTTGGCAATAAACTCTCTATACAGTATATTATGAACCTATCATCTGCCAGCTATCCTTACTTATGGAGCCTATTTTTGTGTGTACTTGTGCCAGATTATATAAATGCATGCACGATATTACAGCACACATGAGCTCTCTCATCAGAATCCAGTGATAGCACATAAGTGTTTACAGGGGCGCCCTTATATTGGAATATCATCTGCATTACAAAGATAACCTCACAACTATTTATGTTTTCATGGTTCTCAGATATTATACGCAATTACAGTGAATATCAGAATCCGTGCGTCAGAAGAATATTGTGGAACACCGCAATGACTTACAAAATTGGCACCAAGGTATTGAGTGCCATTCTAGAAGCAATGAAACTCATACGCTCCCCACCTATTGATTCTTGTTCAGAATATCATCCTAATGACTATTCTAACCTCGAGGAATCAAAGGAAGATGGCCTATCCTGTTCACCCATCAAGGTGCCTGTTCTAATTTGGCAAGGTTTTATTGATTGCGCGTATCTTGCATATGTTGTCTTGCATTTCTTCTACTTTGTTGCACCACCATCTGCTTAGTTTACTCATCATATAACTCGAGATGCCATGCCCAATCATTATCAATACATATTCCATCTGTCGCCATACCATGTTTTTCCACTCAAATGTTGTTCTTGTGCATCAGACATCAAAAAGGAAGAGGGTGATTGCCGAACCTGAAGGAGCACCAGCAAAGTCCTTGAAAAATGTGGTGGTGCCAGAGAAATCAGACAGCGCCCCACTTATATTGGTTGTACAACCAGTGACACAAAACATAGGACCGACTCCAACAGACTGTACCCATACTTCACTGGCCACACCACTAGCCCCACCACACAGGACCTGCACTCCAGCAAAAGGTATACCGATTTCATTTGCCATAGCACCAGCCGTACCATAGAAAAATCCCACTCCAGCAAAAAGTACAGCAAGTCCACCGGCCGAAGACCTATCCCAACTGCAGAGACGACCAATTCCTACAGATTGGAACCCCATTCCATTTATTCCCAGTTTAAAAGACAATGCTTTCAATGTTGTTAGGGACTACGTGCATATATTCCCATCATGGGAAGATTATAGTGAAGACAAACACCATTTCGACATCTTCCTGTCTAACTTACGGGTAAGTGCTATTATTCAGGGTTATTATTTTCCTGTTTTTTGCTGATCGAACACATTAATGATTTACATTACATTGTTGTAACTAGGTGAGGGTCAATCTGGATAGTCATGACGAGCAAAGCTTGCTTGTGCTTTTCAAGGAAGCATTGCAGCAGTATCGGTGTTACCTGAGGAAATCACACTTTGATGGCAAGTCTATAAACGAATTATCGGTGAAGTCTCCTGTGCTAAATTTAGAAGACATTGAATGGAAAAACCTTGTTATGCACTGGTCTCGTTCCCAGGATGAGGTACAATTTGAACTTCTACTTTTCCGCATGTGCCTTACGGATCTTTTTTGCAGGAAATCAGCTCGAAGAAGAATTCCAGTTTGAAAAGAACGACAGGATATCACAAATATGCTGCCCGCTGCTTTGCTCTTGTTAGTACCTGTTGTCCTGTATCACTGTACTTGCATACATACCTGGTTCATTATGTGACAGCAGTATGCATGATAGCTTGCTTATCAATTGTTTGCTCCAAATTATCTGATCTGTATGAATGGTTAGATTAGTGTAGAATATATCCAATGCCAATGAATTTTTTTAGCTCTGCATTGTTCTTGTAAGTACATTCTGTCCTTTATCAGTGTACTTATATTGACAGGTAGTTGTTCATGTACCACCACTCTGCAGCTTATTTTCCTTTGCCCTCCATTTTCTACACATCAGATCTATATTTACTCTTACCATAAGGTTGGTACTGAAGAAGTTTAGCTGTGCATTGCTCTTTGCTGTGCCTTTTGCCTGTATCGCTGCACATACATTTATAGCTACTTGGTTATGTAGCATCACTCTTCATCTTATCTTAAATATTCTCCATTTTTTCGTATATTATCACATCTATATTTACTCTTAACAAAATGTAGAATAAAGGCAATGCTTATGAAGAAGATTCTGTGCTAAACTTCTTGAATTGCCCCCCATCAGCATGGACAAGGGCTTTATAGAACTTGTCTTCACCAGTAATGTAAGTTTGTCCTTCTCAAGCCTTCAAACTTTGTTGTGTATATTTGGTTAGGCATGACTGCAACAGCTGTTTATTTTTGGTGTTTGCATCAAATTGCATGTTTAAAGTTTATTATGTAGTTCATAAACAAAAGTTTGTCCTTCTCAATTTAAGTTTTCAGTTGTACAACCAAGTTCCTTCTTCATACCATGTAAATTAAACTATACAGAGCAAGTGATCTTCTTTTGCACTGCATGTATGCTTCTGTTCTTCATCCGTAATCCAGTGATGTGGTGAACCTACCCACTACAGCACAATGTCATATTCTGCAATGTCTTAACTATGAACAATGTCATATCATTCTACTATTATTTAAACCATCTCTTTATTTACCAATCTGAAATGGGATAAATTGATAGCACACTAACCATTGATACTTATGAGTTCTTGATCTGTAATCCAGTGGTGTTGTGAAGCTGCCAACTCCTTCATAATGTCATTTCCTGCCATGTCTTGACCTGCACAATACCATATTGTGTTAATGCAATTTTAAACTGTGTCACTTTATTCGTCAGTAAGAAATGTGATGAATTGTCAGCACTGATACTTTTATGTGCAAAACATGTCATCTGTCTGCTTGTTTATCTTTCAGAGTGAGGAAGATATAAGTGTTGAACAAACGCAGTCTCATCATCTTGCTCAGCTGCTTGCGCTGCAGCTCCCCAGCAGGGCTAACCTTTCTTGAACTCTATTGAAGTGCTGTCGGTTTTGTATATTATTTTGTCGGCGTGTTTATTTGCACTGGTGGCGATCTTTGATGCCCAGTGTATGTAATCTGCTGTCTGCTTGTGCTTTATTATCATAGTGGCAAACTTTGATGCCCAGTGGATGTAATATGCCGTAATTTCTTTATTGTATAGTCTAGGTTTTTTCTTATTCATGATGCTGCAGTTATTTTACTGTATATATATCCTGTCTTCGCAGTAAACCGGCCAAACCGTAAAATTACGGTACATAATCGGGCCATCATGCAATCACGATGTATGATCCGCATCATGGGCCCCGTCAAACTGGCCCACTAGTAGATTCGGGCCTTTAATAGGCCGAGTAACCCTCGGCCCTCTTTTCACAAGAAAACTCAATGGGCTTTTAGGAGGCTGAGAAGTAGGCTGGGCCTGAAACGTGCCAAATAGCTCACGGGCCGGCGGCAGCCCGAAGTGGACCCCGGCCCATGATTGTGCGAATCAATTCACGGGCTATTAATAGGCCAAAGTTGTCTCGGTCCTTGTTTGGCCAATCAGATATCGGCTGCGAGCAGGCCGGATGCAAACCGAGCCGTAGTTAGGCCCAACTATATGACGGGCTTTTAATAGGCTGAAATTAAAATAGGGCCGAAATGTTAAATGGGCCCTTAACAGGCCGAAACTAATATCAGGCCGAATTACTAAATGGGCCTTTAGCAAGTGGGCCCAAAAGCATAGCGTCCAATCAATGGGCCATAATTGAGCCCAAAGCCTCTTAAAGGGCCGGATCTGATCTGGGCCGTGATTTGGCCCAGAAAGTGGGAGGCTTTTAACGGGCCGGATCTTATATGGGCCATTATTAGGCCCGGAACGTGGCATGCCATTAATGGACCGGATCAATTATGGGCCGACATTTGGCCCAAAACATGGCAGCCAGTTAATGGGCCGGCCTACTAGGGTCCTCAAAATCTTGTGGGCCTACAGCTGGGCCGGCCCATTAATGTCGGCGAAATCTCGTGGGCCTTTAGCTGGGCCGGCCCATTATGATCCGCAAGAATTTTGTGGGCCTTTACCTGGGCCGGCCCATTATGGCACACAAAAATCTTGTGGGCCTTTACCTGGGCCAGCCTATTATGGCCCCCGAAATCTTGTGGGCCTTTAGCTGGGCCAGCCCATTATAGTCCGCAAAATCTCATGGGCCTTTAACTGGGCCGGCCCATTATGGGCCGCAAAATCTTATGGGCCTTTAGTTGGGTCGGCCCATTTAAACTTGATTGGCCGTGCCACGTGTCGACATATCATAGGCGCCTTCTGTCCAATGAGTGGATGACATCTGTCCCAACGATGAGCAGACACGTGTTTCCTCCAGCCAATGATGATTTTACATGTGGAAAATCCCCATTGGACGGGGCTGTTAACGGGTTATCGGATCCAAAACCCGACCCGATAGCTTAACGGCGTTCCGTTACGGTGGATGCCACGTGTCGGTCACCCTTGACAAAAGCACTTCTCTAACGCGCGATTTATCGTCATGGAAGTGGACACTTCCGTGATGATAATTTTAGTAATGTCATGGAACACTTCTACGACAACACATGTATGACTATCTTGATTCTGTCATAAATTTGTCATGGATGTACATGCATGACAAAAAACGCGACCTACTGTGACAAACATGTATCATCACGGAAGTGTATTTTTTTTGTAGTGCCAGCTGGTGCAACATAGATTCCCAAACATCATTCTTGGTATTATTACTGAACATGATAGCAGATTTGTCAAGTTGTGGCTTGACTCTCTGATAGAGAAGCCAATTAGAACCAACGATTATGTGGGAATTGTAGAGCATTGGTAACCATATACAGGATATGTGAGTATCTTAAATCAATGAAAAAAATAAAGATACAATTATCTACACTGATACATCCATGTTTGTTCTTAAACTTTGCCGGTGCAGTGACACAGGAAGCAGCCTTAAGACACTGATGTACTGAACATGAAGATATCCTTCCGTTTCCAAAATAACCTGACACAAAACAGAGACGAAGGCAGAGATAAACATTGATCCATGAGTTAGTGTCGTAGAGAGCATCAACAGGACACCTTTTACTCTCTGAAGTAGTCCGTGCCACTCGAATTCTGGAATTACTAACCTCAGAGATGCACAAAGTTCATGGTCAATATTGTGATGGATCAGCAACCATAGTACTTTGCTGCATCAAAGAGTTTATAGGCTCATAAATTAATTACAACACGAAATTGATAATCACATTTTGTAGAGAACATCGCATTCCAAAATAGATATTTTGATTTGCACTTTCACCTCCCGCTCCTTAGATATGTAGATCAAAGAATTTACCACTCAGAAGTGAGGATCACATATTCAGTAGAGAAATCTCATTCCTAAATAGAAATGTGCAAGCTTCTAAAAAATAGTTTTGAAGGTAACTCCAACCAAGATACACACACTATACTCTAATAGCATGCAAGCTTATAAAAAATGGTTTTGCGGGCAACTCAAACCAAGATAGACACTTTATTCTAATAGCTGGAAATATAATATATGTTTATAAATACAATCTCAAGAAAAAATAGAACTACAACAAACTGTAACACAACATTAATCAAGGTTTTCAGTATCACGCTGTGGATCATAGTATTGAACAATAAGAAGATATTACGTGAGAGAAATGATAAGATTCACACCATGTATCATAATCTGACGCCACCACTATCATATCACGGTAAATGATAATGATTTTTTACCGTTAGAATCACGAGAGCGATACTTAATTTGTTCGATATTCACATTCATAACATAGGGCTCTATACCAATCGATCACAGCCAGCCTGTTGATACGTCTCCAACGTATCTATAATTTTTTATTGTTCCATGCTATTATATTACCCCTTTTGGATGTTTAAAGGCTTTATTTTACACATTTATATCATTTTTGGGACTAACCTACTAACCGGAGGCCCAGCCCATATTGCTGTTTTTTGCCTATTTCAGTATTTCGAAGAAAAGGAATATCAAACGGAGTCCAAACGGAATGAAACCTTCGGGAGCGTGATTTTTGGAACTAACGTGATCCGGAGAACTTGGAGTGCAAGTCAAGAAGCTTGCGAGGCGGCCAGGGGACAGGAGGGCACGCCCACACCCCTAGGCGCGCCCCTATCTCCTGGGCCCCACAGGCGGCCACCGACGTACTTCTTCCTCCTATATATACCTACATACCCCGAAAACATCCAGGGAGCCAACGAAACATAATTTCCACCACCGTAACCTACTGTATCCGCGAGATCCCATATTGGAGCCTTCACCGGCGCTCCGCTGGAGGGGGAATCAACCACAGAGGGCTTCTACATCAACACCATAGCCCCTCCGATGAGTTGTGAGTAGTTTACCATAGACCTTCGGGTCCATAGTTATTAGCTAGATGGCTTCTTCTCTCTTTTTGGATCTCAATACAATGTTCTCCCCCTCTCTTGTGGAGATCTATTCGATGTAAACTCTTTTTGCGGTGTGTTTGTCGAGATCTGATGAATTGTGGGTTTATGATCAAGTTTATCTATGAATAACATTTGAATCTTCTCTGAATTCTTTTATGTATGATTGAGTTATCTTTGCAAGTCTCTTCGAATTATCAGTTTGGTTTGGCCTACTAGATTGATCTTTCTTGCCATGGGAGAAGTGCTTAGCTTTGGGTTCAATCTTGCGGTGTCCTTACCCAGTGACAGCAGGGGCAGCAAGGCACATATTGTATTGTTGCCATCGAGGATAAAAAGATGGGGTTTATATCATATTGCTTGAGTTTATCCCTCTACATCATGTCATCTTTCTTAATGCGTTACTCTGTTCTTGTGAACTTAATACTCTAGATGCATGCTGGATAGCGGTCGGTGTGTGGAGTAATAGTAGTAGATGCAGGCAGGAGTCGGTCTACTTGTCACGGACGTGATGCCTATATACATGATCATGCCTAGATAATCTCATAATTATTTGCTTTTCTATCAATTGCTCAACAGTAATGTGTTCACCCACCGTAATACTTATGCTATCTTGAGAGAAGCCACTAGTGAAACCTATGGCCTCCGGGTCTATCTTTTATCATATAAGCTTTCAATCTACTTTTATTTGCATCTTTACTTTTTGCATCTATATTGTAAAATACCAAAAATATATTTATCTTATCATACTATCTCTATCAGATCTCACTTTCGCAAGTGGCCGTGAAGGGATTGACAACCCCTTTGTTGCGTTGGTTGCGAGTTCTTTGTTTGTTTGTGTAGGTGCGTGGGACTTTTGAGGAGCCTCCTACTGGATTGATACCTTGGTTCTCAAAAACTGAGGGAAATACTTACGCTACTATTGCTGCATCACCCTTTCCTCTTCAAGGAAAACCAACGCACGCTCAAGACGTAGCAAGAAGGATTTCTGGCGCCGTTGCCGAGGAGGTCTTTGCTCAAGTCAAGACATACCAAGTATCCATCACAAACTCATCTCCCTCGCATTTACATTATTTGCCATTTGCCTCTCGTTTTCCTCTCCCCCACTTAACCCTTGCCGTTTTATTTGCCCTCTCTTTCCCAATCTTCTCTCTCTTTTCTGCCTGCCTTTTTCCGTTTGCTCGTGTGTTAGATCTTTCACCTTGTCTTTATGGCTAGTCCTCCTATCCTTGTTATCATTTCCGAACATGAAATTCTTAATTTTAAGGAAAGGGAGGGAGAAAATTTAAAAGATGCTTGGCATAGAATTTGCAATGCTCAAAATAGATCTACTAGGAAGCTTTCTACTTCCGTTCTTCTCCACAATTTTTATGTGGGCATTACTCCTTGGAATAGATGTGTTCTTGATACCGTTACCGGAGGGGATTTCTTGAGTAGCCATACGTTTTATGCTTATAATGCTATGTTAGATTTGTTTGGCCCACCACCTCTTTTGGTTAATGGAACTGTTTTAACTTTAGAACATGTTATGCAACGACTTGATATTATTGAAAATAAAATTGCTACTGTTGAGTTGATTGAAAATTTGGACAAAAAGATTCATAATCACATCACCCAATATGGATCTAGGGTTGGAGTTACTTTGAAAAATCTTAAAGAGAAAGAACATATAGTTAATGAAAAAATAGGTCTAGATTCTGCAAGAATCGGTAAACTTGAGGATATCACTACCAATTTAGGTTCCGCGTTCTCTTCCATGAAAAACACTCCAAAACCCCCTACCAAAACTGCCAAATTATTTATGTTCCTAAAAATAAGGGTGAATCTTCTAGTAAGGGAGACGCGGATCTTAAATCCATAAGTGTTCGTCCAAATTGTCTCTCTACCGTTAAGGAACCTTTTGCTACAAACGAATTTCTTGAATTTTTGCCTAAAGGTTTAATCATTGCTAAAAAGGGAGAAACCCCTAAAGATTATAAGTGCTCTATTGAGGAATTGAGTGCCAAAGATGGCACTACTTAGATCTATCTTCGCTTTTATGCCTAGCTAGGGGCGTTAAACAATAGCGCTAGTTGGGAGGCAACCCAATTTTCTTTGTGTTTTTTGTTTTTGTTTGTGTTTAGTAATAAATTTTGCATCTACCTTCTGTTTAGATGTGTTTTTATGTTTTAATTAGTATTTGTGCCAAGTAGAACCTATAGGATAACCTATGATGATAGTTGATTTGATTGAAAGACATAAACTTTGCGCGCACGAATTGAGTTTTGTTAAATCGCAGAAACGTTCTTTTGCGTTTATTCTTTTTGCTGATGATCAATAGATAAATTTTCCAGGACTTCCTATTTTGGTAGGATTTTTAGAGTTCCATAAGTTTGCGTTAGTTACAGATTGCTACAGACTGTTCTGCTTTTGACAGATTCTGTTTTTTGTGTGTTGTTTGCTTATTTTGATGCATCTATGGCTAGTAAAATAGTTTATAAACCATAGACACCTTGGAATACATTAGGTTTAACACCAAAATAAATAAATAATGAGTTCATTACAGTACCTTATGTGGTGGTTTTGTTTTCTTTCACTAACGGAGCTTATAAGATTTCCTGTCGAGTTTTGTGTTGTGAAGTTTTCAAGTTTTGGGTAAACCTTTGATGGACTATGGAATAAGGAGTGGCAAGAGCCTAAGCTTGGGATTCCCATGGCACCCCAAGATATTCAAGAATAGCCAAAAGCCTAAGCTTGGGGATGCCCCGGGAAGGCATCCCCTCTTTCGTCTTTGTTCATTGGTAACTTTACTTGGAGCTATATTTTTATTCGCCACATGATATGTGTTTTGCTTGGAGCGTCGTGTATTATATTAGTCTTTGCTTTTTAGTTTACCACAATCATCCTTGCTGTACACACCTTTTGGGAGAAGCCTACTTGATTGAATTTGCTATAATACTCTATGTGCTTCACTTATATCTTTTGAGCTTGATAGTTTTTGCTCTAGTGCTTCACTTATATCTTTTAGAGCACGGCGGTGGCTTAATTTTGTAGAAATTACTAGTCTCTCATGCTTCACTTATATTATTTTGAGAGTCTTTTAGAACAGCATGGTATTTGCTATGGTTATAATTTGGTCCTAGAATGGTAGGCATCCAAGTTGGGTATAATAAAAACTATCATAGGAAGTGAATTGGATGCTATGATCAATTTGATACTTGATAATTGTTTTGAGATATGGAGGCAGTGATATTAAAGTCATGCTAGTTGGGTGATTATGAATTTAAAGAATGCTTGTGTTGAAGTTAGCAAGTCCCGTAGCATGCACGTATGGTTAAAGTTGTGTAACAAATTTGAAACATGAAGTGTACCTGGCTTGTGCATCCTTATGAGTGGCGGTCGGGGACGAGCGATGGTCTTTTCCTACCAATCTATCCCTCTAGGAGCATGCGTGTAGTGCTTGATTTTTGATGACTTCTAAATTTTTGCAATAAGTATATGAGTTCTTTTGACTAATGTTGAGTCCATGGATCATACGCACTTTTACCTTTCCACCATTGCTAGCCTCTTCGGTACCGTGCATTGCCCTTTCTCGCCTTGAGAGTTGGTGCAAACTTCGCCGGTGCATCCAAACTCCGTGATACGATACGTTCTATCACACATAAACCTCCTTATATTTTCCTCAAAACAGCCACCATACCTACCTATTATAGCATTTCCATAGCCAATCCCAGATATATTGCCATGCAAATTTCCACCGTTCCGTTCATCATCATGACATACTTTACTTTTGTCATATTGCCATTGCATGATCATGTAGTTGACATCGTATTTGTGGCAAAGCCACCATGCATAATTTTTCATACATGTCACTCTTGATTCATTGCACCATCCCGGTACACCGCCGGAGGCATTCATATAGAGTCATATCTTGTTCTAGTTTCGAGTTGTAATTCACATGTTGTAATCAATGAAAGTGTGATGATCATCATTATTAGAGCATTGCCCAAAAAGAAAAAAAGAAAAAAAAAGAGAAAGGCCAAAAAGAAAAAAAAAGTCCAAAGAAAAAAAAGAAAAAGAAAAAAAATAAAAAAGAAAAAAGAAAAAAGGAAAATAAATAAAAGGGGCAATGTTACTATCTCTTTTTCCACACTTGTGCTTCAAAGTTGCACCATGTTTTTCATATAGTGAGTCTCATATGCTGTCACTTTCTTATACTAGTGGGAATTTTTCATTATAGAACTTGGCTTGTATATTCCTACAATGGGCTTCCTCAAATGCCCTAGGTCTTCGTGAGCAAGCAAGTTGGATGCACACCCACTAGTTTTCTTTTCTTGAGCATTCATTTATAGCTCTAGTGCATCCGTTGCATGGCAATCCCTACTCCTCATGTTGACATCAATTGATGGGCATCTCCATAGCCCGTTGATTATCCTCGCCAATGTGAGACTTTCTCCATTTTGTCTTCTCCACACAATCCCCATGTCACGCCCAATATGCGACCCTATCCAAAAGGAACTCGAAGGTCCCACCAAGGATAGACCCGCATATTGAAACGCTTTTGAAAGGTGGATATCATTACATCAACATTACATAATAGATGGAGATACATACATAAGGCATGCAATGCCACACGAATACAACATCACAATACATCAGAGCATCATCCGTCTACGGATGAATCACAAACAGAAACTCAAACGGCATCCACCCTGCTAGCCCAGGCTGCCGACCTGGAACCTATCCCTGATCGAAGAAGAAGAAGAAGAACTCAACGCAAGCAAGCATCGCTCTCGCGTCATGATCATCGCACAACCTGTACCTGCAACTGTTGTTGTAGTAATCTGTGAGCCACGAAGACTCAGCAATCCCATTACCATGGGTATCAAGACTAGCAAAGCTTAAAGGGAAAGGAAGGGGTAAAGTGGTGAGGCTGCAGCAGCGACTAAGCAAGTATGGTGGCTAACATACGCAAATAAGAGCGAGAAGAGAAGCAAAGGAGCGGTCGTCAACTAGTAATGATCAAGAAGTGATCCTGAACTCCTACTTACGTCAAACATAACCCAGGAACCGTGTTCACTTCCCGGACTCCGCCGAGAAGAGACCGTCACGGCTACACACGCGGTTGATGCGTTTTAATTCGGATCTGGTGTCAAGTTATCTACAACCGGACATTAACAAATTCCCATCTGCCTATAACCGCAGGCACGGCTTTTGAAAGATTATACCCTGCAGGGGTGTCCCAACTTAGCCCATGACAAGCTCTCGCGATCAACGAAGGAATAGACCTTCTCCCAGGAAGACCCGATCAGACTCGGAATCCCGGTTTACAAGACATTTCGACAATGGTAAAACAAGACCAGCAAAGCCGCCCGATGTGCCGACAATCCCGATAGGAGCTGCACATATCTCGTTCTCAGGGCAACACCGGATGAGCAATCCGTACAACTAAAACCAGACCTCAAGTTTCCCTGAGGGGGCGCTGCAAAGGGCTCTAGTTCGGACCAACACTTAGACAAGCACTGGCCCGGGGGGCTGTAATAAAGATGACCCTTGGGTTAATTACTCCCAAGGGAAAAGTAGGTGGTGGTGAGGCAAATGGTAAAATTCAATGTTGGGCCTTGCTGGAGGAGTTTTATTCAAAGCGAACTGTCAAGGGGGTCCCATAAATCACCCGACCGCGTAAGGAACGCAAAATCCGGGAACATAACACCAGTATGACGGAAACTAGGGTGGCAAGAGTGGAACAAAACACCAGGCATAAGGCCGAGCCTTCCACCCTTTACCAAATATATAGATGCATTAATATTATAAGAGATATTGTGATATCCCAACCAAAAAAACCTGTCCACCATGGAGAAATCTTCAACTTCACCTGCAACTAGCAACGCTATAAGAGGGGCTGAGCAAAAGCGGTAACATAGCCAAACAACGGTTTGCATAGGAAAGGTGTCAAAGGTTAGAGGTTCATGGCAACATGGGATGGCTCGACAAACAGATGATAGGTAGCGCAGCAAAGCGATAGAACGAAGCAACTAGCATAGCAATGATAGTAGTGAGATCCAGGGTAGCGGTCATCTTGCCTGAAATCCCGCAAGGAACAAGAACGAGTCCATGAAGAAGACGAACGGACGTAGTCGAACGAATCCTCACAATCGCAACATTACCGGAACTAAGAAGCAACACTGGAAAGAAACAAACAACATGGTAAATGCACAAGCATAAACATGGCATGATGCACAATCAAGTATGATGCATGTCCGGTTTAAAGAGGCATGGCATGGCAAACTGCAACACACAATACTACAAATTAAGTGGAGGTCAATATGCAACGAGTTGCATATTGACAAAACACCACATCAATTAATTAGTTCTCTCTCGGTTTTGTACCCAACAATATTAAATGTTGTTAAACATGGCAAGAGGTGAAGCATAGTGAAACTAACTATTTAGGCAAGCTTAAATGAGGCCGGAACAACAAAACAACAATTCCGGAAAATCCCCGTATGCAAATTATGGATTTGGTACTGTTCTGCCTTAAACACAATTTTAATGTTGTTAAACAGGAAAATAAAGTGGACCACGTTAAACTAGGCATTTTCCACCCCACTTACATATAAAGTTTATTAAATTCAGAGCTACGGTTATTTAGTTATGGAATTAAATCATTTTATCATGGCATATTAGCAAAATTTAAATAAACAGCAAGTTAAACATTTTTATCATAGATGAAAATGGCATATTATTAATCTACACAATTTTCTGAGCATTTTACATATTAAAATCATTTTAATCCGATGCACAGTTAATTAGTTATTAAATGCATGAATATGAGGGACTTTTCTGTAAATCTGTAATTCACCGGATAAATGCGAAAATTGCAGCAGCAGAAAAAAAACACCACGGGCCGAATCTGATAGAACTGGGCTGGGGGAAACAGCTCACATTGTGGGCTGGGCCCGGTTGGGAGAGGAAGTGCGTTGGGCCTGGCGCGGCCTTGGCGACGCGGTCAACACGCGGCTGGGCTGAAGCGGGTCATCGCGCTGGGTCGGGGCGATGGGGTGGCCACTCGTCGTGCCCCTCGTCCTCCCGCATGAGGAGGGGAAGGGGCGGCCATGGCAGGGAACGACGAGGTCCAGGCGTCGGGGTCGGAGGCCGGGACGGCGGGATCTATGCAGGGAATGGATGGATCCGGCTGCCGGGGTTCGGATCCGGGCAAGGACGACGGAGGATGGAGCGGCGAGCACCATGGTGGCGCCGGATCGAAGGAACAGGCCGGCCATGAGATCTTGTAGAGGAACAGCATGATGAGCGGGAGACAGAGAGAGAGACAACGCGGCGGAGGGGCTCGCCTGATGAAGGAGGTCGCCGGTGGTGAGGGCGCTCGGATCCGGCGAGGCAGCAGCGCAGAGGCGGCGACGGCGGGGTTCGATCTGGATCGGGAGCTCCTCTCCCGATCTGGATCGCTCGGGCGAGCGGGGAGACGGCATGGCTCGGGCGCCGATGGGCTTCCAGGGCCCGAACTGGTCTTCGGCGGGCTCTCGTCGGGGGACGGGAAGGCAGGGCGACGTGGCGCGCGTGGGTTGGAGGAGGACACGGTCAGGCGGCGGCGCAGCGAACGGGGCGACGACACTTGGCGGCGGGGGAGTGCGCCAGTGCTGAAAACGAGGAAGGGGGCGGCGGCGGATGATTAGGGGCGCGGAAATTTAGGAGGAGGGGGGTAGGTAGCTGCCCAAAAATGGAAGGGGAGGTGTTTTAAATAGGAAAGGGGCTAGGGTTTAGGGGGGTTTGCTTCGTTTCGGAGCCGCAGATCGACATCAGACGGCTCCGGACAGAGGGAGGGACTAGGTGGGCTAGTGGGCTGTGTGAGAGAGAGGCTTGGGCCGAGAGGAGAGAAGAGAAGTGCAGCCCGGCGGCAGTTTCGGAGACCGAAACGTCCGACGAGTAAACCGGCAACGGTGCCGCTATGGATGACGGTTGGGCAGTCAAACTGACTCCGAATGCGACGAAACTTGACAGGCAGCCTGTCTACACTATAATTAGACCGCACGACAAGTTGCAACCCATTCCGAGAACATTTTTATGCCACTTATAAAATAATATTTCGGAGGTGCCGCGGGCGCGTGCGAGTGTGGTCTGAACTCCGAACGGACAACGGAGAGAACAGGGAGAACCCGAACGAATGCAAGTTTTATGAAAATGATGCCGATGCAATGCGAATGATGACATGATAACAAGAACAAAATGCAAAACAACAGACAAAAACCCAACCACGAAGGAAATATCATATAGCATCTCCGGAAAAGGCAAGAGTCGGAGGTACGAATATGGAAAGTTGTATCCGGGGCGTTACAACACTCCACCACTACGAGAGGATCTCGTCCCGAGATCTAGGATGGCATCTGAGAGAAACGGAAGAGGAAGATAAGAGGTAAACTAAGTTGCTTCTTCGACAAACGAGTGAAACCATGAACCTTGAGAGGTTGAGCAATATAAAAGAAAGAGTACAATAGAGATGAACGAGATTGCAAACAATCTGTTAGAAAAGAGGAACAAGGAACATTACGATAACTTGAAGGTTGCAAAGACATGAATCAAGAGTTTAATGGACAAGATAGAATTCAAAACCACTCCGGTTACAACCAGATGAGAGAGGAAGAATTCAGCCAGCACTCCGGTTAAACATGGAAGGAATAGAACATGAACTTGAGAAGATGGGAAGATACTTGATGAAATCAACAACACACTGCCTCCGGAACTATTGAAGGAATGGCACAAGGGGTAAGAAGGATTTCAGACAGCACTCCGATTGAAATGATAGGCAAAACTTGATAATATGAAAAGAACTTGAAGAGATGACACCACACTCTGGTTAAATGGAGAAGCAAGGAGAAGAACATGATCTTGCCAAAGCAAGATGATGAGTGAAAAGAGCATCATCACAATGCCTCCGGAACGAAAGAATAGAAGCTAGATTGTTGGGATAAAGGGGCGGAGAAGAAAATGACAATTTCTGCCACAAATGAACTTGGAAAGCATACTTGCAAAGAAGGATTGAACGGAGTTGTTGGAAAATCAACAACGAAAAGCACAAGCTTATTATGGGCTTATGGCAAACATCTCAAAATGATGAGGTGACAACCAGCCACTAACTGAAACAATTGCTTGCTTGAGATCAGCGAAGAGATGAAAACTGCTTTCGCCGAGAGGATAGGAGAAAACTTGGATCATTGATAAGCACCACAAATAGCAACATTCCTTAGGGGAAGGCTTTAGGTGAAATCTATACCAAGATAACTCCAAAGAAGAGATTGATGGATTTAAAATACCTCATTCTTGAGAAATGTGAATCAAGAAACATGAACTCAAAATTATCAAGAATGACATAACACCACCTCAAAAGATAATGTAGAACGAATTGCACTTCGAAATGCAAGATGAAGAATACTTGAACGCCTCAAAACAAAACATGTGTTGAACACCATGTTTATTTTAGAGTATAGCTTAGTGGATCATAGATTCGAGAGAAATCTTGAAGAACAATTGAAGAATGAAAGGAATCCTTGGTGAACCACCATGTCGAGCCTCCATGAAGAACTCCGGTAATGAAAGGATGATAGAAAGAAAGAGAAGTTGAAAACACAAGGTGAAATCTTGCGATGATTTAGATGGAGCTTCGCGACGAGATAACCAAGAGAACTTGGAACTCCGGAAACGAAGAGATGAAACATCTCGAACCGGGAAATGTGACACGATGAACAACTTCGGAAAGAAGAAACTAGATTACTTGGATGAAACAATAATAAGAATTACGTTATGCCTATCCTTCACCAATTTAAATTGATGACAAGCAACGGATTTGGCATACTACTTATTCTCGTAGAAAGGATTAAGAAGGATATAGCGCAAACTTGAGAAGGTCTTCAATGAACCACCGGTAGGATTGGAAAGAACGAATGAATCTTGAAGAGAATGGAGCAAGATTTAAGAGAAACTCTTCTTCGGTCTTCACATGTTGAGAATGATGATGAGAAGCACCATGAATTGTTGAGATACTCCGGGAGAATTAAAAGAGGAAAGGTTGAGCCAAAGATGAAAATAATTTGAAAGAGATCTTGGAGAAGGCATGTGACTGATGAAATTCATTCTTATGTCACATTTGAAAAGAATTTAAGGATAACTCCGGGAGAATTAGAAGAGTCAGGTAAGATCCTGGGAAAAGACCTATGGGTTAGGGCCCACTCAAAAGAAACACCATTGAAATAATTTAAAGGGGGAATTGCACCGGTTGAATTAAATGGCTTGAATGAGATAATAATCTTGAAATATCTTGAACTGATTGAGAATGGAAACACAAGTCTTCTGAGATATCTTGAGCACTCCGGATAAGAATAGAGAGAGGTGAACAATTAAGAGGTGCACCGGTATGGAAAAGCATTTGCACAAGGAAAAGAGTATGATCAAACCGCAAGCTTGAATTGGATCCACAGGAGAAGAAAAAGAACGAAGGATGATGAACTTGAAGCTCGTGAGCATCTTCACGAGGGATCACCGGATCAAAACATTGATTGAAAAGAGTGAAGAGACTTCACATGAATAAATGGATACTTGATTAAGAAATCTGAGTCCTTGAAGAAAAAGGGAAGGAGGGCGGGAAAACAAAGACAACTTGGGGACGGATGAAACAAACACCGTTTAGAAAACTTAGAATTGATCTTGCGGATGTTGAAATGATCGAATCCCTTGAAGAGAAGCACGCCGGTTGGAAAGAATTGGGATGACAATCTCGATGATCAAGAAGGATTACCACTCCCATAGAAATATGAGAACACCGCTTAGGAAAAATATGGATTCAACATTTGACTTCGAAGCAACTCGAATACCACAAATAAAACAAAACAAAGGATTTGGCTTGTAGAATAAGCCGGAACAAACATATGATAGAGATTTCGTTCGAAGTTTTCGTGGTGGGGCCCACACGGGCTCGAGTGTACAGCACCATCATGTACAAGGCAGTGCACATGACATACGAAGTGTCCCCGAACCAGCATAGCCAAGGGTTCTTTAAGACACAACGAGACCACTGTAAAAACGACCGTGGAAAGGCGGACCACTAGACGTCAAACCCCAATCTCATATCATGCATCTGTCGAAAAGATATTCTAGGAGCTACTTGAATTCCCACCTATAAAACTCCCGAAACTTTCTGGTTATGCAATCTGGTGTTGGGGATACAGGGGAAGCAATATCTCTCACCCAAACTAACAATACCTACATCCAGCTCTATCCATCCGTCAACACATAACCAAGAAAACTTCGGAAATCGTGTACCTCAACCTTCGAAAAGCATTCGTTATACGAGTTATGGCAATACTCCCGAGCTCGCCCCAGTACTGGGTTATCGGGGTTATCTCACCAACAACTGCATAAAAGAGATTTTTGATGTCGGCAAGACTCAGGTATTCCAGAACTGCAACGATAAAATTGTGATGACAACACCTCGGAGCTCAACTCCCCGGGTCAAAGCCACATAAATAGATAGGAGGCACCAAGAACAATGTTCTCGTCACAAAACCATCGAAACGATTCCAAGATACCCGCGTGATCCTAAAAAAATTTTGAGTGAAATTTGAGGAGAGGAAAGTCAAAACATCTACATCAGGAGTCCTCACCAGAGCGATGAAGGGGGCTGAGGAGTAAAAAGAATCCTACTCTCCGATATATATATAATCCTAAGACTCAAAATAGTTTTGTTCTAGACTCAACAACGGCCAACAAACAAGGGGGATCCTATGGTCGGTCGAGGCTCTGATACCAACTTGTCACGCCCAATATGCGACCCTATCCAAAAGGAACTCGAAGGTCCCACCAAGGATAGACCCGCATATTGAAACGCTTTTGCAAGGTGGATATCATTACATCAACATTACATAATAGATGGAGATACATACATAAGGCATACAATGCCACACGAATACAACATCACAATACATCAGAGCATCATCCGTCTACGGATGAATCACAAACAGAAACTCAAACGACATCCACCCTGCTAGCCCAGGCTGCCGACCTGGAACCTATCCCTAATCGAAGAAGCAGAAGAAGAACTCAACGCAAGCAAGCATCGCTCTCGCGTCATGATCATCGCACAACCTGTACCTGCAATTGTTGTTGTAGTAATCTGTGAGCCACGAGGACTCAGCAATCCCATTACCATGGGTATCAAGACTAGCAAAGCTTAAAGGGAAAGGAAGGGGTAAAGTGGTGAGGCTGCAGCAGTGACTAAGCAAGTATGGTGGCTAACATACGCAAATAAGAGCGAGAAGAGAAGCAAAGGAGCGGTCGTCAACTAGTAATGATCAAGAAGTGATCCTGAACTCCTACTTACGTCAAACATAACCCAGAAACCGTGTTCACTTCCCGGACTCCGCCGAGAAGAGACCATCACGGCTACACACGCGGTTGATGCGTTTTAATTCGGATCTGGTGTCAAGTTATCTACAACCAGACATTAACAAATTCCCATCTGCCTATAACCGCAGGCACGGCTTTTGAAAGATTATACCCTGCAGGGGTGTCCCAACTTAGCCCATGACAAGCTCTCGCGATCAACGAAGGAATAGACCTTCTCCCAGGAAGACCCGATCAGACTCGGAATCCCGGTTTACAAGACATTTCGACAATGGTAAAACAAGACCAGCAAAGCCGCCCGATGTGCCGACAATCCCGATAGGAGCTGCACATATCTCGTTCTCAGGGCAACACCGGATGAGCAATCCGTACAACTAAAACCAGACCTCAAGTTTCCCTGAGGGGGCGCTGCAAAGGGCTCTAGTTCGGACCAACACTTAGACAAGCACTGGCCCGGGGGGGCTGTAATAAAGATGACCCTTGGGTTAATTACTCCCAAGGGAAAAGTAGGTGGTGGTGAGGCAAATGGTAAAATTCAATGTTGGGCCTTGCTGGAGGAGTTTTATTCAAAGCGAACTATCAAGGGGGTCCCATAAATCACCCGACCGTGTAAGGAACGCAAAATCCGGGAACATAACACCGGTATGACGGAAACTAGGGCGGCAAGAGTGGAACAAAACACCAGGCATAAGGCCGAGCCTTCCACCCTTTACCAAATATATAGATGCATTAATATTATAAGAGATAGTGTGATATCCCAACCAAAAAAACATGTCCACCATGGAGAAATCTTCAACTTCACCTGCAACTAGAAACGCTATAAGAGGGGCTGAGCAAAAGCGGTAACATAGCCAAACAACTGTTTGCATAGGAAAGGTGTCAAAGGTTAGAGGTTCATGGCAACATGGGATGGCTCGACAAACAGATGATAGGTAGCGCAGCAAAGCGATAGAACGAAGCAACTAGCATAGCAATGATAGTAGTGAGATCCAGGGTAGCGGTCATCTTGCCTGAAATCCCGCAAGGAAGAAGAACGAGTCCATGAAGAAGACGAACGGACGTAGTCGAACGAATCCTCACAATCGCAACATTACCGGAACTAAGAAGCAGCACCGGAAAGAAACAAACAACATGGTAAATGCACAAGCATAAACATGGCATGATGCACAATCAAGTATGATGCATGTCCGGTTTAAAGAGGCATGGCATGGCAAACTGCAACACACAATACTACAAATTAAATGGAGCTCAATATGCAACGAGTTGCATATTGACAAAACACCACATCAATTAATTAGTTCTCTCTCGGTTTTGTACCCAACAATATTAAATGTTGTTAAACATGTCAAGAGGTGAAGCATAGTGAAACTAACTATTTAGGCAAGCTTAAATGAGGCCGGAACAACAAAACAACAATTTCGGAAAATCCCCGTATGCAAATTATGGATTTGGTACTGTTCTGCCTTAAACACAATTTTAATGTTGTTAAACAGGAAAATAAAGTGGACCACGTTAAACTAGGCATTTTTCCACCCCACTTACATATAGAGTTTATTAAATTCAGAGCTACGGTTATTTAGTTATGGAATTAAATCATTTTATCATGGCATATTAGCAAAATTTAAATAAACAGCAAGTTAAACATTTTTATCATAGATGAAAATGGCATATTATTAATCTACACAATTTTCTGAGCATTTTACATATTAAAATCATTTTAATCCGATGCACAGTTAATTAGTTATTAAATGCATGAATATGAGGGACTTTTCTGTAAATCTGTAATTCACCGGATAAATGCGAAAATTGCAGCAGTAGAAAAAAAAACACCACGGGCCGAATCTGATAGAACTGGGCTGGGGGAAACAGCTCACATTGTGGGCTGGGCCCGGTTGGGAGAGGAAGTGCGCTGGGCCTGGCGCGGCCTTGGCGACGCGGTCAACACGCGGCTGGGCTGAAGCGGGTCATCGCGCTGGGCCTGGGCGCTGAGGAGGCCCACGCGGGCGATGGGGTGGCCACTCGTCGTGCCCCTCATCCTCCCAAACGAGGAGGGGAAGGGGCGGCCATGGCAGGGAACGACGAGGTCCAGGCGTCGGGGTCAGAGGCCGGGACGGCGGGATCTATGCAGGGAATGGATGGATCCGGTCGCCGGGGTTCGGATCCGGGCAAGGACGACGGAGGATGGAGCGGCGAGCACCATGGCGGCGCCGGATCGAAGGAACAGGCCGGCCATGAGATCCTGTAGAGGAACAGCATGATGAGCGGGAGACAGAGAGAGAGCCAACGCGGCGGAGGGGCTCGCCTGATGAAGGAGGTCGCCGGTGGTGAGGGCGCTGGGATCCGGCGAGGCAGCAGCGCAGAGGCGGCGACGGCGGGGTTCGATCTGGATCGGGAGCTCCTCTCCCGATCTGGATCGCTCGGGCGAGTGGGGAGACGGCACGGCTCGGGCGCCGATGGGCTTCCAGGGCCCGAACTGGGCTTCGGCGGGCCCTCGTCGGGGGACGGGAAGGCAGGGCGACGTGGCGCGCGTGGGTTGGAGGAGGACACGGTCAGGCGGCGGCGCAGCGAATGGGGCGACGACACTTGGCGGCGGGGGAGTGCGCCAGTGCTGAAAACGAGGAAGGGGGCGGCGGCGGATGATTAGGGGCACGGAAATTTAGGAGGAGGGGGGTAGGTAGCTGCCCAAAAATGGAAGGGGAGGTGTTTTAAATAGGAAAGGGGCTAGGGTTTAGGGGGGTTTGCTTCGTTTCGGAGCCGCAGATCGACATCAGACGGCTCCGGACAGAGGGGGGGACTAGGTGGGCTAGTGGGCTGTGTGAGAGAGAGGCTTGGGCCGAGAGGAGAGAAGAGAAGTGCAGCCCGGCGGCAGTTTCGGAGACCGAAACGTCCGACGAATAAACCGGCAACGGTGCCGCTACGGATGACGGTTGGGCAGTCAAACGGACTCTGAATGCGACGAAACTTGACAGGCAGCCTGTCTACACTATAATAAGACTGCACGACAAGTTGCAACCCATTCCGAGAACATTTTCATGCCACTTATAAAATAATATTTCGGAGGTGCCGCGGGCGCGTGCGAGTGTGGTCTGAACTCCGAACGGACAACGGAGAGAACAGGGAGAACCCGAACGAATGCAAGTTTTATGAAAATGATGCCGATGCAATGCGAATGATGACATGAGACGAGATGCATAACAAGAACAAAATGCAAAACAACAGACAAAAACCCAACCACGAAGGAAATATCATAGCATCTCCGAAAAAGGCAAGAGTCGGAGTTACGAATATGGAAAGTTGTATCCGGGGCGTTACAACACTCCACCACTACGAGAGGATCTCGTCCCGAGATCTAGGATGGCACCGGAGAGAAACGGAAGAGGAAGATAAGAGGTAAACTAAGTTGCTTCTTCGACAAACGAGTGAAACCATGAACCTTGAGAGGTTGAGCAATATAAAAGAAAGAGTACAATAGAGATGAACGAGATTGCAAACAATCTGTTAGAAAAGAGGAACAAGGAACATTACGATAACTTGAAGGTTGCAAAGACATGAATCAAGAGTTTAATGGACAAGATAGAATTCAAAACCACTCCGGTTACAACCAGATGAGAGAGGAAGAATTCGGCCAGCACTCCGGTTAAACATGGAAGGAAAAGAACATGTACTTGAGAAGATGGGAAGATACTTGATGAAATCAACAACACACTGCCTCTGGAACTATTGAAGGAATGGCACAAGGGGTAAGAAGGATTTCAGACAGCACTCCGATTGAAATGATAGGCAAAACTTGATAATATGAAAAGAACTTGAAGAGATGACACCACACTCTGGTTAAATGGAGAAGCAAGGAGAAGAACATGATCTTGCCAAAGCAAGATGATGAGTGAAAAGAGCATCATCACAATGCCTCCGGAACGTAAGAATAGAAGCTAGATTGTTGGGATAAAGGGGCGGAGAAGAAAATGACAATTTCTGCCACAAATGAACTTGGAAAGCATACTTGTAAAGAAGGATTGAACGGAGTTGTTGGAAAATCAACAACGAAAAGCACAAGCTTATTATGGGCTTATGGCAAACATCTCAAAATGATGAGGTGACAACCAGCCACTAACTGAAACAATTGCTTGCTTGAGATCAGCGAAGAGATGAAAACTGCTTTCGCCGAGAGGATAGGAGAAAACTTGGATCATTGATAAGCACCACAAATAGCAACATTCCTTAGGGGAAGGCTTTAGGTGAAATCTATACCAAGATAACTCCAAAGAAGAGATTGATGGATTTAAAATACCTCATTCTTGAGAAATGTGAATCAAGAAACATGAACTCAAAATTATCAAGAATGACATAACACCACCTCAAAAGATAATGTAGAACGAATTGCACTTCGAAATGCAAGATGAAGAATACTTGAACGCCTCAAAACAAAACATGTGTTGAACACCATGTTTATTTTAGAGTATAGCTTAGTGGATCATAGCTTCGAGAGAAATCTTGAAGAACAATTGAAGAATGAAAGGAATCCTTGGTGAACCACCATGTCGAGCCTCCATGAAGAACTCCGGTAATGAAAGGATGATAGAAAGAAAGAGAAGTTGAAAACACAAGGTGAAATCTTGCGATGATTTAGATGGAGCTTCGCGACGAGATAACCAAGAGAACTTGGAACTCCGGAAACGAAGAGATGAAACATCTCGAACCGGGAAATGTGACACGATGAACAACTTCGGAAAGAAGAAACTAGATTACTTGGATGAAACAATAATAAGAATTACGTTATGCCTATCCTTCACCAATTTAAATTGATGACAAGCAACGGATTTGGCATACTACTTATTCTCGTAGAAAGGATTAAGAAGGATATAGCGCAAACTTGAGAAGGTCTTCAATGAACCACCGGTAGGATTGGAAAGAACGAATGAATCTTGAAGAGAATGGAGCAAGATTTAAGAGAAACTCTTCTTCGGTCTTCACATGTTGAGAATGATGATGAGAAGCACCATGAATTGTTGAGATACTCCGGGAGAATTAAAAGAGGAAAGGTTGAGCCAAAGATGAAAAGAATTTGAAAGAGATCTTGGAGAAGGCATGTGACTGATGAAATTCATTCTTATGTCACATTTGAAAAGAATTTAAGGATAACTCCGGGAGAATTAGAAGAGTCAGGTAAGATCCTGGGAAAAGACCTATGGGTTAGGGCCCACTCAAAAGAAACACCATTGAAATAATTTAAAGGGGGAATTGCACCGGTTGAATTAAATGGCTTGAATGAGATAATAATCTTGAAATATCTTGAACTGATTGAGAATGGAAACACAAGTCTTCTGAGATATCTTGAGCACTCCGGATAAGAATAGAGAGAGGTGAACAATTAAGAGGTGCACCGGTATGGAAAAGCATTTGCACAAGGAAAAGAGTATGATCAAACCGCAAGCTTGAATTGGATCCACAGGAGAAGAAAAAGAACGAAGGATGATGAACTTGAAGCTCGTGAGCATCTTCACGAGGGATCACCGGATCAAAACATTGATTGAAAAGAGTGAAGAGACTTCACATGAATAAATGGATACTTGATTAAGAAATCTGAGTCCTTGAAGAAAAAGGGAAGGAGGGCGGGAAAACAAAGACAACTTGGGGACGGATGAAACAAACACCGTTTAGAAAACTTAGAATTGATCTTGCGGATGTTGAAATGATCGAATCCCTTGAAGAGAAGCACGCCGGTTGGAAAGAATTGGGATGACAATCTCGATGATCAAGAAGGATTACCACTCCCATAGAAATATGAGAACACCGCTTAGGAAAAATATGGATTCAACATTTGACTTCGAAGCAACTCGAATACCACAAATAAAACAAAACAAAGGATTTGGCTTGTAGAATAAGCCGGAACAAACATATGATAGAGATTTCGTTCGAAGTTTTCGTGGTGGGGCCCACACGGGCTCGAGTGTACAGCACCATCATGTACAAGGCAGTGCACATGACATACGAAGTGTCCCCGAACCAGCATAGCCAAGGGTTCTTTAAGACACAACGAGACCACTGTAAAAACGACCGTGGAAAGGCGGACCACTAGACGTCAAACCCCAATCTCATATCATGCATCTGTCGAAAAGATATTCTAGGAGCTACTTGAATTCCCACCTATAAAACTCCCGAAACTTTCTGGTTATGCAATCTGGTGTTGGGGATACAGGGGAAGCAATATCTCTCACCCAAACTAACAATACCTACATCCAGCTCTATCCATCCGTCAACACATAACCAAGAAAACTTCGGAAATCGTGTACCTCAACCTTCGAAAAGCATTCGTTATACGAGTTATGGCAATACTCCCGAGCTCGCCCCAGTACTGGGTTATCGGGGTTATCTCACCAACAACTGCATAAAAGAGATTTTTGATGTCGGCAAGACTCAGGTATTCCAGAACTGCAATGATAAAATTGTGATGACAACACCTCGGAGCTCAACTCCCCGGGTCAAAGCCACATAAATAGATAGGAGGCACCAAGAACAATGTTCTCGTCACAAAACCATCGAAACGATTCCAAGATACCCGCGTGATCCTAAAAAAATTTTGAGTGAAATTTGAGGAGAGGAAAGTCAAAACATCTACATCAGGAGTCCTCACCAGAGCGATGAAGGGGGCTGAGGAGTAAAAAGAATCCTACTCTCCGATATATATATAATCCTAAGACTCAAAATAGTTTTGTTCTAGACTCAACAACGGCCAACAAACAAGGGGGATCCTATGGTCGGTCGAGGCTCTGATACCAACTTGTCACGCCCAATATGCGACCCTATCCAAAAGGAACTCGAAGGTCCCACCAAGGATAGACCCGCATATTGAAACGCTTTTGCAAGGTGGATATCATTACATCAACATTACATAATAGATGGAGATACATACATAAGGCATACAATGCCACACGAATACAACATCACAATACATCAGAGCATCATCCGTCTACGGATGAATCACAAACAGAAACTCAAACGACATCCACCCTGCTAGCCCAGGCTGCCGACCTGGAACCTATCCCTGATCGAAGAAGCAGAAGAAGAACTCAACGCAAGCAAGCATCGCTCTCGCGTCATGATCATCGCACAACCTGTACCTGCAACTGTTGTTGTAGTAATCTGTGAGCCACGAGGACTCAGCAATCCCATTACCATGGGTATCAAGACTAGCAAAGCTTAAAGGGAAAGGAAGGGGTAAAGTGGTGAGGCTGCAGCAGTGACTAAGCAAGTATGGTGGCTAACATACACAAATAAGAGCGAGAAGAGAAGCAAAGGAGCGGTCGTCAACTAGTAATGATCAAGAAGTGATCCTGAACTCCTACTTACGTCAAACATAACCCAGAAACCGTGTTCACTTCCCGGACTCCGCCGAGAAGAGACCATCACGGCTACACACGCGGTTGATGCGTTTTAATTCGGATCTGGTGTCAAGTTATCTACAACCGGACATTAACAAATTCCCATCTGCCTATAACCGCAGGCACGGCTTTTGAAAGATTATACCCTGCAGGGGTGTCCCAACTTAGCCCATGACAAGCTCTCGCGATCAACGAAGGAATAGACCTTCTCCCAGGAAGACCCGATCAGACTCGGAATCCCGGTTTACAAGACATTTCGACAATGGTAAAACAAGACCAGCAAAGCCGCCCGATGTGCCGACAATCCCGATAGGAGCTGCACATATCTCGTTCTCAGGGCAACACCGGATGAGCAATCCGTACAACTAAAACCAGACCTCAAGTTTCCCTGAGGGGGCGCTGCAAAGGGCTCTAGTTCGGACCAACACTTAGACAAGCACTGGCCCGGGGGGGCTGTAATAAAGATGACCCTTGGGTTAATTACTCCCAAGGGAAAAGTAGGTGGTGGTGAGGCAAATGGTAAAATTCAATGTTGGGCCTTGCTGGAGGAGTTTTATTCAAAGCGAACTATCAAGAGGGTCCCATAAATCACCCGACCGTGTAAGGAACGCAAAATCCGGGAACATAACACCGGTATGACGGAAACTAGGGCGGCAAGAGTGGAACAAAACACCAGGCATAAGGCCGAGCCTTCCACCCTTTACCAAATATATAGATGCATTAATATTATAAGAGATAGTGTGATATCCCAACCAAAAAAACCTGTCCACCATGGAGAAATCTTCAACTTCACCTGCAACTAGAAACGCTATAAGAGGGGCTGAGCAAAAGCGGTAACATAGCCAAACAACGGTTTGCATAGGAAAGGTGTCAAAGGTTAGAGGTTCATGGCAACATGGGATGGCTCGACAAACAGATGATAGGTAGCGCAGCAAAGCGATAGAACGAAGCAACTAGCATAGCAATGATAGTAGTGAGATCCAGGGTAGCGGTCATCTTGCCTGAAATCCCGCAAGGAAGAAGAACGAGTCCATGAAGAAGACGAACGGACGTAGTCGAACGAATCCTCACAATCGCAACATTACCGGAACTAAGAAGCAACACCGGAAAGAAACAAACAACATGGTAAATGCACAAGCATAAACATGGCATGATGCACAATCAAGTATGATGCATGTCCGGTTTAAAGAGGCATGGCATGGCAAACTGCAACACACAATACTACAAATTAAATGGAGCTCAATATGCAACGAGTTGCATATTGACAAAACACCACATCAATTAATTAGTTCTCTCTCGGTTTTGTACCCAACAATATTAAATGTTGTTAAACATGTCAAGAGGTGAAGCATAGTGAAACTAACTATTTAGGCAAGCTTAAATGAGGCCGGAACAACAAAACAACAATTTCGGAAAATCCCCGTATGCAAATTATGGATTTGGTACTGTTCTGCCTTAAACACAATTTTAATGTTGTTAAACAGGAAAATAAAGTGGACCACGTTAAACTAGGCATTTTTCCACCCCACTTACATATAGAGTTTATTAAATTCAGAGCTACGGTTATTTAGTTATGGAATTAAATCATTTTATCATGGCATATTAGCAAAATTTAAATAAACAGCAAGTTAAACATTTTTATCATAGATGAAAATGGCATATTATTAATCTACACAATTTTCTGAGCATTTTACATATTAAAATCATTTTAATCCGATGCACAGTTAATTAGTTATTAAATGCATGAATATGAGGGACTTTTCTGTAAATCTGTAATTCACCGGATAAATGCGAAAATTGCAGCAGTAGAAAAAAAAACACCACGGGCCGAATCTGATAGAACTGGGCTGGGGGAAACAGCTCACATTGTGGGCTGGGCCCGGTTGGGAGAGGAAGTGCGCTGGGCCTGGCGCGGCCTTGGCGACGCGGTCAACACGCGGCTGGGCTGAAGCGGGTCATCGCGCTGGGCCTGGGCGCTGAGGAGGCCCACGCGGGCGATGGGGTGGCCACTCGTCGTGCCCCTCGTCCTCCCGAACGAGGAGGGGAAGGGGCGGCCATGGCAGGGAACGACGAGGTCCAGGCGTCGGGGTCGGAGGCCGGGACGGCGGGATCTATGCAGGGAATGGACGGATCCGGGCAAGGACGACGGAGGATGGAGCGGCGAGCACCATGGCGGCGCCGGATCGAAGGAACAGGCCGGCCATGAGATCCTGTAGAGGAACAGCATGATGAGCGGGAGACAGAGAGAGAGCCAACGCGGCGGAGGGGCTCGCCTGATGAAGGAGGTCGCCGGTGGTGAGGGCGCTGGGATCCGGTGAGGCAGCAGCGCAGAGGCGGCGACGGCGGGGTTCGATCTGGATCGGGAGCTCCTCTCCCGATCTGGATCGCTCGGGCGAGTGGGGAGACGGCACGGCTCGGGCGCCGATGGGCTTCCAGGGCCCGAACTGGGCTTCGGCGGGCCCTCGTCGGGGGACGGGAAGGCAGGGCGACGTGGCGCGCGTGGGTTGGAGGAGGACACGGTCAGGCGGCGGCGCAGCGAACGGGGCGACGACACTTGGCGGCGGGGGAGTGCGCCAGTGCTGAAAACGAGGAAGGGGGCGGCGGCGGATGATTAGGGGCGCGGAAATTTAGGAGGAGGGGGGTAGGTAGCTGCCCAAAAATGGAAGGGGAGGTGTTTTAAATAGGAAAGGGGCTAGGGTTTAGGGGGGTGTGCTTCGTTTCGGAGCCGCAGATCGACATCAGACGGCTCCGGACAGAGGGGGGGACTAGGTGGGCTAGTGGGCTGTGTGAGAGAGAGGCTTGGGCCGAGAGGAGAGAAGAGAAGTGCAGCCCGGCGGCAGTTTCGGAGACCGAAACGTCCGACGAATAAACCGGCAACGGTGTCGCTACGGATGACGGTTGGGCAGTCAAACGGACTCCGAATGCGACGAAACTTGACAGGCGGCCTGTCTACACTATAATAAGACTGCACGACAAGTTGCAACCCATTCCGAGAACATTTTCATGCCACTTATAAAATAATATTCCGGAGGTGCCGCGGGCGCGTGCGAGTGTGGTCTGAACTCCGAACGGACAACGGAGAGAACAGGGAGAACCCGAACGAATGCAAGTTTTATGAAAATGATGCCGATGCAATGCGAATGATGACATGAGACGAGATGCATAACAAGAACAAAATGCAAAACAACAGACAAAAACCCAACCACGAAGGAAATATCATAGCATCTCCGAAAAAGGCAAGAGTCGGAGTTACGAATATGGAAAGTTGTATCCGGGGCGTTACAACACTCCACCACTACGAGAGGATCTCGTCCCGAGATCTAGGATGGCACCGGAGAGAAACGGAAGAGGAAGATAAGAGGTAAACTAAGTTGCTTCTTCGACAAACGAGTGAAACCATGAACCTTGAGAGGTTGAGCAATATAAAAGAAAGAGTACAATAGAGATGAACGAGATTGCAAACAATCTGTTAGAAAAGAGGAACAAGGAACATTACGATAACTTGAAGGTTGCAAAGACATGAATCAAGAGTTTAATGGACAATATAGAATTCAAAACCACTCCGGTTACAACCAGATGAGAGAGGAAGAATTCGGCCAGCACTCCGGTTAAACATGGAAGGAAAAGAACATGTACTTGAGAAGATGGGAAGATACTTGATGAAATCAACAACACACTGCCTCTGGAACTATTGAAGGAATGGCACAAGGGGTAAGAAGGATTTCAGACAGCACTCCGATTGAAATGATAGGCAAAACTTGATAATATGAAAAGAACTTGAAGAGATGACACCACACTCTGGTTAAATGGAGAAGCAAGGAGAAGAACATGATCTTGCCAAAGCAAGATGATGAGTGAAAAGAGCATCATCACAATGCCTCCGGAACGTAAGAATAGAAGCTAGATTGTTGGGATAAAGGGGCGGAGAAGAAAATGACAATTTCTGCCACAAATGAACTTGGAAAGCATACTTGTAAAGAAGGATTGAACGGAGTTGTTGGAAAATCAACAACGAAAAGCACAAGCTTATTATGGGCTTATGGCAAACATCTCAAAATGATGAGGTGACAACCAGCCACTAACTGAAACAATTGCTTGCTTGAGATCAGCGAAGAGATGAAAACTGCTTTCGCCGAGAGGATAGGAGAAAACTTGGATCATTGATAAGCACCACAAATAGCAACATTCCTTAGGGGAAGGCTTTAGGTGAAATCTATACCAAGATAACTCCAAAGAAGAGATTGATGGATTTAAAATACCTCATTCTTGAGAAATGTGAATCAAGAAACATGAACTCAAAATTATCAAGAATGACATAACACCACCTCAAAAGATAATGTAGAACGAATTGCACTTCGAAATGCAAGATGAAGAATACTTGAACGCCTCAAAACAAAACATGTGTTGAACACCATGTTTATTTTAGAGTATAGCTTAGTGGATCATAGCTTCGAGAGAAATCTTGAAGAACAATTGAAGAATGAAAGGAATCCTTGGTGAACCACCATGTCGAGCCTCCATGAAGAACTCCGGTAATGAAAGGATGATAGAAAGAAAGAGAAGTTGAAAACACAAGGTGAAATCTTGCGATGATTTAGATGGAGCTTCGTGACGAGATAACCAAGAGAACTTGGAACTCCGGAAACGAAGAGATGAAACATCTCGAACCGGGAAATGTGACACGATGAACAACTTCGGAAAGAAGAAACTAGATTACTTGGATGAAACAATAATAAGAATTATGTTATGCCTATCCTTCACCAATTTAAATTGATGACAAGCAACGGATTTGGCATACTACTTATTCTCGTAGAAAGGATTAAGAAGGATATAGCGCAAACTTGAGAAGGTCTTCAATGAACCACCGGTAGGATTGGAAAGAACGAATGAATCTTGAAGAGAATGGAGCAAGATTTAAGAGAAACTCTTCTTCGGTCTTCACATGTTGAGAATGATGATGAGAAGCACCATGAATTGTTGAGATACTCCGGGAGAATTAAAAGAGGAAAGGTTGAGCCAAAGATGAAAAGAATTTGAAAGAGATCTTGGAGAAGGCATGTGACTGATGAAATTCATTCTTATGTCACATTTGAAAAGAATTTAAGGATAACTCCGGGAGAATTAGAAGAGTCAGGTAAGATCCTGGGAAAAGACCTGTGGGTTAGGGCCCACTCAAAAGAAACACCATTGAAATAATTTAAAGGGGGAATTGCACCGGTTGAATTAAATGGCTTGAATGAGATAATAATCTTGAAATATCTTGAACTGATTGAGAATGGAAACACAAGTCTTCTGAGATATCTTGAGCACTCCGGATAAGAATCGAGAGAGGTGAACAATTAAGAAGTGCACCGGTATGGAAAAGCATTTGCAACAAGGAAAAGAGTATGATCAAACCGCAAGCTTGAATTGGATCCACAGGAGAAGAAAAAGAACGAAGGATGATGAACTTGAAGCTCGTGAGCATCTTCACGAGGGATCACCGGATCAAAACATTGATTGAAAAGAGTGAAGAGACTTCACATGAATAAATGGATACTTGATTAAGAAATCTGAGTCCTTGAAGAAAAAGGGAAGGAGGGCGGGAAAACAAAGACAACTTGGGGACGGATGAAACAAACACCGTTTAGAAAACTTAGAATTGATCTTGCGGATGTTGAAATGATCGAATCCCTTGAAGAGAAGCACGCCGGTTGGAAAGAATTGGGATGACAATCTCGATGATCAAGAAGGATTACCACTCCCATAGAAATATGAGAACACCGCTTAGGAAAAATATGGATTCAACATTTGACTTCGAAGCAACTCGAATACCACAAATAAAACAAAACAAAGGATTTGGCTTGTAGAATAAGCCGGAACAAACATATGATAGAGATTTCGTTCGAAGTTTTCGTGGTGGAGCCCACACGGGCTCGAGTGTACAGCACCATCATGTACAAGGCAGTGCACATGACATACGAAGTGTCCCTGAACCAGCATAGCCAAGGGTTCTTTAAGACACAACGAGACCACTATAAAAACGACCGTGGAAAGGCGGACCACTAGACGTCAAACCCCAATCTCATATCATGCATCTGTCGAAAAGATATTCTAGGAGCTACTTGAATTCCCACCTATAAAACTCCTGAAACTTTCTGGTTATGCAATCTGGTGTTGGGGATACGGGGGAAGCAATATCTCTCACCCAAACTAACAATACCTACATCCAGCTGTATCCATCCGTCAACACATAACCAAGAAAACTCCGGAAATCGTGTACCTCAACCTTCGAAAAGCATCCGTTATACGAGTTATGGCAATACTCCCGAGCTCGCCCCAGTACTGGGTTATCGGGGTTATCTCACCAACAACTGCATAAAAGAGATTTTCGATGTCGGCAAGACTCAGGTATTCCAGAACTGCAACGATAAAATTGTGACGACAACACCTCGGAGCTCAACTCCCCGGGTCAAAGCCACATAAATAGACAGGAGGCACCAAGAACAATGTTCTCGTCACAAAACCATCGAAACGATTCCAAGATACCCGCGTGATCCTAAAAAAATTTTGAGTGAAATTTGAGGAGAGGAAAGTCAAAACATCTACGTCAGGAGTCCTCACCAGAGCGATGAAGGGGGCTGAGGAGTAAAAATAATCCTACTCTCCGATATATATATATATAATCCTAAGACTCAAAATAGTTTTGTTCTAGACTCAACAACGGCCAACAAACAAGGGGGCTCCTATGGTCGGTCGAGGCTCTGATACCAACTTGTCACGCCCAATATGCGACCCTATCCAAAAGGAACTCGAAGGTCCCACCAAGGATAGACCCGCATATTGAAACGCTTTTGCAAGGTGGATATCATTACATCAACATTACATAATAGATGGAGATACATACATAAGGCATACAATGCCACACGAATACAACATCACAATACATCAGAGCATCATCCGTCTATGGATGAATCACAAACAGAAACTCAAACGACATCCACCCTGCTAGCCCAGGCTGCCGACCTGGAACCTATCCCTGATCGAAGATGAAGAAGAATAACTCAACGCAAGCAAGCATCGCTCTCGCGTCATGATCATCGCACAACCTATACCTGCAACTGTTGTTGTAGTAATCTGTGAGCCACGAGGACTCAGCAATCCCATTACCATGGGTATCAAGACTAGCAAAGCTTAAAGGGAAAGGAAGGGGTAAAGTGGTGAGGCTGCAGCAGCGACTAAGCAAGTATGGTGGCTAACATACGCAAATAAGAGCGAGAAGAGAAGCAAAGGAGCGGTCGTCAACTAGTAATGATCAAGAAGTGATCCTGAACTCCTACTTACGTCAAACATAACCCAGAAACCGTGCTCACTTCCCGGACTCCGCCGAGAAGAGACCATCACGGCTACACACGCGGTTGATGCGTTTTAATTCGGATCTGGTGTCAAGTTATCTACAACCGGACATTAACAAATTCCCATCTGCCTATAACCGCAGGCACGGCTTTTGAAAGATTATACCCTGCAGGGGTGTCCCAACTTAGCCCATGACAAGCTCTCGCGATCAACGAAGGAATAGACCTTCTCCCAGGAAGACCCGATCAGACTCGGAATCCCGGTTTACAAGACATTTCGACAATGGTAAAACAAGACCAGCAAAGCCGCCCGATGTGCTGACAATCCCGATAGGAGCTGCACATATCTCGTTCTCAGGGCAACACCGGATGAGCAATCCGTACAACTAAAACCAGACCTCAAGTTTCCCTGAGGGGGCGCTGCAAAGGGCTCTAGTTCGGACCAACACTTAGACAAGCACTGGCCCGGGGGGGGGGCTGTAATAAAGATGACCCTTGGGTTAATTACTCCCAAGGGAAAAGTAGGTGGTGGTGAGGCAAATGGTAAAATTCAATGTTGGGCCTTGCTGGAGGAGTTTTATTCAAAGCGAACTGTCAAGGGGGTCCCATAAATCACCCGACCGTGTAAGGAACGCAAAATCCGGGAACATAACACCGGTATGACGGAAACTAGGGCGGCAAGAGTGGAACAAAACACCAGGCATAAGGCCGAGCCTTCCACCCTTTACCAAATATATAGATGCATTAATATTATAAGAGATAGTGTGATATCCCAACCAAAAAAACCTGTCCACCATGGAGAAATCTTCAACTTCACCTGCAACTAGCAACGCTATAAGAGGGGCTGAGCAAAAGCGGTAACATAGCCAAACAACGGTTTGCATAGGAAAGGTGTCAAAGGTTAGAGGTTCATGGCAACATGGGATGGCTCGACAAACAAATGATAGGTAGCGCAGCAAAGCGATAGAACGAAGCAACTAGCATAGCAATGATAGTAGTGAGATCCAGGGTAGCGGTCATCTTGCCTGAAATCCCGCAAGGAAGAAGAACGAGTCCATGAAGAAGACGAACGGACGTAGTCGAACGAATCCTCACAATCACAACATTACCGGAACTAAGAAGCAACACCGGAAAGAAACAAACAACATGGTAAATGCACAAGCATAAACATGGCATGATGCACAATCAAGTATGATGCATGTCCGGTTTAAAGAGGCATGGCATGGCAAACTGCAACACACAATACTACAAATTAAGTGGAGCTCAATATGCAACGAGTTGCATATTGACAAAACACCACATCAATTAATTAGTTCTCTCTCGGTTTTGTACCCAACAATATTAAATGTTGTTAAACATGGCAAGAGGTGAAGCATAGTGAAACTAACTATTTAGGCAAGCTTAAATGAGGCCGGAACAACAAAACAACAATTCCGGAAAATCCCCATATGCAAATTATGGATTTGGTACTGTTCTGCCCTAAACACAAGTTTAATGTTGTTAAACAGGAAAATAAAGTGGACCACGTTAAACTAGGCATTTTTCCACCCCACTTACATATAAAGTTTATTAAATTCGGAGCTACGGTTATTTAGTTATGGAATTAAATCATTTTATCATGACATATTAGCAAAATTTAAATAAACAGCAAGTTAAACATTTTTATCATAGATGAAAATGGCATATTATTAATCTACACAATTTTCTGAGCATTTTACATATTAAAATCATTTTAATCCGATGCACAGTTAATTAGTTATTAAATGCATGAATACGAGGGACTTTTTTGTAAATCTGTAATTCACCGGATAAATGCGAAAATTGCAGCAGCAGAAAAAAAAACACCACGGGCCGAATCTGATAGAACTGGGCTGGGGGAAACAGCTCACATTGTGGGCCGGGCCCGGTTGGGAGAGGAAGTGCGCTGGGCCTGGCACGGCCTTGGCGACGCGGTCAACACGCGGCTGGGCTGAAGCGGGTCATCGCGCTGGGTCGGGGCGTTGAGGAGGCCCACGCGGGCGATGGGGTGGCCACTCGTCGTGCCCCTCGTCCTCCCGCACGAGGAGGGGAAGGGGCGGCCATGGCAGGGAACGACGGGGTCCAGGCATCGGGGTCGGAGGCCGGGACGGCGGGATCTATGCAGGGAATGGATGGATCCGGTCGCCGGGGTTCGGATCCGGGCAAGGACGACGGAGGATGGAGCGGCGAGCACCATGGCGGCGCCTGATCGAAGGAAGAGGCCGACCATGAGATCCTGTAGAGGAACAGCACGATGAGCGGGAGACAGAGAGAGAGCCAACGCGGCGGAGGGGCTCGCCTGATGAAGGAGGTCGCCGGTGGTGAGGGCGCTGGGATCCGGCGAGGCAGCAGCGCAGAGGCGGCGACGGCGGGGTTTGATCTGGATCGGGAGCTCCTCTCCCGATCTGGATCGCTCGGGCGAGCGGGGAGACGGCACGGCTCGGGCGCCGATGGGCTTCCAGGGCCCGAACTGGGCTTCGGCGAGCCCTCGTCGGGGGACGGGAAGGCAGGGCGACGTGGCGCGCGTGGGTTGGAGGAGGACACGGTCAGGCGGCGGCGCAGCGAACGAGGCGACGACACTTGGCAGCGGGGGAGTGCGCCAGTGCTGAAAACGAGGAAGGGGGCGGCGGCGGATGATTAGGGGCGCGGAAATTTAGGAGGAGGGGGGTAGGTAGCTGCCCAAAAATGGAAGGGGAGGTGTTTTAAATAGGAAAGGGGCTAGGGTTTAGGGGGGTTTGCTTCGTTTCGGAGCCACAGATCGACATCGGACGGCTCCGGACAGAGGGGGGGACTAGGTGGGCTAGTGGGCTGTGTGAGAGAGAGGCTTGGCCGAGAGGAGAGAAGAGAAGTGCAGCCCGGCGGCAGTTTCGGAGACCGAAACGTCCGACGAATAAACCGGCAACGGTGTCGCTACGGATGACGGTTGGGCAGTCAAACGGACTCCGAATGCGACGAAACTTGACAGGCGGCCTGTCTACACTATAATAAGACCGCACGACAAGTTGCAACCCATTCCGAGAACATTTTTATGCCACTTATAAAATAATATTTCGGAGGTGCCGCGGGCGCGTGCGAGTGTGGTCTGAACTCCGAACGGACAACGGAGAGAACAGGGAGAACCCGAACGAATGCAAGTTTTATGAAAATGATGCCGATGCAATGCGAATGATGACATGAGACGAGATGCATAACAAGAACAAAATGCAAAACAACAGACAAAAACCCAACCACAAAGGAAATATCATATAGCATCTCCGGAAAAGGCAAGAGTCGGAGTTACGAATATGGAAAGTTGTATCCGGGGCGTTACACCCCATCATCATATTCTATTCCACCCATAGTGCTATATCCATGGCTCACGCTCATGTATTGCGTGAAGGTTGAAAAAGTTTGAGATTATTTAAGTACGAAACAATTGCTTGGCTTGTCATCGGGGGTATAGAAGTTGGGAACATCTTTGTGTGACGAAAATGAAGCATAGCCTAACTATATGATTTTGTAGGGATGAACTTTCTTTAGCCATGTTATTTTGAGAAGACATGATTTCTTTGATTAGTATGCTTGAAGTGTTACTATTTCTTTTATCAATATGAACTTTTATTTTGAATCATTTGGATCTGAACATTCATGCCACAATAAAGAAAATTACATTGAGAATTATGCTAGGTAGCATTCCACATCAAAAATTCTGTTTTTATCATTTATACTCGAGGACGAGCAGGAATTAAGCTTGGGGATGCTTGATACGTCTCCAACGTATCTATAATTTTTGATTGTTCCATGCTATTATATTACCCCTTTGGATATTTATGGGCTTTATTTTACACATTTATATCATTTTTGGGACCAACCTACTAACCGGAGGCCCAGCCCGTATTGCTGTTTTTTTGCCTATTTCAGTATTTCGAAGAAAAGGAATATCAAACGGAGTCCAAATGGAATGAAAACTTTGGGAGCGTGATTTTTGGAACGAACGTGGTCCGGAGAACTGGGAATGCAAGTCAAGAAGCTTGTGAGGCGGCCAGGGGACAGGAGGGCGCGCCCACCCCCCTAGGCGCGCCCCCTATCTTCTGGGCCCCACAGGCGGCCACCGACGTACTTCTTCCTCCTATATATACGTACGTACCCCGAAAACATCCAGGGAGCCAACGAAACACAATTTCCACCACCATAACCTTCTATATTTGCGAGATCCCATCTTGGAGCCTTCGCCGGTGCTCCGTCGGAGGGGGAATCGACCATGGAGAGCTTCTACATCAACACCATAGCCCCTCTGATGAGTTGTGAGTAGTTTACCACGGACCTTCGGGTCCATAGTTATTAGCTAGATGGCTTCTTCTCTCTTTTTGGATCTCAATACAATGTTCTCCCTCTCTCTTGTGGAGATCTATTCGATGTAAACTCTTTTTGCGGTGTGTTTGTCGAGATCCGATGAGTTGTGGGTTTATGATCAAGTTTATCTATGAATAATATTTGAATCTTCTCTGAATTCTTTTATGTATGATTGAGTTATCTTTGCAAGTCTCTTCAAATTATCAGTTTGATTTGTCCTACTAGATTGATATTTCTTGCCATGGGGAAGTGCTTAGCTTTGGGTTCAATCTTGCGGTGTCCTTACCCAGTGACAGCAGGGGCAGCAAGGCACATATTGTATTGTTGTCATCGAGGATAAAAAGATGGGGTTTATATCATATTGCTTGAGTTTATCCCTCTACATCATGTCATCTTTCTTAATGTGTTACTCTATTCTTATGAACTTAATACTCTAGATGCATGCTAGATAGCGGTCGATGTGTGGAGTAATAGTAGTAGATGTAGGCAGGAGTCGGTCTACTTGTCATGGATGTGATGCCTATATACATGATCATGCCTAGATAATCTCATAATTATTCGCTTTTCTATCAATTGCTCGACAGTAATTTGTTCACCCACCGTAATACTTATGCTATCTTGAGAGAAGCCACTAGTGAAACCTATGGCCCCCAGGTCTATCTTTTATCATATAAGCTTTCAATCTACTTTTATTTGCATCTTTACTTTTTGCATCTATATTGTAAAATACCAAAAATATATTTATCTTATCATACTATCTCTATCAGATCTCACTTTCGCAAGTGGCCGTGAAGGGATTGACAACCCCTTTATTGCGTTGGTTGCGAGTTCTTTGTTTGTTTGTGTAGGTGCGTGGGAATTTTGAGGAACCTCCTATTGGATTGATACCTTGGTTCTCAAAAACGGAGGGAAATACTTACGCTACTATTGCTGCATCACCCTTTCCTCTTCAAGGAAAACCAACGCAAGCTCAACACGTAGCACCTGTGCACAACATTTTTCAGGAAACAGCAGGAGTGCTAAGGCAACACAAATCAGCAGGTGGAAGCGTAATTTTCAAGATGATCCCAATTCTTAAATTCATAGGTATTAAAATAAATAACTACAGAAATCTCGCAGAATCACAACATAACAAGAATCTAAACCTTTATGGAGTCCTTTTCTTTCTATGAATCATGCATGCATAATATGGACGTATCTGGTGCAATATTACTTGGTGTAGGTGTAGAGGACCCATGGACAAAAATCGATGGAACAAAGCTTACCATTTTCTTTCTTTGGAGCAGCATGGAAGTTGCAATACGCTATGAAGGATGGACGGATGAGGAGACAGAAACGGAAAAGTTGTATCCAGCCTTTATTTTTAGCCCATTATACAAGTGTCACACCAATGGGTGTAAACGCACCGGTGGCTACGACAGCTGTCGTGCTAGTTTAAAAGATATGAGGTAAAATAAGAAAATAATTAACACAAGCATTTATTACAATAAAATTTCTAATAAAATTGGTCCAAAGTATCCTATGCAGATGCATGGCACCACACCTCCCTCGTGCCCTTTCCGTGAATAGAAAACAACTTTGCTATGAAAACCCTATGTTTTTCTTTTTTTTGACCCGAGAAATAAGAATGTTGTCATCCACATGGTTTATACTATGGTCCTTCAAATATAAATTTATTTCGCTCCTTACATTACTTTTTATAAGCATTTAGGGGTTGTTTGGTTTATGCCCCCAACTCGCCCTACCAAAACATTGGTCACGCCAAATCCTTTGTATGTTGTTTTCTTTGCTGCCAAATATTTCTAGGAAATATGCCCTAGAGGCAATAATAAAGTTGTTATTTTATATTTCCTTATTTAATGATAATTCATGCTAGAATTGTATTAACCAGAAACGTCATACATGCGTGAATACATAGACAAAATACGGTGTCCCTAGTAAGCCTCTACTAGACTAGCTCGTTAATCAAAGATGGTTAAGTTTCCTAACCATAGACATGCGTTGTCATTTGATGAATGGGATCACATCATTAGTAGAATGATGTGATGGACAAGACCCATTCATTAGCTTATCATTATGATTGTTCAGTTTTATTGCTATTGCTTTCTTCATGTCAAATACATATTCCTCCGACTATGAGATTATGCAACTCCTGGATAGCGGAGGAATGCCTTGTGTGCTATCAAACGTCACAACGTAACTGGGTGATTATAAAGATGCTCTACAGGTATCTCCGAAGATGTTTGTTGGGTTAGCATAGACCGAGATTAGGATTTGTCACTCCGAGTATCGGAGAGGTATCTCTGGGCCCTCTCAGTAATACACATCATAAGAAGACTTGCAAGCAAAGTGACTAATGATTTAGTTGTAGGATGATCCATTACGAAACGAGTAAAGAGAATTGCCGGTAATGAGATTGAACTAGGTCTGAAGATACCGACAATCGAATCTCGGGCAAGTAACATACCGATGACAAAGGGAATAACGTATGTTGTCATAACGGTTCGACCGATAAAGATCTTCGTAGAATATGCGGGAGACAATATGAGCATCCAGGTTCTGCTATTGGTTATTGCCGGAGAGGTGTCTCGGTCATGTCTACATAGTTCTCGAACCAATAGGGTCCGCACTCTTAATGTTCGATGATGATTTTGTATTATATGAGTTATGTGATTTGGTGACCGAATGTTGTTCGGAGTCCCGGATGAGATCACAAACATGACGAGGAGTCTCTAAATGGTCGAGAGGTAAATATTGATATATAGGATGATAGTATTCAGACACCGGAAGTGTTTCGGAGGGTACCGGGTACATATCGGGTCACCGGAAGGGGTTGTGGGCACCCCCGGCAAAGATATGGGCCTAATGGGCCAAGAGGGGAAATGCAGCAGGCAGTAGGGGCTGATGCGCCCCCATATGGGCCAAACCAGAGGAGGAAGGAAAGAGGGGAAGAGAGAAGGAAGGGGAGGGATTAGGCCTCCCTCCTCTCTCCTCCATCCTTCTCCCTCCAGAAAATATGGTAGGGAGGGCGAATTGGACTAGGGCCCCAAGTAGGACTACTCCTACTTGGGGTGCCCCAAGGCTGTTCCCGTCCCCCTCCCACCTATATATACGTGCGGAGGGGGCGCCTAGAACACACATCAACAATTATTAGCCGTGTGCGGCGCCCCCCTCCAAAGTTTACGCCTCCGGTCATATTCTCGTAGTGCTTAGGCGAAGCCCTGCGCGGATCACTTCACCATCACCGTCACCACACCGTTGTGCTGACAAAACTCATCTACTTCCTCGACACTCTGCTGGATCAAGAGTTTGAGGGACATCATCGAGCTGAACGTGTGCAGAACTTGGAGGTGTCGTACGTTCGGTGCTTGATCGGTCAGAACGAGAAGAAGTTTGACTACATCAACCGTGTTGTTAAATACTTCCGCTTTCGGTCTACGAGGGTACGTAGACACACTCTCCCCCTCTCGTTGCTATGCATCTCCTAGATAGATATTGCGTAGCGTAGGAATTTTTTTTGAAACTGCATGCTAAGTTCCCCAACAGTGGTATCAAAGCCAGGTCTATGCGTAGATGATATGCACGAGTAGAACACAAAGAGTTGTGGGCGGTGATCATCGTACTATTTACCACCAATGTCTTATTTTGATTCGGCGGTATTGTTGGATGAAGCGGCCCGGACCAACCTTACATGACCACATTCATGAGGTCGGTTCCACCGATAGACATGCAACTAGTTTTGCATAAAGGTGGCTGGGGGTGTATGTTTCTCCTACTTTAGTTGAATCAAATTTGACTGTGGCCGGTCCTTGTTGAAGGTTAAAACAGCAAACTTGATAAATCACCGTTGTGGTTTTTGTGCCGTAGGTAAGAACGATTCTTGCTAGAAGCCCGTAGCAGCCACGTAAAACTTGCAACAACAAAGTAGAGGACGTCTAACTTGTTTTTGCAGGGCATGTTGTGATGTGATGTGATATGATATGGTCAAGACATGATGTGATATACGTTGTTGTATGAGATGATCATATTTTGTAGAAGTTATCGACAACTAGCAGGAGCCTTATGGTTGTCGCTTTATTGTATGAAATGCAAACGCCATGTAATTGCTTTACTTTATCACTAAGCGATAGCGGTAGTTGTAGAAGCAATGGTTGGCGAGACAACCATGACCCTACGATGGAGATCAAGGTGTCAAGCCGGTGACAATGGAGATCATGACGACTTTGGAGATGGATATCAAAAGCACAAGATGATGATAATGGCCATATTATGTCACATATTTTTTGATTGCATGTGATGTTTATCTTTATGCATCTTATTTTGCTTAGTATGGCGGTAGCATTATAAGATGATCCCTTAAACTAAATTTCAAGGTATAAGTGTTCTCCCTTAGTATGCACTGTTGCGACAGTTCTTCATGCTGAGACACCACGTGATGATCGGGTGTGATAGGCTCTATGTTCACATACAATGGGTGCAAGATAGTTTTGCACATGCGGAATACTCGGGTTAAACTTGACGAGCCTAGCATGTACAAACTTGGCCTCGGAACACTGGAGACCGAAAGGTCGAACGTGAATCATATAGTAGATATGATCAACATAGAGATGTTCACCATTGATGACTACTCCATCTCACGTGATGATCGGACATGGTTAGTTGATTTGGATTACGTATCATTTAGATGACTTGAGGGGTGTCTATCTAAGTTGGAGTTCTTAAGTAATATGATTAATTAAACTTAATTTATCATGAACTTAGTCCTGATAGCTTTTGCATATCTATGTTATAGATCAATGGCCCGTGCTATCGTTCCTTTGAATTTTAGTGCGTTCCTACAGAAAGCTAAGTTGAAAGATGATGGTAGCAACTACATGGACTGGGTCCATAACTTGAGGATTATCCTTATTGCTGCACAGAAGAATTATGTCCTTGATGCACCGCTGGGTGAAAGGCCTACTGCAGGAGTAGATATTGATGTTATGAACGTCTGGCAATCTCGATCTGATGACTACTCAATAGTTCAGTGTGCCATGCTTTATGGCTTAGAATCGGGACTTCAAATACATTTTGAACCTCATGGACCATATGAGATGTTCCAGGAGTTGAAGTTAATATTTCAAGCAAATGCCCGAGTTGAGAGATATGAAGTCCCCAACAAGTTCTATAGCTGCAAGATGGAGGAGAACAGTTCTGCCAGTGAACACATACTCAGAATGTCTGGATATCATAATCACTTGACTCAGCTGGGAGTTAATCTTCCAGATGATTGTATCATTGATAGATTTCTCCAATCACTGCCACCAAGCTACAAAGGCTTCGTGATGAACTATAATATGCAAGGGATGGAAAAGACTATTCCCGACCTCTTCACAATTCTCAAAGCTGCAAAGGAGAAATCAAGAAGGAGCATCAAGTGTTGATGGTTAACAAGACCACTAGTTTCAAGAAAAAGGGCAAGGGAAAGAAGGGGAACTTCAAGAAGAATGGCAAGCAAGCTGCCACTCCCAGGAAGAAGCCCAAAGCTGGACCCAAGCTTGAAACTGAGTGCTTCTACTGCAAAGGGACTAGTCACTGGAAGCGGAACTGCCCCAAGTATTTGGCGGATAAGAAGGATGGAAAAGTGAACAAAGGTATATTTGATATACATGTTATTGATGTGTACCTTACTAATGCTCATAGTAGTGCCTGGGTATTTGATACCGGTTTGGTTGCTCATATTTGTAACTCGAAACAGGGACTACGGATCAAACGAAGATTGGCTAAGGACGAGGTGTGATACGTCCATTTTGCATCATGCTTTTATATCGATATTTATTGCATTATGGGCTGTTATTACACGTTATTTCACAATACTTATGTATATTCTCTCTTATTTTACAAGGTTTACATGAAGAGGGAGAATGCCGGCAGCTGGAATTCTGGGCTGGAAAAGGGGCAAATATTAAAGACCTATTCTGCTCAACTCCAAAAGTCCTGAAACTCCACGAAAGACATTTTGGGAATTAATAAAAAAATATTGAGCGAAAGAAATACCTGAGGGGGGCCACCCACCATCCACGAGGGTGGGGGACGTGCCCTACCCCCCGGGCACGCCCCCTGCCTCGTGGGCCCCCTGGCAACCCTCCGGTGGCCATCTTCTGCTATATGAAGGATTTTACCCTGGAAAAAATCATAAGCAAGCTTTCGGGACGAAACACCACCGCCACGAGGCGGAACCTTGGCGGAACCAATCTAGGGCTCCGGCGGAGCTGTTCTTGCAGGGAAACTTCCCTCCGGGAGGGGGAAATCATCACCATCGTCATCACCAACGATCCTCTCATCGGGAGGGGGTCAATCTCCATCAACATCTTCACCAGCACCATCTCCTCTCAAACCCTAGTTCATCTCTTGTATCCAATTTTTGTACCAAAACCTCATATTGGTACCTGTGGGTTGCTAGTAGTGTTGATTACTCCTTGTAATTGATGCTAGTTGGTTTATTTGGTGGAAGATCATATGTTCAGATCCTTAATGAATATTAATACCCCTCTGATTATGAACATGAATATGATTTGTGAGTAGTTATGCTTGTTCCTGAGGACATGGGTGAAGTCTTGCTATTAGTAGTCATGTGAATTTGGTATTCGTTCGATATTTTGATGAGATGTATGTTGTCTCTCCTCTAGTGGTGTTATGTAACATCGACTACATGACACTTAACCATTATTTGGGCCTAGAGAAAGGCATTGGGAAGTAATAAGTCGATGATGGGTTGCTAGAGTGACAGAAGCTTAAACCCTAGTTTATGTGTTGCTTCGTAAGGGGCTGATTTGGATCCACATGTTTCATGCTATGGTTAGGTTTACCTTAATACTTCTTTTGTAGTTGCGGATGCTTGCAATAGGGGTTAATCATAAGTGGGATGCTTGTCCAAGAAAGGACCGTACCCAAGCACCGGTCCACCCACATATCAAATTATCAAAGTAACGAACGCGAATCATATGAGCGTGATGAAAACTAGCTTGACGATAATTCCCATATGTCGTCGGGGGCGCTTTTCTCTATATAAGAACTTGTCCAGGCTTGTCCTTTGCTACAAAAACTATTGGGCCACCTTGCTGCACCTTATTTACTTTCATTGCTTGTTACCCGTTACAATTTACCTTATCACAAAACTATCTGTTACCGATAATTTTAGTGCTTGCAGAGAATACCTTACGGAAAACCGCTTGTCATTTCCTTCTGCTCCTCGTTGGGTTCGACACTCTTACTTATCGAAAGGACTACGATAGATCCCCTACACTTGTGGGTCATCAAGGTGATGATGCGCGTCGGGAATGGTTCTAGGTCGATGTGATCGCCGTCGGCACGCTACCTCTACATCTACCTTCGGGATTAGTTTTAGACCTGAATAATTGTTATTTGGTGCCAGCGTTGAGCATGAACATTATATCTGGATCTTGTTTAGTGTGAGACGGTTATTCATTTAAATCAGAGAATAATGGTTGTTCTATTTATATGAGTACTATCTTTTATGGTCATGCACCCTTGAAGAGTGGTCTATTTCTGTTGAATCTCGATTGTGGTGATACACATATTCATAATATTGATGCCAAAAGATGCAAAGTTGATAATGATAGTGCAACATATTTGTGGCACTGCCGTTTAGGTCATATTGGTATAAAGCGCATGAAGAAACCCCATGCAGATGGACTTTGGGAATCACTTGATTATGAATCATTTGATACTTGCAAACTATGCCTCATGGGCAAGATGACTAAAACTCCGTTCTTCGGAACAACGGAGCGAGCCAATGACTTATTGGAAATAATACTGTCGGGGAATGCGGTAATTTCAAAATTTTCCTACAATCACGCAAGATCTATCTAGGTGATGCATAGCAACGAGAGGGGAGAGTGTATCCACGTACCCTCCTAGACTGAAAGTGGAAGCGTTTCAATAACGCGGTTGATGTAGTCGAACTTCTTCGCGATCCAACCGATCATGTACCGAACGTGCGGCACCACCGTGTTCAAGACATGTTCATCTCGATGATGTCCCTCGTGCTCTTGATCCAGTTGAGGATGAGGGTGAGTTCCGTCATCATGACGGCGTGGCGATGGTGATGATGGTGCTACCGGCGCAGGGCTTCGCCTAAGCACTACGATGGTATGATCGAGGTGTGTAATTGTGGAGGGGGGCACCACACACGGTTAAGAGAAACTTGTGTGTCCTAGGGTGCCTCCCTGCCCCCGTATATAAAGGAGCAAGGGGGAGGCCGGCCGGCCCCTAGGGTGCGCCCCAAGAGAGGAGTCCTACTAGGACAACTAGTCCTAGTAGGATTCAACCACAAGGGAGAGAGGGGGAAGAAAGGAGGGGGAGAGGGAGTAGGAAAGGGGGGCGCCGCCCCCCCTTCCCTTGTCCTATTCGGACTCTAAGGGGGGGGCTGCCCTGGCCGCCCTCCTCTCTCTCCACTAAGGCCCATGGTGGCCCAGTAGTTCCCCCGGGGGGTTCCGGTAACCCCTCCGGCACTCTGGTTTTACCCAAAACTTGCCGGAACTCTTCTGGTGTCCGAATAACATGGTCCAATATATCAATCTTTATGTCTCGATCATTTTGAGACTCCTCTTCACGTCTGTGATCTCATCCGGGACTCCGAACAAACTTCGGTCATCAAAAACAGTGTAGACATGATCATCATCGAACGTTAAGCGTGCGGGCCATACTGGTTCGAGAACTATGTAGACATGATCGAGACACATCTCCGGTCAATAACCAATAGCGGAACCTAGATGCTCATATTGGCTCCTACATATTATACGAAGATCTTTATCGGTCAAACCGCATAACAACATACGTTGTTCCCTTTGTCATTGGTATGTTACTTGCCCGAGATTCGATCGTCGGTATCATCATACCTAGTTCAATATCGTTACCAGTAAGTCTCTTTACTCGTTTCGTAATGCTTCATCCTGCAACTAACTCATTAATCACATTGCTGTCAAGGCTTATAGTGATGAGCATTACCTAGAGGGCCCAGAGATACCTCTCCGATACACGGAGTGACAAATCCTAATCTCAATCTATGCCAACCCAACAAACACCTTCGGAGACACCTGTAGAGCATCTTTATAATCACCCAGTTATGTTGTGAAGTTTGATAGCACACAAGGTGTTCCTCTGGTATTCAGAAGTTGCATAATCTCATAGTCAGAGGAACATGTATAAGTCATGAAGAAAGCAGTAGCAATGAAACTGTAATGATCATAATGCTAAGCTAATGGATGGGTCTTGTCCATCACATCATTCTCCAAATGATGTGATCCCATTCATCAAATGAAAACACATGTCTATGGTCAGGAAACATAACCATCTTTGATTAACGAGCTAGTCAAGTAGAGGCATACTAGGGACACTATGTTTTGTCTATGTATTCACACATGTACTAAGATTCCGGTTAATACAATTCTAGCATGAATAATAAACATTTATCATGAAATAAGGAAGTAAATAATAACTTTATCATTGCCTCTAGGGCATATTTCCTTCAAATACATATCGATGTATGCGGTCCGATGAGTGTTTAGGCTCGCAGCGGGTATCGTTATTTTCTAATCTTCATAGATGATTTGAGGATATATGGGTATATCTACTTAATGAAGCACAAGTCTGAAACATTTGAAAAGTTCAAAGAATTTCAGAGTGAAGTGGAGAATCATCGTAACAAGAAAATAAAGTTTCTACGATCTGATGCGGAGGTGAATATTGGAGTTACGAGTTTGGCCTTCATTTAAAACAATGTGGAATAGTTTCACAACTCACGCCACCTGGAACACCACAGCGTAATGGTGTGTCCGAACGTCGTATACGTACTTTATTAGATATGGTGCGATCTATGATGTCTCTTACCGATTTACCACTGTCATATTGGGGCTATCCATTAGAGACAGCTGCATTCACGTTAAATAGGGCACCGTCAAAATCCGTTGAGATGACACTGTATGAACTGTGGTTTGGCAATAAACCTAAGCTATCGTTTCTTAAAGTTTGGGGATGTGATGCTTATGTCAAAAGGCTTCAGCCTGATAAGCTCGAACCCAAATCGGAGAAGTGTGTCTTCATAGGATACCCTAAGGAAACAATTGGGTGCACCTTCTACCACAAATCCGAAGGCAAGATCTTTGTTTCCAAGAATGGAACCTTACTGAGGGAGTCCTGGACTAGGGGGTGTCCGGACAGCCGGACTATCATCGTCAGCCGGACTCCAAGACTATGAAGATACAAGATTGAAGACTTCGTCCCGTGTCCGGATGGGACTTTCCTTGGCGTGGAAGGCAAGCTTGGCGATACGGATATGTAGATCTCCTACCATTGTAACCGACTCTGTGTAACCCTATCCCTCTCTGGTGTCTATATAAACCGAAGGGTTTTAGTCCGTGGGACATACAACCATTACAACAATCATACCATAGGCTAGCTTCTAGGGTTTAGCCTCCTTGATCTCGTGGTAGATCCACTCTTGTACTACCCATATCATCAATATCAATCAAGCAGGAGTAGGGTTTTACCTCCATCGAGAGGGCCCGAACCTGGGTAAAAACATCATGTCCCTGTCTCCTGTTACCATCCGCCTAGACGCACAGTTCGGGACCCCCTACCCGAGATCCGCCGGTTTTGACACCGACATTGGTGCTTTCATTGAGAGTTCCTTTGTGTCGTCACTGATAGGCTTGATGGCTTCTTCAATCAACAACAACACCGTCTAGGGTGAGACTTTTCTCCCCGGGCAGATCTTCGTGTTCGGCGGCTTCGCACTGCGGGCCAATTCACTTGGCCATCTGGAGCAGATCGAAAGCTATGCCCCTGGCCATCAGGTCAGGTTTGGAAGCCTAAACTTCACGGCTGACGTCCACGGGGACTTGATCTTCGATGGAGTCGAGCCACAGCCGAGCGTGCTGCACTGTCACGATGGGCATGATCTAGCTCTGCCGCTGGATAGTACCCTGGAGGCCGCACACAAGTCCACTTTGACCCATAGTTCGGAACCGACCGCGCAGATCGAGGACAGGTGGCTGGACACCGCCTCGGGAGCTGCAACTTCCACGGCGATGGAGCTGAATACTGACCTTGTCCCTTATAAAGCTCATGATTCCAAGGTGCCAGACTCCTTGCCGGACTCCGAACCTCCTGCGCCCCTGCCAATCGAATCCGATTGGGCGCCGATCATGGAGTTCACCGCCGCGGACATCTTTCAGCACTCACCCTTTGGCGACATCCTAAATTCGCTAAAACATCTCTCGTTATCAGGAGAACCCTGGCCGGACTGCGGTCAGGACGGTTGGGATGCGGACAACGAAGAAATTCGAGGCCCACCCACCACCCACTTTGTAGCCACTGTCGACGATCTAACTGACATGCTAGACTATGACTCCGAAGACATCGACGGTATGGACGACGATGCCGGAGACTACCAAAAACCAGCGCCTACCGAGCACTGGAAGGCCACCCCAACCCATGATGTATATATGGTGGATACCCCAAAAGGAAGCGATAACGAGGGACAATGGGATGCGGCAAAGGATAATTCCGCTGACAAACAACCAAAAAGGCGACACAGACGCCGCCCTTAGTCCCGCCTCAACAAAAATAGCACTTCTAATGACCCAGCAATAGAGCAGGGCAAACCAGTGGACGACGAACATGCAACCAAGCAACCATCCGAGCAGGACAAATCGGATAATCAACCCATGCCCGGCGAAAACAACAGTCCAGGCCTCACGCCGGACACACCACCGGAGCATAAGAACCTTCACAAAAGACTTGTCGCCACTGCAAGAAGTCTGAAAAAGGAAAAACGGAAGCTCAAAACAGCGGAAGACACACTCAGAATGAGGTGGAGCAAAGTACTCAAGACCGCAGACAAATATGGCAATAGCCACCAAACAAAGAGCTACCTGAAGCGCAAGCTGCTACCAGAATTCGACGAGGAGGCCATAGAGCCCCCACAGCCAAAAAGCAAAGAGGCCGCCTGGCCGGATAGACGACCAGATGACAGGCCAAAAGCGACAAGCGGCGCCGCACACAAAACGACACATGATCCTCACAAAACAGAGGGCCCGGTCAGGTCCATTTATGGGCCAAAAAAGAGGGCCCCAGGAAGCAACACAACACGCCGCATGCTTGAAGATAACGGCACGCCTAAATACAGGGGCGCCGCACACCCACTATGTTTCACCGATGAGGTGCTGGATCAGGAATTTCCAGCAGGATTCAAACCCGTAAACATAGAGGCATACGACGGAACAACAGACCCCGGAGTCTGGATTGAGGATTACATACTGCACATTCACATGGCTAGAGGAGATGATCTCCACGCCATAAAATACCTACCCCTCAAGCTCAAAGGGCCAGCTCGGCATTGGCTCAAAAGCCTCCCAAAAAATACTGTTGGAAGTTGGGAAGAGCTCGAGGATGCGTTTAGAGCAAATTTTCAAGGGACCTATGTCCGACCTCCGGATGCAGACGATTTAAGTCACATAACTCAACAGCCCAGAGAGTCGGCGCGCAAATTCTGGAACAGGTTTCTTACCAAAAAGAACCAAATAGTCGACAGTCCGGACGCCGAAGCCTTAGCAGCTTTTAAACATAATGTCCGAGACGAATGGCTCGCCAGACACCTCGGCCAAGAGAAGCCGAGAACTATGGCCGCGCTAACAAGCCTCATGACCCGCTTTTGCGCAGGGGAGGACAGCTGGCTAGCAAGATGCAGCACCAGCGACCCGATTACATCCGAGATCAAAGATGGAAACGAAAAATCACGGCGCAGAAAGGACCAACGCCGAAATAAAGAAAAAAGCCCAAAGAATAAGGCGGTCAACGCCGGATTCAAAAGCTTGCGGCCGAACAACAAAGCACTGCCTCTTAAGGACAACAGTGGAGAGCTATCCAACTTAAACAAAATTTTGGATCGGATATGTCAAATCCATAGCACCTCCGGAAGGCCTGCAAACCACACCCACCGAGATTGTTGGGTCTTCAAATAGTTCGGCCGACTCAACGCCGAACACAAGGGGCTCGACGCGCCAAGCGAGGATGATGACGAACCCCACCAGCAGAGCGCCGAAAAACAGAAGACTTTCCCCCAAGAAGTCAAAACAGTAAACTCACTTCATGTGATAACACGAAACAACAATGCGACACCCGCCAAAGTAGGTGTCGCACGGTTCACCCCAGTGGAACCCCGAGATTGGATGTCAAAACCAATTACTTTCGACCACCTGGACTATTCCAGAAGCATTCGAAACGCAGGATGGACTGCTCTGATATTGGATCCTATAATCGACGGACTACAATTTACACAAGTCCTGATGGACGGCGGCAGCGATTTAAACCTGCTATATCCGAACACAATCCGCAAGTTGGAGATAGACCTTACTAAAATCCGACATAGCCGCACTTCCTTCAAAGGAGTGACGCCAGGCCCCTACGCCAAGTGCACGGGCTCCTTACTACTAGAAGTTGTGTTCGGGTCACCCGACAACTTCCGACGCGAAAAGCTAATCTTTCATGTCGCCCCATTCAAAAGTAGCCATCAAGCGCTATTGGGACGTGAAGCTTTTGTCCGCTTTAATGCAATACCACACTACGCGTCTCTTACACTTAAAATGCCCGGTCCACGCGGCATCATCTCATTAAAAGGTCGTTCAAGACCCCGGACACGGCTAGACGAGTCCGGCATAAAATAAGCTAGGGGCTCCCTAGCCGCACACACTACAAGGATCCGGGTCTATTGCAACAAAATAGTTTGTTGCAATACATGTTGTTTCGTGGCGATAAGTACCTATTGCCACGAAACGACATTCGTTGGCCGCCGTTGCGACTGGACGCATGGTAATAGGTTATTACCACAAAAAAGCAATCGTGGCAATAAAGTATGCTATTGCAACATCCATGCGGGAAGTTGCCACATGTTTTTCCGTGGCAACACTCACCTGACGCCACAATTTTATTTGTGGACATAGCTTTAATGCAACATGTAACGAACCGTGGTGACTGGTATCTTGTGGCGATATACATTTGTGGGAACAACCTATGCCAACGACGCCCATTTTGTGGCGCATTTCTCTTCTGTGGCAATAGTCAATTGTTGCAATAAACTATGGCAACAATCCTTATTTTCGTGGCATTAGGCATGTTGCCACAACCCACTACGCTTGTGGCAATAAACTATGGCGACAATCCTTGTTTTCGTGGCATTAGGCATGTTGCCACGATCCACTACGCTTGTGGCAATAAACTATGGCAACAATCCTTATTTTCGTGGCATTAGGCATGTTGCCACGACCCATTGCACTTGTGGCATTAACTTATGGCAACAAATATTCCGGTCGTCGTAACAGGAAATTGCAACATATTTGTTTTGGTGGTGATAAATAGGTATCACAACATGTAAAATCTTTGTAGCAAGAAACTATTGCGACAATTTAAACTTTCTGTGGCGATACACTATTTCAACCGAAAGTGGGTTGTCGTAATAGCCTATTGCAACCGTAAAAAAAATACAGGCATTGAATTGCAATATTCAAAACCGTACGTATATAATATGTAGATCCATAAAATTCATAATTATCATAGCAAATATCCATCAAATGAAACTCAAATGTAATTTAGCCATCCTAATTAATTGCGAAGACTAAATTGTCCGTAATCTAGAGTGCAGTCGAGCTAGTTCTTCGGATCCTAATTAACCGAAAGTGGGTTGTAAGTCTTCTGGCAGATTAACAAATCTAGCAGCATCTGTTTTGTATGCCTTGTAAGTGGAGCTTAGAGTTGATCGCCAGCCTCTATATCGCTCTTTCACAATTTTGAGAACTTTTTCTTCTGTTTCTGGAGTATCTTCTAGGTCCCATCTGTCATTTAAAGCAAAAAACAAATGAATATACATAAGCAGTGCATTATCGACGGTAAAATAAGATAACACATGTGGAAAAGGTTGTACGCACTATCATATCTGCAACAATGAGTCGGTGGATGGTAGGGTGAATGTACGACCGCGTCCTCACTCCAATGAGTGGTAACTTTCTTTTCATTATGACTACCACGTCATCCTTGAATGAACATTCATTCCTACTGTACCACCCAATTTTTCAAAGAATGTAATATTTAGCTTTGCAGATCCATTGGAAAAACGCTTCTTAGGTGCTTTAAAACCTTTTAGAACACCTCGCCCTTTCTTCTTCTGTCCACCAGATTCTACAGCCCACATCATACAAGAAATATTGTATTACTCGGTATTAGATTGTAAGAAATGATGACACAAATATAAACGGAAGCAAGTACCATCCTGTAGTAGCGCACGGTTGTGGCGAGCATGGGATGGCCATTCAACAAGGAAACACATGTCATTAGCAGTCACTGGAATGTCAGATTGTTCTGGTGTTCCTTCATAAGATTTAGTAGTCTTGAAGGTTTAGCAATTTAACCCACACCAAGATTTTATGCATATAGAAAATGCTAAACAATTTACTAGATCTGGGTTGTCCATGGTGGTTTTTGTATGCTGTTATACTTTCCATCCTTGTTAACAGAACATAGCCTTTCTTTACTTCACACAAAAACAATCATGGGACTTAGCAATAACAAAGCATTGATGTTGTGCACCATTCAGATAGGTGATTAGGAAGTAAGGATGTTCTGTACGAGGAGTATCCTCTGTAAAAATTCATCATTGTGCCCTTTGTAGGTAATGCAGACATAAATTTTTGAGTCAATTTAAAAAGAAAGCAATAAAAACAAAATATCTATTAAAAAGAAAGTATAGATCTGAATCCTTGGTTCCCTAGTGTAGGCAAGAAGTATAAATCTATGATGATTATTCCAACTACATAAGGCACAACACGATATAAGAAAGCAATAAAAATAAAATATCTATTAAAAACTCATATTATAGTGGTCTGAATAACGTGCAGAGGATCCACTAAACCTGAATCCTTGGTTCTCTTGACGTACGTTATTCAGAAGTATTAAGCATATGTGAATGAACATGAAAGGCAATGTATCAGTGATAGGTTGTTCATAAAAATACTACTATGAATCTATAGGAAAAACATTTCCAAAGTGACTCGTGTAAGACCAAATATCTATTAAAAATCATCTTATAGTAATCTGAATCAAATGCAATGCAGAGGATGACTAAACCTGAATCCTCTGCTCTGTTGACGCACATATATCATCTAATATATGACATTATAGCTTAAAATGTGTTGAAAGAAACTCATCTCGGTCTACGCTAATTGCTAAAAAATATTTATTAGAGTAAAACTGACAGACTTTTGTAGATACAACTTGCGTCGTATCCAGGAGCATTTTACACATGATCAGTCTAACTATACCTTGGATCTAGAAAAGGAACAGGTAACATATTAATTCCTGAACATATTCAGGTCTTTTCTGCAGCTGAAGCCATCAAAAAAAGTTTATCTTTGGAAATACAAGTCAAGGAACAAGGAAAATTAGGATTCAAAAAATCTGATCAATGCAAGCAGGATAAAGGAGAAATTATACAGGGAACTACTGTTGACATAGCCAAGCTAGGGGTGTTCTTGCAGATTTCTGTGCCGCTATCGTCTCAACACGACGCAAGTTTTTCATGTCAGTAGAGATCATCACAGGGAAGCACATGAAGCAGCCAAGCTAGCCTACTCACAGGGAATTCATCCAAATCAAAATGTTAAAATAGACTGCAGCAATGTTGTTCATGATGAGTGGCATCATTCCGTGAATCATATTATTATACATATAGCTCAGATGGGATATGTCATCACCAATGTAAAACTGCAGTTATGTAAACATGTGATTCGAAATGAATGGTGCCTAGTGCGCCCATGTTTTGTTCAGAAAAAAAAAGATTCAGATATAAGACTTGATGTTGTATGCAGGGTGACAGCACAGAGATGGTAGGAATATCAAATCACATGTGATCCTGAAGCGTAGCCCGGCTACCAACATTTCTGTCATAAGCTGGAATTTAACCGTGGTGAGTTCATCAGTCAAAACCGAAAAGCCGGGAATATCAAAGAGTTTCAGTAAGGCTGATCCTGTATCTAAATGACATTCGTCCTACATGATCCACGGTGCAAAAACAGAACATGCAGTCGATCAATCATGCACACCTTAACAAATCACACACCGTAATTAAGTTCACGAGCCATAACCGAAGGGGGACTGCCAAAGACATCCAGTTAGCAATTTAGCATGATCCTATATAATATTCACGCTCTATAATACATGGTGCAAAACACATAAATATGCAGATGGTATTATGGTAAGGATGACCAGAACAAACAAACTGAAGTAGACAAAGATCCTGCAGACCAAACCATCATGCTAAATTTAGTATAGAAGTGAACTCAGAAAGATCATGCAGACGAAACCATTATTCAGGGGGGAAATAATCTTTATTCAGATTGATCTCAGAAAGCCGGGCTACATAAGTGAGATGAGGGTGGAAGACGGACCCTGAAAGCGTGGCGTGGCTTGCAGCCCATGAGTTGGAGCGCGCTCTGCAGGACGGGGCGCGTGTAGCGGAAGCTGCCCCCATGGTGGTTGGCGACGGCAATGTAGAGAGGCGGCGGCCATGTCCGCTGCCGGGACTTCTTTTCTACGGCCAAGCGGCGAGCGGAGGAGAGAAGGGGCAGCCACTCTGAATGGATCGAGAGAGCGGCGCGTTGACCAGGAGCTCGTGGGGGAGGGGGGTTTGAGCCCGGGCGGGCATGGCCGAAGACATGGTCGAGCATGCATGAGTTCGTGGGGGATCCTCGTGTCCGCTAAATACCTTCCCCTCTCAGGGAAGCAGATTCGCTTGCAGTCAGATTTTTCATGGCAGAGGAGAGGGAGGAGGGCGAGATCGAGGAGGAATAACCTGACTCCGTGCAGCTGATTCCTACCTCTCCTCTGCGCCCGTCGGTGTGGTTCGCTGTGTTGTCGCCGTCATGACGCCGGCAGCACAGAGGAAACAGGGACGAGACCTCAGATCCAATCGCCCTTGAAGACGCCGTGGTTTGATTTAGAATAACAGTGAGTTGTTAGGAATGTATTTAACAGGAAGGTTAAATATATATGCTATTTTTTTATGGGATCGAAGACGCTAATTTAGGACCTTTTAGTGGGAGTTAAAAAATCTTGGCGCAAACAACATTACACCTAATTAAATTAGTGGTGGGATAATGATTATTTTTTACTAAAAAGTAATTATTTTTTGAGGGAATGTTCTATTTTGTAAATATATTTTGAGACAGATGGAATACTAAAATTTATTTGTGACAAAATTATACCGTGGTGAAAAAACAGCAAATTCGAGATTTGTGAAGGGGCGATCTCGACGCCCTCCCCTGTAACGTTCCCGTCCTCCTTGTCGATATTTGTATAGTCGTCGCCATTTGAGGAAGCCAATTAACGAACGAAAAAGAGTTTCCCCGCTTTATATTATAAAGCAACAACAACCGATACAAACGCACGCCACATACACCCAAGGTAAGATACACAAATGTCGGGCACCGACACACAACCTCAACGACTACCAAGCACCTATAACATGTGCAAAAATTGGATCTGCTTAGAGCCGACTGATACCACTAGCACGAGGAGCGATCATCCGGGAAGATGTGTGACGGACACGCTGGACCGAGGACTCCAAGACGATGCCTCCATGAAGGGCACGACGAACGTCGCCACCGTCCGATCCGAAGATCAAGTTTTCATTCGGAGTAAGACGGAAGGAGTGGGAGCACCACAACGGAGCCTGCAAGGAGGAACACGGTGCCCACAGACACCGTTACCGTCGACCGATGCACCGACTGGATAGGTGATGTACCACGGTGCTTCAACTCCTCCGCCGCAACCCCGATCCGCCAACCACCCGCAGCCAATTAGGAAGGTGGTGTTTCATCATGGACCTACGCATAGGTTGGGATATGTCAAAAAATTATGCTTGGCCAACTATGGTCAAGGCAGCAAAAATTTGGTCGCTTTTCAATTACTGCTCATTGAAACCTCATGCGACCCTCACTTTAAAACTATTAGGTTATACTCTTGTCTCGAAACGTAAGTACTGATGGGATGGGTTGATCAGACGGTTGATATATGCCGGTCTCGATCTCACGTTCCTATCTTGAGATGGGGTAATCTCATCATCGTTCATCTTGACGGACAATTCATGGACGGTTCGTCCACGCCAGAGTAGGTCCAACAGAATTATGTATCTTTTGTTCAAGCAATCCCTCCCGTCGCCTGCGAGGACGACTCAGGAGGGAGTGATCTCAACATCTTTCATCTAATCGTACAGTCCATGGAGGGATCCTTCATGCGGCCACAGTAGGTCCAACACAATCATATTGCTTTTGTTTTAGCCAAAATAATAGAGATTCGACTATGTCAATTAGAGCATCTACGATCGGATTTTGCAAATCCGACCCTTCAAATGCACGCGGTCTGCGGGTATAACCCGGACACTCCTCAAAAAATGCAATCCACATCCGGACTCCTGAATTACCATATCTCAAATCCATACAAACTCATGCAACTACGTCGACGCACACACGTCGTTCGTCTACTCCATCACACTACACTAAACATGCCATCGGACTATCAAAATTTGGCATGTTTGGCTATCGTGGAGTTCATCCACGGTTGCCCTTGCCTTTCTCGGCGCCATTGTCGTCCTTCTCGTGAAAGTACCAGTCGAAGACGCAGTACGGATCGAGCCAGATCTACTCGTTGCTGGAGCTGTCCTCGCCATCGATGTCCTCCTTGTCCTTCGATGGTAATCCAGCCATGGCACAGACCACCCGATTCTGCTCTCCGACGAGGGCGCACGGACTCATACTCTGCTCGACTGGTGATGGGGAAGGAGAGGTGTTCCGGTCGGGACCGCGAGGATCCAGCACCACAGGACCCAACGCCCGGTGAGCCGACGCTATGGCGTCGGGCGGACGGATCCGCCCGCCAGCCAACACCCACCAGCCTGACACACCTCATCTGCCTCCCGGGAGGCACGCAGACGCCGCACCCTGTCGTCGGCCCGCCCCAACCCTGATGGGCCCCAGGGGTTGCAGAGTTGAAAAAGATGGAATATGTTTCTGCCGTACGTAACTCGACGAACTTGCTGTGTATTAGTATGGAGGCAATCTTGGTTGCCAAGAATACATAGGATTACATGAGATCTCAAGGACCAAGTAATAGGAAATAATCCTACCTAATCTATAGTCATAACTACACTGATTACATGCTGAAATATACATTAACATTCCCCCTCAATCTCAACGGGCCACAAGGTTGAGATTGTGTCGTAATTTCTCCAACATGGCTTTTGTAGCAGGTTTAGTGAAAGCATCTGTCACTTGATCACCGGAAGACACAAAGCGAACATCCAAAGCTCCTTGCGCCACCTTTTATCTTACAAAGTGAAAATCCACCTCAATATGCTTTGTCCTCGCATGAAATACTGGATTTGCACTCAAATAGGTGGCACCGAAATTATCATACCACAAAATTGGTGGTCGTGGTAGGAACACTCCCAGTTCCCTAAGCACAGATTGTACCCAAGTAACTTCAGCTGTGCCATTTGCTAGTGCCTTGTACTCCGCCTCAGTACTGGATTGTGAAACTGTGGGTTGCTTACGAGCACTCCATGATATCAGGTTAGGACCAAGAAAGACCACAAAACCACCAGTAGAGCGTCTGTCATCGACACATCCTGCCTAGTCAGTGTCAGTGAACACACTCAAAAGTGTGGAGCTTGACCGGCGAATAGAGAGTCCAGTAGTCACAGTACCCTTGATATACCTCAGTATGCGCTTCACCGCCTCCCAATGCACATCAGTGGGTTTGGCTAGATATTGGCACACCTTGTTGACAGCAAATGAAATATCAGGACGAGTGAGGGTAAGATACTGCAATCCTCCAACCATGCTGCGATAGCTAAAAGCATCATCATGACTGAGAGGAGTACCAAGATCTGCTGCCAACTTATCAGTTACTGACATGGGAGTAGAAACTGCCTTGCAATTCTCCATATGAGCACGATGAAGAAGATCATCAGCATACTTGCGTTGAGACAACACCATTCCCCCTGAATTGTAGGTGGCTTCAATCCCAAGGAAGTAAGAAAGGCGACCAAGGTCCTTGATGGTAAAGGACCCACCTAGAGTGCGAAGCAAACGATCCACTGTATGGGAGCAGGAGCCAGCAATGACAATATCATCAACATAGACCAACATGTAAATAACTACATTGCCTCGCCGGAAAATGAAGAGAGAGGTGTCGGCCTTGGATGAATGAAACCCAAGTTGTTGCAGCCGGTCACTAAGGCGGGAGTACCAAGCCCGCGGAGACTGTTTGAGTCCATAAATAGACTTCCGAAGCTTGCAAACATGGTGAGGAAATCGAGGATCCTCAAAACCTGGAGGCTGCTGCATGTACACATTCTCATCAAGCAAACCATGAAGAAACGCATTGTTGACATCAATCTGGCGCAAACACCAACCCTGTGAAACTGCAAGTGACAGCACAAGGCGAACAGTGGCCGGTTTAACAACCGGACTGAAAGTGGCAACATAATCAACACCATACTACTGAGTAAACCCACGAGCAACTAGGCGAGCTTTGTACTTGTCAAGAGAGCCATCAGATCGTTCCTTGAGCTTAAAAATCCACTTTACAGCTGACGATGTTAGTGCCCGGAGGACGAGGCACAAGTGACCATGTCTGAGTGCGCTGAAGGGCAGAGAACTCCTCTTGCATAGCACCTGTCCAAGCAGGATCAATAAGAGCCTGCCGATGCGTAGTTGGAACGGAGACGACGGCACTGAAACCGCGACGATACGGATTATATCGGACAGTGCCATCAGATGGAACCTTTGGGCGCCGAATATTGTTCTGTAGGCGTGTGCGAGCACGCTCGGGAGGGGGCGCCGGCGAGGAAGCCGACGACGGGGAGTCTGCCGAGGATGCTCCGGCGGTTGCATCTGCACGCACATGTACGCAGTCGACCGCACCAGGCATAGGCGCGTCGGGCGCTGCTCGCCCAGCCCCGTCGGAGGCAGCCGCGTCGGGCGCTGGCGCGCCAGGTGCAGCTCGCCCAGCCCCGTCGTGTGCATCTGCGTCGTGTGCAGCTGCATCGAACGAAGAGGCTCCATGCTGGGCTGTGGCACGCGCGAGCGACGGCTCGGGCGACTGGACCGCACCAGGCCCACCCGACGGGGCGATGCCAGAGGGCGCATCGGAGGGCGCCGGAGCGCGCGCTGGGTCAGCAGGATGCAGCCGCGTGCCGCAGGCGGGCTGGGTGCATGGGGGTGTAGCATGTACGTCCGTCACGCCAGTGCATGGCAGCTGCGTCTCTGTACCTGTAGGATATGACTCAGGAAACAAAAAACACAAATTGTAGTTTCTCACATTAGCATCCTGAACTACTGGCTCATGAGAAGGAAAAGTCACGGGAGGATTTAAGAGAGACAAATCGGGACACACACTAGTCGCAAAAGGAAAAACTTTTTCATCAAAGACAACATCTCGAGAGATATATATGCGACCAGTGGACTTGTCAAGACACTTGTACCCTTTATGAAACGGACTATATCCGAGAAAAACACACATCTTTGAGCGAAACTCAAGTTTCCGAGAGTTATATTTGCGAAGACTAGGCCAACATGCACAACCGAAGACACGAAGAAAAGAGTAATCGGGAGTGATGTTAAGGAGGCGTGTGAGTGGTGGCATATTTTGAAGGGTCCTGCTAGGCATGCGATTGATCAAATAACATGCGGTGAGAAAAGCTTCATCCCAATAACGCAAAGGAAGATTGGAGTGAGCTAGGAGAGCAAGCCCGGTTTCAACGAGGTGACGGTGCTTTCGCTCAGCGATACCATTTTGTTGGGATGTGTGTGGACACGATATGCGATGGGAGATACCAACACGTTGAAAAAATTTGTGCAAGCGGTGGTACTCGCCTCCCCAATCAGATTGGACCGAACAGATTTTTGTGTTAAGAAGTCGTTCGACATGGGCTTGAAATTTGTAGAAAACTTGTTCGACGTCAGATTTATGTTTGAGAAGATAAATCCAGGTAAAACGGCTAAAGTCATCAACGAAGCTAACATAAAATTTAAAACCACCAGATGAGGCGAGGGCAGGCCCCCACACATCGGTATGAATAAGCTCAAGTGGTTGCGAAGAAACACGGGAAGAATTATTGTAAGGTAATTGATGACTTTTAGCGCGTTGACAAGCATCACAAACAAAAGTATCATGACTCGACGAACAAGGGAGTTTATTTGTCCGAACGACAGACTCAACTACATTATTTGAAGGGTGACCCAAGCGATGATGCCACTGACTCGATGAAGACCTAACTCCGGAAAACGCTCGATGTGAGGATGACGATGATGGCCGGCCATACAGAATGGGGTAGAGACCATGTCGACTTCTACCGTGAAGAAGGACCCTCCTCGTGATTTTGTCCTTCACAAAAAAGAAATATTTGTGAAATTCCACAAACACTCGGTTATCCGAAACAAGACGGTAAACAGAAAGAAGGTGTTTGTGAATTCCAGGAACATGCAACACATTATTAAGATGGATGGTATCACGTGAGCCAGCTAGTTTAGTATGACCAACGTGAGAAATTTCCAAACCTGCACCGTTTGCAACTTGAACTTGATCCTTCCCACCATAGCGCTCGTGCATCGTCAAACGGTCGAGGTCGCTGGTGAGGTGGTCGGTGGCACCGGTATCAAGGTACCAATTGTTGTCGCGGTGACCATATGTCACCATGTTGCCGCTGCGATGGTCGTCCGACTGGTAGGCGTGATTGTAGCGATCGCGATAGTCGGTGGCGTAGTGCCCCTCCAGGCGGCATATCTGGCACCGGGGTGGGCGACGGTTTCGGCCGCCACCACCGCCATTGTGGCGTCCACCGTTGTTGCCACGGTTGCCGCCGTTGCCATAGCGGCCGCCATTGCCACCATGGTGGCTGCCGTTCCTACTCCCATGGTTGTTGTTGCTGTTGCGGCTAGCATCACGTGACCCGTTGCCATTGCCATGGTGCATGGCGTTGTTGGCGGATGAAAAATGGCCGCTGTTGGCAGCGTGTTGTTCTTGACGGGCTTCAAAACTGAGAAGATAAGAATAAAAATCGGAGAGGCTCACTTGGTCGGTGAAGACAGAGAGCGCTGTCATGAGCGGGTCGTACTCCTGTCCCAGCCCCCCGATGATGTGCCCAATGATCTCGTCGTTGGACAGTACCTCGCCGACAGTGGCCAGCGCGTCCGCATAGCCAGTCATCTTGTGGAAGAACTCTGCTGTGGTCATGTCGTTCTTCTTCGTCTGCGACAGCTGTGTGCGGAGTTGACGCACGCTGGCCTGGTTTTGAGCGGCGAACATGGCGCCGAGGGCGGACCAGACGGCCACCGAGGAGGTCACTCGCGTCATCTGAGCGAGCACTTCCTCCGTCATGGAAGACAGGAGCGCGCCGAGCACGGCCTGGTCGGTGCGCCGCCATGGCTCATACTCGGGGTTGGGCACTGAGTGTGCAGCGTCGCCGGTGCCCTGGACGATCGTCTTCGGTGGCGCAGGGATGGACCTGTCGAGGTAGCTGAAGAGGCCGGCGCCGGTGAGCACTAGTGCAGAACCAGGCAATAACACCGGTTCGTAAGGCCCTTTAGTGCCGGTTCTCCCGGCACTAAAGTGTGGTCACTAAAGGCCCCCCCCTTTTAGTACCGGTTCTGCACGAACCGGTGCTAAAGGGAAAACACGTGGCACGAGCCAGCTCCGGGGGCCTGGAGCCCTTTAGTACCGGTTGGTAACACCAACCGGTACTATAAGGTTTGGGGTTTTTTAGTTTTATGGTTTATTTTTCATTTAATTTTGTGTTTCCATTTTAATTCTTTTTCGTTTGCTGGTATTTTACGATACTAC
>NC_041385.1:605209641-605214057 GCF_002162155.2 Triticum dicoccoides
ATAGAATTTCTAGTAGAACCAATCATCGAGTTCAACATGATTGTCATGATATTATAAGCGTTCATATATAACACCACAAAAGCAAATCACTTAAGTTCAGAACGAAGAACACGGACATGAAAGGCCAAGTACTAATTAAGAGCAGCATGAAGAACTAGCTAAATCACTCCTGCTAGCTACTCTCTCTCTGGTAAAATAGCATAGAACATGTATAGCTCTCCTGATTGATCATACTGGAGCATGCCGATGAACATGTCTCCTAATCGTGGGCTGCGCTTCTCATTGCTGCCCCCTAGTACTTCTCTGCGATCATTAACAATTTTCCTCCAATCTTTCACTATTAAGCATTCATCACTTCTAGAAATCCTGAATGCATTCATGTGCAATGCAGGATATCTTGGCCTTAAGCTAAGAATTGACATCTGACCTTTAGTCTTGATCCCCTGAGGCACAACTGTCATCGGGAGTCCCTGTTGAAGAACATCGTATAGTACTTAATTAATATACTCAGCAATGAAAGTTTAAAAAAATATGTATGCAAAATATGCACTGAGGACAAATAGTAAATATCTTACCATCATTCCTAAATAGATGTGACGTAGTTCAATACCATCACTATTGGTCGCACGTTTTGAGTACTAATATTTCCAAGTGCAGGAAAATTTTTTGTCTTGACAGTATGAAGATCCTTAAGCCATGAAACATAATGACTTATCTCCTCGCAGTTTAGTTCAGCTCCGGGACAGTAGAAGGTCCTGTCTACCAAGCGCCGGACATGTTTGGTTGAATGGAGATAAGCTGTCAATAGAAATTAGTTGTCAGTTATTTTTGAAATAAGCAATATCAAAGACAAAATATATTTGAGAAGAACTCACATAATGGTAGAACTGGAGGTGTCGGCACATCGACCCATATGTCTCTATTACCTTCAATATCATCTTCCGGACGAATATCAAAGGTGATAACCATACCAGGCTCAAATGCATAAGCCTTGTATAGTGCTTGCCAAGTTTTGCATTTAAAATAGGTGTACGTGTGTGCATTGTATACTTTGACGTTGAAAGTATAACCATCATGCTCAGTTTTCAGGTAAGTTCTCTTTAGCTCCATAGTTTCCATATCTTTAAAACCTATCTTATCCAAGACAAAAATTCTTGCATGGCATGGGATGCGCTAGTAGAATAGTGAAAATTAAAAATTATAAGTCAGGCAAATGAAGCATATATAAGTCATGCTTAATTATGAAAATAGACTTGTCCTTGTGACTTACTGTATCGAATTCGAAAGTCTCATCCAGCTTGATGCTGAATCGCCTACCATCAACAAGGAAATTTCTGTCGCACTGGCCGCGCTCGTCTTCACAGTATGTGCACATACCGAAATTTTTTCCGTCGTCAGACGACATTTCCTATGTTCATATTAGGCGAAACATTAAACACTTACTAATTCAATTAATTCAACTACTTCTATTAATTCAACTAAGCATTTACTAAAAATAAACTAGTTATATTAATTCAGTTAGTTCAACTAAGCATTTACTAAAAATAAACTAGTTATATTAATTCTATTAGTTCAACTAATCATTTACTAAAAATAAACTAGTTCTATATATTAATTCAACTAGTTCAACTAAGCATTTACTAAAAATAAACTAGTTCTATATATTAATTTAACTAGTTCAACTAAGCATTTACTAAAAATAAACTAGTTCAAATATATATCTAACTATAATATTTTAATTAGATAATCAAATCTCAGATACGACAATTTTCTTACTAAAAATAAACTAGTTATATTAATTATTTAACTAGTTCAAATCTCATATACCTAAATAAACTAGTTCGACAATTTCTTACTAAAAATAAACTAGTTATATTAATTATTTAACTAGTTCAAATCTCACATACCTAGCTAATTAATATCTAATTAAATTTTCTAAAAAACAGAAAACAGAAAACAGAAAATAAGTAAAAAATGTGTGTGTGTGTGTGTGTGTGTATGTGTGTAGTGTGTGTATATATGTGTATGTGTGTGTACGCCGCCCCGTACGCCGCCGCCCCGTACGTACGAGCGGGGGCGCCGGCGTACGGGGCGAGGGCGGCGGCGTACAGGGCGGGGGCGCCGGCGCGCGGGTGCGAGAGACGATGTACGGGACTGCGGCGACGACGACGGACGGTGGCGGCGCGAGACAACGACAACGACGGGCGGCGGCGGGGACAGCGACGACGACGACGGACGACGGGATCGAGCGGCGCGCGGCGATGTCGAGAGGTTGGAGACGAAAGTGGGGAGATGTAACTGAAATTTTCGTAAGTGCTATATATATAGGATCACCCTTTAGTACCGGTTGGTGGCACCAAGCGGTACTAAAGGCCAACTTTGGCCAGGCCAAGAGGCGGGAAGAGCAGGCCTTTAGTACCGGTTGGTGCCACAACCGGTACTAAAGGGTGATATGTAGTACCAGTTGGAGCCACCAACCGGTACTAAAGGCCTCGCGCTGCCACCCCAAAGTTTAGTCCCACCTCGCCGGGCGAAGGGCAGCCGCACAGGTTTATAAACCCAGCCGCGGCTACCTCTTTGAACTCCTCTATATAACAGGTTTGTGGGTCTAAATTCTGCGCGCTGCCCTGTGAGTCTGCTGGGCCTTTAAGGCCTGTAATTGCACGCCCGTGGCCTAGCAGGCCCACAGGGCAGCGCCCCAATTTTTTTTATAGTTTTTTCTTTTCTGCTTTATTTTCTCTATTTATTTTTGCGTAGTTTTTTGTATAGTTTTTTCTTTTCTGTTATATTTATTTTCTTCTATTTATTTCTGAGTAGTTTTTCATCTAGTTTGTCAAAATTCAGCATTTTCAGAGTTCATTTTGTAGTGATTTTCAATTTCATGGTCATTTTATATAGTTTTTTTCTTTTCAGCTATAGTTTTTTTTCCTGCTATTTTTTCTTTTCTGCAAAACTTGATGGTCAAAGTCTGGAGTTATAACCAAAGTTAAAAAAAAAAGAAATGCCGACGTGCAATTAGTTTTTGCCATAACAGAAGAAGTCCGGAGTTGTAATAAGTTATTAAAAATAAAAAAGAGGTGCAATGCTCGTTAATTTGCTTCAAGCCTTTCGGAATAGTGTAAACTGCACTGCGCATAGCTTCGTGCAGTCTACCATATTTCTGAAGGCTTGAAGCTAAGCAACGTGAGCATTGAGCCTCTTCTTCATCGTCTCTGCACTCAGGGCTTATAAACCGCTCATAATCCCTCTATCTTCGCGAGGTGGGACTAAAAAACAGCTTACTAAGAAAATGTAGTACTGGTTCATCCATGAACCGGTACTAAAGGTGCTCGTACGGCCCCAGCTAGCCTTACCTGACACAACCTCATTAGCACCAGTTCGTGGCACGAACCGGTGCTAAAGGTTCGGCACAAACCGGTACTAAACAGCTCCTCCCGCCTAGCAGTTGGTGCATACTGAACGCAAAAAATATAAGAGCATTTAGATCATGATCTTACATTTCTTTACAGTCTAAATTGTCAATATGATCTTATAACATCAAAAATACTTTGATCATCAATGATCTTTGTGTGTACAATCTGAATTGTCAATATGAGTCATCAACGATTTATAAACCGATGAAGACTCATATTGCGGCCACAAATTCTATACATAGAGTTCAATGAAGACCAAGTGCTTGTGATAGTTTGAGAAATAACATATTTAAGGTGGTAAAAGGCTTGTTAGGGGAGCGATGTGGGACTAAAAACAGCTTGCCATAACCTCATTAGTACCGGTTCGTGGTATGAACCAGCACTAAATTATGATGGTGGGGACATAGCCTGACCGCAGGCTGACACAGCCTCTTTAGTACCGGTTCGTGGCATGAACCGGTACTAAAGGTTCGCCACGAACCGGTGCTATTGATCGCCGCCACGAATCGGCACTAATGTACACATTAGTGCCGGCTGAAATTCAAACCGACACTATTGTGCTTCACATTTGACCCTTTTTCTACTAGTGGAGGTTAGGTATGACCTGCGCTTTCCACAATAGGAAATTGACACGGGTGAGCCGGACGGTGATGAGTCCGGCGAGCGACGGCATGGTGATGGTGGGGCTGGAGACGAGCGCACCGGCAGTGGTGGTGACGGGCACGCCGACGGTGGTGCCGGCCATGGCGAGAAGATGGGATCGGGCTCTGGTTACCAAGTTAAAAAAGATGGAATATGTTTTTGCCGTACGTAACTCGACGGACTTGCTGTGTATTAGTATGGAGGCAATCTTGGTTGCCAAGAATACATAGGATTACATGAGATCTCAAGGACCAAGTAATAGGAAATAATCCTACCTAATCTATAGTCATAACTACACTGATTACATGCTGAAATATACATTAACACGCAGATCTCCCGCGCGCCGCCAGGATACACCATA
>NC_041385.1:605214224-605231466 GCF_002162155.2 Triticum dicoccoides
CATGGGGGCGACGCGGTCGCGCGATGGGGGTGTATGCGTCAACTGCCAAAAAAATTATTTCAGAGAATTATGACAATATATGCAGCTAGAAATAATGTTACAAAAATTTGCGTTTTTTTTTGCATCGAACATTTTTGTGTATTTGTATATTATACTAGTCCTAAAAGAAAAAAAAGATAACTACCCTAGATCCTCAAATTGCTCCAGATACTTATCGATTCGTTCCATACCTCAGCTCGTACCTCGATCCCCTGTTCGGCCGCCGCCCGACCCGAGCGCTGGCCGCATCCAGCAGCCACATCATGGCGGCGCGACGAAGCAGCCCGCGCCGGCGCCTCCCTGCCGCTCCCCTCTCCCTCTAACCTTGCTCCGCCACCCGTCGCTCGGCGCCTTTCGCCCGTTGGCCTCCTCCTCCCTGGATCTCGGCTGGTCGATCATGCCCATGGGCGCGTGACCGCAGGCGGTGAGGGCCGAGGCGGCAGGGCTGCGACCAGGCAGCAGCCACCAGGTTGCGACCGGCGATGAGGGGTCTCTCCGCAACTCCCAGTATGTCACCGGCAGGTACAAGCAAAGTCCTCTCTGTCTGTGCTGGACGTGGCCTTGCGGCTTGCTGGCCTGGTGCAGACCTCATGTGAATTGGTGATTCTTGTTCGTTACTTGTAACCGGTGATGCTTGTTTGATTTTCCTTGTTTATGAACTAGTGAATATATACTCTGTTTTTCTGCTGGAAATCCCCTGTTTCGTGCTGAAAATCCCCTGTATCCCTGCTGAAAATGCTCTGTAGTACCTCCCGCTAAATGGCTTAGCGGCCGCAATAGCCTGCTATAGCTGTTGTAGCGGCTGCGAAAAGCTGCCGCGAAATCAAATTGCCCCCGATTTTAATCTTTGCCTATAATCCAAACCAAATTGAACTGTTTGTGTTTTCAAACCAAACCAATCCAGCCCATTTCCTAAAATTGGTTTGTGATCAAAATCTGAAACTATGGACTGCACATCCGCACGTGGATAGCTGCTGATGCTTGCGTACTCATTTCCATAACTAAACACCCAGACTGTTGATGTACCTTGTTGCAGTCAGCGAAGTAGGGGACGGACATGCCGGTTGTTGGTGCACCACTTGGTAACACCGATGCATATGTACGCGACTTGGTCACTGGTGGCGGCTTCTTGGTTCGGTGGCAACATCTCATCTACAGAGCATATGTACGCGACTTGGTCGCCGGCGGTGGCGTCTTAGTTTAGTGGCAAGATCACATCTACAAAGAGAGAGAAAGTGGGTCGTTGGCCGGAGCTCCAGGCAGCGGTAGCCCAGCAACCTCTAGCCCATCGAGGCTGCTCAAATGATTTAGTCGCTCAATTTGATTTCAAACTATGAGTTGAAACTGTTTGAGACCAATTGGTCTCTGTCCAGACCAAACCAATCCAGCCCAAAAACAAGTAGCCCAGACCAAACTAAATTAAGTAATGTCTTAGCCTATTTTGTCCAATCCAATGACAGCCCAATAGGAAATCAAACTGAAACTTTAGTTTGAATCCAAACTATTCCCAGGTTTAGCCATACCCTTTTATTGAAAAAATGATGTTGATTCCTTACCTATTTGCTGCTGAAATCTTGGTACTTTCATACCCGGTGAATTGTAAGTTTGGCATGTAAAGACAACTTATTCAACTGACATGATAACGCCAACCTACAGGCCAAAACTGATAGAATATAAACTAGATTCAGAATACATCACATGGGCATTAGTATTGTGCTATACATACAACATAACGATGCTGTTTTTAGTTTGGAAGTAGCAGACTAATTTTCTCTTGCTTGCTGTTTGATTGGTATGTAGAACCACACATTTGTGGAGGTCAGTAGCAAGAAGGTATGCTATGTTCTTGACTTTCCTCCTGATAAGGAGGTTGTTCTATTCGAGTGTGACTGGTTTGATGTGCCTCCTGCCAACAGAACTGAGAGTAAGGGGTATAAGAAGGACAAATATGGAATTATTGACCCTGACACTACTCTACACCGATTCCAGTGAGACCCTTACATTCTAGGCCTCCAAGCTCAACAGGTTTTCTATGTGAGAGATGTGAAGAACCCTGATTGGGCAGCTGTTATTAAAATGAACCCACACAATTTGTTTACTCCTTCTGTTTTAAATGGTGTAGGCCTTGATGAAGCTGTTGAAGCCGATGAAGGTGGTGCGGCAGACCTACTGGAAGTCGTCGATGCAGAAATTACAGTGCCTGAAGAGATCACTAGTTGCCGTAGAAATGATGATGAAGGATCCATCGTTGATGTTTCAGTCATAGAAAATATAAAAACCTGTTGAGTTTGAAGATGTCCAGTTCGAAACTGATGATGATACAGATGATGATGACACTTACGTAAATGATGGCCATGTTGTTCCTTTGGGACAAGAAGAATCAGATGATGGCCAGGGGTTCTTTATATAGTTTTTAATCTCTTGGTAAGGTGCTTTTCACATGTTTAAGCCATTAAGTTCCTTAACTTTTTTGATGGTTACCTACGAGTAGTATCTCTTCAAGTTTAATCTGATGTGAAACAGGTTCAAACAAGGCGCACCTGCGTAGAGTCATCTATTGTGGCAAAAGGGAACAGAAGCTAGTGCTCAGCATTAACAGTTTGGTTTTTTCCGAAACGAGGCACTAACTGTTTTGTGATGAAGAGAAGAGAAGAGTAATTGCTTATGTGTAATATCATGGATGTTTTTCTTTTAATGTTGTTGCTAATTTGACAGTGATTCTATGTACACACTGTTACTATGAACTTGTGGTCTTTTAGTGATGTTGCTATTTTCATTACTTTGCGTGAACTTGTGGTCTTTTCTGTGAAGCTGCTGAAACTCGTGTGCTGTGATGTTGAACCATGTGTTATATATATCGCTGAGATGGTTTGTTATATCCAGTACTAAAATCTTGTGTCATTTGTCCTTATATATACCTTGATGTAATGTTGTTGATCTGCTGGTGAATTCTTGATTGGGCTGCAACACTGAAGTTTTTCTTCAGATTGCAGTTAACCTCGCGGGTACATAATATATACCATGAGATCCATATATACTGTCAACAACACATGCACAGCCCAGTGGTCTGAACCATGGTCTGCAGCACGGAGGTCGATCCGAGCGTTGGCCAAAAAAAGAGTCCCACTGGTCATCAACCCTGGAGGTCGGCGTGGATGCCACCCGCGCCCAGTCAGTGCCAGCGAGGCCTCGGGTGCATAGGTCAGGGGCTGCGGCTATAGAAGTCCTCGGTCAGATTCAGATCTGGATCTGGCAATTTTCGCACCACGGCCCCTCTATTTTCGATTTCCATCCCACGAGACCCTGTTTTTGGCATCAAACACCCTAGTTTTAAAATGGTAATAACTTGGCCATTTTAAAACCAAACAAACTCAATATGTATTCCTATCAAGAAAATGTGTTCTCTCCATTTATAAATTTTTTTCACTGTTTTGGTTAAGTAAAATTCATGTAATTAATAAGTACTTTAATTACTCCTTAAGCTATATTAATATCTATAAATCTGAATAACATAAATTATGTGTCTATAATTATCAAAAAGTGCATAGATTATTAATATGTCATCCATGTACATGTTTGCGTCATGTACCTTGTTTGCATGTCACCGAAATAATCAAACATAGAATATTACGATGGATAATCAACTTGTCGTTGTAAATAATAGTTATTGCAGCATGTTGAAATTGAGGCAAAATATACGCTATTACGACATATACGTATTTTGTTGCATTAGTTAGCCATTTTTTTGCAACAATATTTGGAACTAATGCAACGCTACATCGATGTTGTAATATCTTTTCAAATATTACCACGAATAGTTATTATGTTGAAATACCTATTCTCTATTACAACAAAATGACTGCCTCGCGCAACATATATTGTTTGTCGCAATATCGTTGCCATATTGCAACAACAATGGAGTTTGTTGCAATATGAGGCCTCTATTGCAACAAAATGAGTACTTATCGCGACCAAACTCGATTATGGCAATATGTACGACCTATTACCACAACCGGCGAGTTTGTGGTAATATTGCGTTTTATTGCAACAAAAGATAGTTGTAGCAATAAATTTTGTTGCAATAGACCGAAATCCTCGTAGTGACACCCCTTTACAAGGGGCTGTGCGTATGAGCTAGTATAGGCTCAACTTCATTCATTCATTCATATTTCGATTTTTAATTCATTTTTTGCACAATTACTTTTCAAACTAAGTTCCTCTCTTTTACAGATGAACAGCGTGTTACACCCGTCCAGGATACAGCACAACGGAGACACAGGCGCAGACGTGCAGTAGGGACCCGTTGCAAGGATTCTTTTCAGATTAAGACCCTGCGTAAACCTTTTTTACTGTCTTTTGTTGCTATATATCCCCTGGTTTTTCATTATAAACCGGAGAGGAGACTGACGTTTTGGCATCGGCCACGTCAGAGGACCTTGCGTGTACCTAGACACTAGGGGCTTAGGGCATTGTTCTGCCCGCTATCATAAAGACCGAATACCTTAGGGAGTGTTCGGCGTCTCGAGTTAGGCCTTATATGCATCAACTCCGAATCATGTCTTTGGTCAAATGTTGGGTTTGCCCGGCTCCTATGTTTTGCTGCCTTACGTTCCGTATCATCGGCTAACGCAACACCAGGAGAACTACTGCGATTGTGCCCCGGTTCGGCCGGGCGAGCACCTCAGTAGAGAAAATCGAAAACTGACTGTCATGATACAGTGAGAGACTGGTCAACCACTCGATCTACTACCGGAATGTTTAGAATTCCTCCGCTTTGACGAAGGACCGTTTCCCGGTCAGGCACATACGCGCCCCGAATTCGGAGAGCGCGGTGCCCCTAGGGGCTATATCGTAGCCCCATCCTCGAACTCCTATGGCTAAGTGAAAGTGATAAAGCATTATAGTCCGGTTGCCTCGTTTGCTACGCTACCACCTCCTTCACAGGACCGAGACGTCGGATTAAGTGTGAAAATGCGCTATTTTTGCGAACACCCCCGCACCTTGTGCGTGGGGGCTGAAGCCGACGACTGCCATCTTTCAGGTTATACACACGTATACATAAACGGCCGCACAGGAGATATTTCAATACTTGAACGCACAAGTACCAAAAAAGCGCTGAAATCATAAACATCGTTTTACAAACCAAAATGTTCACTTGAACATGACATTTTTTGAGCACTGCGACTCTATTATACGAGCACCACGCGGAACTTCCCCAAAATAGTGCTCGGTGGGTAACCGGCTCTCGTCCGAACCCGGGGTCGCAACAGCGGTGGCATCCATCTCTGTCCAATGTGTCTTCACACGGGCGAGGGCCATCCGTGCACCCTCTATGCAAGCCGACCGCTTCATCGCCTTGATATGCGGCACCGCCCCAAGGAATTGCTGCAATAAGCCAAAAAAACTCTTCGGCTTGGGCCTATCCGACCAGACACGAGCCACGATATCCATCATGGCAAGCCCGGACAATCTATTCAGTTCAGCCCACTCGGCCAGCCGATCGGTCAGCGGAAGTGAACGCTCCGGACAATGGAATTGAGACCAAAACAGCTCTTCTGTCTTGTGATCCTTCTGACTTCGGAAGTGCACAACGGCATCTACCGCACTCGCCGCTAAGTCCATATAAGGATCCTCTGGACCCCACAGCTGGCCAAGCTGAGCATACTTTGGATCTGTAAACTTTCGGCGCAGCAGAAAGGGCTTGCCAGCCACAATGTCTCCGACCTGGCACAGCTCCTCCTTTATAGCCCGCATTGCAGAACGGGCATCCTTGGCTTCGGCGGTGGCCTTCCCCAGGTCTTCTTGCTCCGCTAGGCGTTCCCTTTCAAGAACATCATTGCGGTCGATAGCATATTTCAACTTCATGGCCATTTCAGCCATCTCCTCCCTGCTTCGGCAGTGTGCGGCCCTTTCGGCTTCTAGCTCTTCGGCCGCCCTCGAGGCAGCCGCATCACTCCTTCTGGCTTGCTCCTTGGCTTGAGCAAGTTCTGCCTGAAGGCTCTCCACAGCAGCGGCACCATCTGCATTGAACACACATGTTGTAAGGAGTGGGCTTCGGCTCCCTTACTAGGTGACCACGGAGAAAAAACCTACCTTGTGACTCGTCAAGTCGTTTATTGACCAGCGCGATGTCCGCATCCGCAACGTCGAGCTGCCGCTTTAGTTCGGCAACTCCATCTGTCCGGCTAGCCACCGAACTATCCGCCACCTGCTTAGGAAAGGCGTAAATCAATACCTGGGATTTTGATCCTAGGCACGCTGTCGTTCTCGACACCCTACCGAGTCTCAGGGGCTACTATCTATACAGGGCGCACTTTATGTGTAAAACTGTCAAAGGGTACGTCATTTTTACGTACCTCAAACCCCGCCAGCAAACTTCTGACGACATCACGCAATCTGCCTTCGGCGGATGAAATTCTTTCAATCACCGTACTCATCAGTGTACGGTGACCTTCTGAGATGGACGCCCTCTCAAGCAAATCCTTCAGCTCTCCCGGCCGTACACCAGTTGGTGCCGAATTATTCGGCCCTGCCGGACTCGGGGATACCCTCCGTGACGACACTTTAGGCTCGTCCGCCCTATCCGATGGGGCGGCAGATGGAGGCGTCTCGCTCTCCATCATCTCCGGATGGAGTTCCCCCGAAGACGAGCTCATCTGAGAAGGGCGGAGATCCGAACTACAAGGTAAAAACTTAAGTTATCCTCAGAGGCACAAATAGGGATGTCCCTTATTACAAAACTCCCTTTTTTCTACTCACGGCTCGCTGGAGGGCTGATCCTTTAGGGGAGACTGTGCGGCCGGAGCCTCTCCGGACGCAGGACCCTCTGGTGAAGATCTCTTCCCCCGCTTCGGGGCTTTGGCCTCTGGGTTTTCGGAGGCGGTCCTCTTCTCCCCCTGGAAGGAGGGATTTTCGATCCCCCCCTCCTCAAAAGCCTCCTTGGTTGAGGCGGTAGTTCCTCTATTCTCCCCTTCGCCTTCCCCTAAAGGCGCAACTTCCAGCATCCTGACCAGCACGGGATCCGGCGCGGTCTCTGGGAGGGGGGCCGGACACCGTATCAGTTTTGCTTGCGCTATCCACTCCTGTTTAGAGGGCAATTGGTCAAAAAGCAAATCATGGAAAGATAAACAAACGGTATGTCCGGACACGGAGCTACTTACTTGTGTATCCGGGCGATTGCAGCTTAGGCCGGCGTCCTCGGTCAATTCCGGACACGCCTCTCGTGATCCGAAGAACAGTTTGTACATCTCCACGGGTGTCGAGCCCATGAAGTGTTGGAGAATTCGTGGTCCCTCCGGATTAAACTCCCACAGCCGAAGAGGACGGCGTTTGCAGGGCAGGAGACGCCTAATCAGCATGACCTGCATCACCATGACCAGATCGATCTCCCTCGCCTGGAGGTCTTGAATCTGGCCCTGCAATAGGGGCACGTCCTTGGACGGCCCCCAGTTGAGCCCTTGGCTGACCCATGACATCAGCCGCTGCGGAGGGCCCGAGCGGAAGACGGGCGGCAGCTTCTGCCTGCTGCCCCTGGGAGCGGTTATGTAGAACCACTCCTGCTGCCACAAGCCGAGCTCCTCCTGAAAAAAGCCCTCGGGCCATGGAGGGTCGGCCCTTCTGCTTACAACCGCCCTGCCGCACTCTGCTTGACGCCCCTCGATCATCTTCGGCTCCACGTCGAAGGTCTTAAGCCACAAGCCGAAGTGAGGGGTAACACGGAGGAAGGCTTCGCAAACGACAATGAATGAAGAGATATGGAGGATGGACTCCGGAGCCAAGTCGTGGAATTCCAACCCATAGTAAAACATGAGCCCTCTCACAAAAGGATCCATCGGGAAGCCTAAACCCCGGCGGAGGTGGGAAACAAACACGACATACTCGCCGGGCTCGGGGGTGGGGATGACTTGCCCTTTGGCGGGCAACCTATGCGAAATCTCATAAGACAGGTACTTGGCCTCTCGCAGCTTTAGCACGTCTTCTTCCGTGATGGAGGAGGGCATCCACCGGCCCTGTAGGTCGGAGCCGGACATTGTTGAAGGTCTGAAGCGCTCGAATCTGGGGCTCTGGGTGTTGGAACTCAGGGCAGGGAGTGGATTTGATTGAGGATTGAAGAAAAGAAACGAGCCTTGGCCCCGTTATAAAGAAGGGGAATACCGAGAGCCGTCCCCGTGACCGTTCGGGACTCGCCTCCGATAGAGGGGGCGTGGCAACGGGCACGGTTGGGTTACCCACGTCCGTATTGATGGGAATCCCGGAATAAGGGGAACACGATCTCTGCTTCGACAAGACGTGCCAAGGAAACCGCTTCGCTAAACGCGCTGAGGTGGTATAATAAAAAACGATTCAAGTAAAGGCTTGGTAGTGGTGTGACGTCATGCCACAAAATACGTCAGTAGATTGAACTTGTGTACATATTATTCTCTCTACGGTGGAATGTGGAATTTATTTTGCAGAGCCGGACACTATCCTGGTGTTCACAATCTTCTATGAATTATTCGGAGGAGGAACCCGCCTTGCAATGCCGAACAATATGCGCGCCGGACTCATCGTCATTGAAGCCTAGTTCAGGGGCTACTGAGGGAGTCCTGGACTAGGGGGTGTCCGGACAGCCGGACTATCATCGTCAGCCGGACTCCAAGAATATGAAGATACAAGATTGAAGAGTTCGCCCGTGTCCGGATGGGACTTTCCTTGGCGTGGAAGGCAAGCTTGGCGATACGGATATGTAGATCTCCTACCATTGTAACCGACTCTGTGTAACCCTATCCCTCCCCGGTGTCTATATAAACCGAAGGGTTTTAGTCCGTAGGACATACAACCATTACAACAATCATACCATAGGCTAGCTTCTAGGGTTTAGCCTCCTTGATCTCGTGGTAGATCCACTCTTGTACTACCCATATCATCAATATCAATCAAGCAGGAGTAGGGTTTTACCTCCATCGAGAGGGCCCGAACCTGGGTAAAAACATCATGTCCCCTGTCTCCTGTTACCATCCGCCTAGACGCACAGTTCGGGACCCCCTACCCGAGATCCGCCGGTTTTGACACCGACACTTACCTTTGTAGAGAAGGAGTTTCTCTTGAAAGAAGTGAGTGGGAGGAAAGTAGAACTTGATGAGGTAATTGTACCTTCTCTCAATTTGAAAGTAGCTCATCAGAGAAATCCATTCCCGTGATGCCTACATCAACTAGAGAGGAACCTAATGATGATGATCATGAAACTTCAGATCAAGTTAATTACTACCGAACCTCGTGGTACGGTAATCCTGTTCTGGAAGTCATGTTACTAGACCATGATGAACCTACTAACTATGAAGAAGCTATGATGAGCCCGGATTCCGATCAATGGCTTGAGGCCATGAAATCTGAGATAGGATCCATGTATGAGAACAAAGTCTGGACTTTGGTGGATTTGCTTGATGATCGGCGACCCATAGAAAATAAATGGATCTTCAAGAAGAAGACTGACGCTGATGGTAATGTTACTGTCTATAAAGCTCGATGATACGTCTCCAACATACCTATAATTTTCTATTGTTCCATGCTATTATATTATCCATCTTGGATGTTTTATATGCTATTTTATATGATTTTTGGGACTAACCTATTAACCTAGAGCCCAGTGCCAGTTTCTATTTTTTTCCTTGTTTTTGAGTTTTACAGAAGAGGAATACCAAACGGAGCCCAGTTGACGTGCCAATTTTTGATGATTTTTTATGGACCAAAAGAAGCCCCCGAAGTAAAAGAGTTGGGCCAGAAGAGTCCCGAGATATCCACAAGGGTGGAGGCTGCACCCTACCCCCTGGGCGCGCCCCCCTATCTCGTGGATGACTCGGAGACCCCCCCCTGACGTGAGACCGACACCAAAAATTCCTATAAATACAAAAACCCCTGAAAAGAAACCTAGATCGGGAGTTTCGCCGCTGCAAGCCTCTTTAGCCACGAAAAACCTCTCGGGACCCTGTTCCGGCACCCTGCCGGAGGGGGATCCATCACCAATGGCCTTCTTCATCATTGCGTCGGGATGATGAAGAAGGCCACCGGTGATGGATTCCCCCTCCGACAGGGTGCTGGAATAGGGTCCCGAGAGGTTTTTCGTGGCTACAGAGGCTTGCGGCGGCGGAACTCCCAGTCTAGGTTTCTTTTCAGGGGTTTCTGTATTTATAGGAATTTTTGGCGTCGGTCTCACGTCAGGGGGGTCTCCGAGTCATCCACGAGATAGGGGGTGCGCCTAGGGGGGTAGGGCGCGCCCTCCACCCTCGTGGATAGCTCGGGACTCTTCTGGCCACCTCTTTTACTTCAGGGGCTTCTTTTGGTCCATAAAAAATCATCAAAAATTGGCACATCAATTGGACTCCGTTTGGTATTCCTTTTTCTATGAAACTCAAAAACAATAGGTTAGTCCCAAAAATCATATAAAATATCATATAAAACATCCAAGATGGATAATATAATAGCATGGAACAATAAAAAATTATAGGTACGTTGGAGACGTATCAAGCATCCCCAAGCTTAATTCCTGCTCGTCCTCAAGTAGGTAAATGATAAAAACAGAATTTTTGATGTGGAATGCTACCTAACATATTTATCAATGTAATCTTCCTTATTGTGGCAAGAATATTCAGATCCATAAGATTCAAAACAAAAGTTTAATATTGACATGAAAACAATAATACTTCAAGCATACTAACAAAGCAATTATGTCTTCTCAAAATAACATGGCCAAAGAAAGTTATCCCTATAAAATCATATAGTCTGGCTATGCTCTATCTTCATCACACAAAATATTTAAATCATGCACAACCCCGGTTTGAGCCAAACAATTGTTTCATACTTTAGTATTCTCAAACTTTTTCAACTTTCACGCAATACATGAGCGTGAGCCATGGACATATATAGCACTATAGTGGAACAGTTGTGGAGAATACAAAAAGAGGAAGATAGTCTCACATCAACTAGGCGTATCAATGGGCTATGGAGATGCCCATCAATAGATATCAATGTGAGTGAGTAGGGATTGCCATGCAACGGATGCACTAGAGCTATAAGTGTATGAAAGCTCAAAAAGAAACTAAGTGGGTGTGCATCCAGCTCGCTTACTCACGAAGACCTAGGGCATTTTGAGGAAGCCCATCATTGGAATATACAAGCCAAGTTCTATACTAAAAAATTCCCACTAATATATGAAAGTGACAACATAGGATACTCTATATATCATGAAGATCATGGTGCTACTTTGAAGCACAAGTGTGGTAAAAGGATAGTAGCATTGCCCCTTCTCTCTTTTTCTCTCATTTTTTTTGTTTTTTTTGTTTGTTTTTTGGGCCTTCTCCTTTTTTGGCCCCTTTTTTTATTTTTTTCCTCCGGAGTCTCATCCCGACTTATGGGGGAATCATAGTCTCCATCATCCTTTCCTCACTGGGACAATGCTCTAATAATGAAGATCATCACACTTTTATTTACTTATAACTCAGTACTTATAACAAAATATGACTCTATTTGAATGCCTCCGGTGGTGTACCAGGATGTGCAATGAATCAAGAATGACATGTATGAAAGAATTATGAACGGTGGTTTTGCCACAAATACAATGTCAACTACATGATCATGCAAAGCAATATGACAATGATGGAGCATGGCATAATAAACGGAACGGTTCCGAGTTGCATGGCAATATATCTCGGAATGGCTATGGAAATGCCATAATAGGTAGGTATGGTGGCTGCTTTGCGGAAGGTAACGGTGGGTGTATGGTACCGGCGAAAGTTGCGCGGTACAAGAGAGGCTAGTGGTGGAAGGGTGAGAGTGCGTATAATCCATGGACTCAACATTAGTCATAAAGAACTCACATACTTATTGCAAAAATCTATTAGTTATCAAAACAAAGTACTATGAGCATGCTCCTAGGGGGATAGATTGGTGCGAATAGACCATCGCTCGTCCCCGACCGCCACTCATAAGGAAGACAATCAATAAATAAATCATGCTCCGACTTCATCACATAACGGTTCACCATACGTGCATGCTACGGGAATCACAAACCTTAACACAAGTATCTCCCAAATTCACAACTACTCTACTAGCATGACTCTAATATAACCATCCTCATATCTCAAAACAATCATAAGGAATCAAACTTCTCATAGTATTCAATGCACTTTATATGAAAGTTTTTATTATATCCCTCTTGGATGCCCATCATATTAGGACTAAATTTATAACCAAAGCAAATTACCATGATGTTTAAGACTCTCAAAATAATATAAGTGAATCATGAGGGTTCATCAATTTCTCCAAAATAAAACCACCGTTGTGCTCTAAAAAGATATAAGTGAAACACTACAGCAAATGACAAACTACTCCAAAAGATATAAGTGAAGATCAATGAGTAGTTGAATAATTATGTGACTATGTGAAGACTCTCTAACATTTAAGAATTTCAGATCTTGAGATATTATTCAAACAGCAAGCAAAAAAAATAACAGAAAGTGATGCTCCAAGCAAAACACATATCATGTGGTGAATAAAAATATAGCTCCAAGTAAAGTTACCGATGAACGAAGACGAAAGAGGGGATGCCATCCGGGGCATCCCCAAGCTTAGGCTCATGGTTGTCCTTGAATATTACCTTGGGGTGCCTTGGGTCCCAAGCGTAGGCTCTTGCCACTCCTTATTCCATAGTCCATCGAAACTTCACCCAAAACTTGAAAACTTCACAACACAAAACTCAATAGAAAACTCGTAAGCTTTGTTAGTATAAGAAAATGAATCACCACTTTTGGTACTATTGTGAACTAATTCTAAATTCATATTGGTGTTATATCTACTGTATTTCAACTTCTCTATGGTTCATACCCTCCGATACTACTCATAGATTCATCAAAATAAGCAAACAACACATAGAAAACAGAATCTATCAAAAATAGAACAGTCTGTAGTAATTTGTAACTCTCGAATACTTCTGTAACTCCAAATAATCTGAAAAAATTAGTTCCACCTGAGAAATGTGTGCACCAATCCATAGCAAAAAATAATCAGGTCAAAAGAATGTTTCAATAAGATTCTGGAAATTATTTACTGAGTGCAAAAGTTTCTGATTTTTAGCACGATCAACACAACTATCACCACAAGCTATCCTAAAGGATTTACTTGGCACTTTATTGAAACAAAAGCTATAAAACATGGTTACTACAGTAGCTTAATCATGTGAACACATAAAAACACTAGGGGTAAATATTGGGTTGTCTCCCAACAAGCGCTTTTCTTTAATGCCTTTTTAGCTAGGCATGATGATTTCAATGATGCTTGTATAAAAGATAAGAATTGAAACACAAAGAGAGCATCATGAAGCATATGACTAACACATTTAAGTCTAACCCACTTCCTTTGCATAGGGATTTTGTGAGCAAACAATTTATGGGAACAAGAATCAACTAGCATAGGAAGACAAAACAAGCATAACTTCAAAAAATTCAACACATAGAGAGGAAACTTGATATTATTGCAATTCCTACAAGCATATATTCCTCTCTCATAATAATTTTTAGTAGCATCATGAATGAATTCAACAATATAGATATCACATAAAGCACTCTTTTCATGATCCACAAGCATAGAAATTTTACTACTCTCCACATAAGTAAATTTATTCTCCTTCATAATAGTGGGAGCAAACTCAACAAAATAACTATCATGTGAGGCATGATCCAATTGAAAATTAAATCAATATGAGAAGTTTCATGGTTATAATTATTCTTTATAGCATACATGTCATCACAATAATCATTATAGATAGCAACTTTGTTCTCATAATCAATTGGAACCTCTTCCGAAATAGTGGATTCATCACTAAATAAAGTCATGACCTCTCCAAATCCACTTTCATAATTATCACAATAAGATTCAACACCCTCCAAAATAGTGGGATCATTACTTCCTAAAGTTGACACTCTTCCAAACCCACTTTCATCAATATAATGATCATAAATAGGAGGCATGCTTTCATCATAATAAATATTCTCATCAAAACTTGGGGGACAAAAAATATCATTTTCATCAAACATAGCATCCCCAAGCTTGTGGCTTTGCATATCATTAGCATCATGGATATTCAAGGAGTTCATACTAACAACATTGCAATCATGCTCATCATTCAAAAATTTAGTGCCAAACATTTTAATGCATTCTTCCTCTAGCAATTGAGCACAATTATCGGAATCCTTATTTTCACGAAAGACATTAAAAAGATGAAGCATATGAGGCACCCTCAATTCCATTTTTTTGTAGTTTTCTTTTATATACTAAACTAGTGATAAAACAAGAAACTAAAATATTCGATTGCAAGATCTAAAGATATACCTTCAAGCACTAACCTCCTCGGCAATGGTGCCAGAAAAGAGCTTGATGTCTACTACACAACCTTCTTCTTATAGACGTTGTTGGGCCTCAAAGTACAGATGTTTGTAGGATAGTAGCAAATTTCCCTCAAGTGGATGACCTAAGGTTTATCAATCCGTGGGAGGCGTGGGATGAAGATGGTCTCTCTCAAACAACCCTGCAACCAAATAACAAAGAGTCTCTTGTGTCCCCAACACACCCAATACAGTATTGGGTGTGTTGGGGTGTGTTGGGGACATAAGAGACTCTTTGTTATTTGGTTGCAGGGTTGTTTGAGAGAGTACAAACCTATGCACTTGGAGGCTCAACAACGTATACAAGAAGAAGGTTGTGTAGTAGACATCACTCGACTTGTCGCAAAAGGTTTTTGATAAGTTCAAGGAGTTGACCGCGATGAGACTTTCTCACCCATAGTGATGCTTAAGTCTGTCCGAATCATGTTAGCAATTGCCGCATTTTATGATTATGAAATCTGGCAAATGGACGTCAAAACTGCATTTCTTAATGGATTTCTTAAAGAAGAGTTGTATATGATGCAACCAGAAGTTTTTGTCGATCCTAAAGGTGCTAACAAAGTGTGCAAGCTCCAGCGATCCATTTATGGACTGGTGCAAGCATCTTGGAGTTGGAATATATGCTTTGATGAGGTGATCAAAGCATATGGTTTTATACATACTTTCGGAGAAGCCTGTATTTACAAGAAAGTGAGTGGGAGCTCTGTAGCATTTCTAATAGTATATGTGGATGACATATTGTTGATTGGAAATGATATAGAATTTCTAGATAGCATAAAAGGATACTTGAATAAAAGTTTTTCAATGAAAGACCTCGGTGAAGCTGCTTATATATTGGGCATCAAGATCTATAGAGATAGATCAAGATGCTTAATAGGACTTTCACAAAGCACATACCTTGACAAAGTTTTGAAGAAGTTCAAAATGGATCAGTTAAAGAAAGGTTTCTTGCCTGTATTACAAGGTGTGAAATTGAGTCAGACTCAATGCCCGACCGCTGCATAAGATAGAGAGAAAACGAAAGTCATTCAGTATGCCTCAGCCATAGGTTCTATCATGTATGCTATGCTGTGTACCAGACCTGATGTGTGCCTTGCTATAAGTTTAGCAGGGAGGTACCAAAGTAATCCAGGAGTGGATCACTGGACAACGGTCAAGAACATCCTGAAGTACCTGAAAAGGACTAAGGATATGTTTCTCGTTTATGGAGGTGACAAAGAGCTCGTCGCAAATGGTTACGTCGATGCTAGCTTTGACACTGATCCGGATGACTCTAAGTCACAAACCGGATACGTATTTATATTGAATAGTGGAGCTGTCAGTTGGTGCAGTTCCAAGCAGAGCGTTGTGGCGGGATCTACGTGTGAAGCAGAGTACGTAGCTGCTTCGGAAGCAGCAAATGAAGGATTCCGGAAGAAGGAGTTCATATCCAATATAGGTGTAATACCTAGTGCATCGGGTCCAATGAAAATCTTTTGTGACAATACTGGAGCAATTGCCTTAGTGAAGGAATCCAGATTTCACAAAATGACCAAACACATCAAGAGACGCTTCAACTCCATCTGTGATATAGTCAAGGAGGAAGACATAGAGATTTGCAAAATACATACGGATCTGAATGTAGCAGACTCGTTGACTAAGCCTCTTCCACGAGCAAAACATGATCAGCACCAAGACTCCATGGGTGTTAGAATCATTACAATGTAATCTAGATTATTGACTCTAGTGCAAGTGGGAGACTGAAGGAAATATGCCCTAGAGGCAATAATAAAGTTGTTATTTTATATTTCCTTATTTCATGATAAATGTTTATTATTCATGTTGGAATTGTATTAACCGGAAACTTGATACATGTGTGAATACATAGACAAAATATTGTGTCCCTAGTAAGCCTCTACTGGACTAGCTCGTTAATCAAAGATGGTTAAGTTTCCTAACCATAGACATGTGTTGTCATTTGTTGAATGGGATCACATCATTAGTAGAATGATGTGATGGACAAGATCCATTCATTAGCTCAGCATTATGATCGTTCAGTTTTATTGCTATTGCTTTCTTCATGTCAAATACATATTCCTCCGACTATGAGATTATGCAACTCCCGAATACCGGAGGAATGCCTTGTGTGCTATCAAACATCACAACGTAACTGGGTGATTATAAAGATGCTCTACAGGTATCTCTGAAGGTGTTTGTTGGGTTGGCATAGATCGAGACTAGGATTTGTCACTCCGAGTATCGGAGAGGTATCTCTAGGCCCTCTCGGTAATGCACATCATAAGAAGCCTCGCAAGCAAAGTGCCTATGAGTTAGTTGCAGGATCATGCATTACGGAACGAGTAAAGAGACTTTTCGATAACGGTATCAAACTAGGTATGAAGATACCGACAATCGAATCTCGGGCAAGTAACATACCGATGACAAAGGGAGTAACTATGTTGTCATAACGGTTCGACCGATAAAGATCTTCGTAGAATATGTGGGAGCCAATATGAGCATCCAGGTTCCGCTATTGGTTATTTACTGGAGAGGTGTCTCTGTCATGTCTACATAGTTCTCGAACCCGTAGGGTCCACACGATTAACGTTCGATGATGATTTTGTATTATATGAGTTATATGATTTGGTGACCGAATGTTGTTCGGAGTCCCGGATGAGATCACGGACATGACGAGGAGTCTTGAAATGGTAGAGAGGTAAAGATTGATATATAGGACGATAGTACTCGGACACCGGAAGTGTTCCGGAGGGTACTGGGTACATATCGAGTCACCAGAAGGGGTTCCAGGC
>NC_041385.1:605231888-605393014 GCF_002162155.2 Triticum dicoccoides
AGGGGCTGTTGCACCCCCCATATGGGCCAAAACGGAGGAGGAAGGAAAGAGGGGGGAAGAGAAGGAAGGGGAGGGATTCGGCCTCCCTCGTGTTTCCTCCTTCCTCCCCCCTCCGAAAAATATGGTAAGGGGAGGGGCCGAATTTGACTAGGCCGCCAAGTAGGATTCCTCCTACTTGGGGTGCCCCAAGGCTGTTCCCCTCCCCCTCCCACCTATATATACGTGGGGAGGGGGCGCCTAGAACACACATCAATAATTGTTAGCCATGTGCGGCGCCCCCTCCACAGTTTATGCCTCCGGTCATATTCTCGTAGTGCTTAGGCGAAGCCCTGCGCAGATCATTTCACCATCACCGTCACCATGCCGTCGTGCTGATGGAACTCATCTACTTCCTCGACACTCTGCTGGATCAAGAGTTTGAGGGACGTCATCGAGTTGAACGTATGCAGAACTCAGAGGTGTCGTACGTTCGGTGCTTGATCGGTCGGAACGAGAAGAAGTTCGACTACATCAACCGTGTTGTCAAACGCTTCCGTTTTCGGTCTACAAGGGTACGTAGACACACTCTCCCCCTCTCGTTGCTATGCATCTCCTAGATAAATCTTGCGTGAGCATAGGAAATATTTTGAAATTGCATGCTATGTTCCCCAACAATATTTGGCTGCGAACGAGTGCCTTGTTCTTTCCTTCAAAGATTCTTGCCAAAATTTTGGCCAACCCTGGGCGGTGGAATTCCACGCCAAATAATTGGCAAGCCAATATTGGCAGGGCATCTATAGGCAAGAACCAAACATACCCTTAGCCCTCTCTTGGTACGCCCCACCCACTATCACATAGCATGCTCGCCATTTTCACCATGGATGCAAAATGTCTGGAGCCCTTGGACAGGACTACCCAATAGAATGAGGACCAAACTGCCACATTTTTTTGAGGAAGGACTAAGCTGCCACTTCCCAGCTCTCGGCAAGCTTCACTCGAAGTGGAAATCTTCAGAACTTCAGGACACTCTCCGTGAAAAACCACCCGCATTTCCGCCTATAAAATCCCACAAGACCCCCATCTCCCGAACAGTGTGTTCACAAGAACAACAATTCGGTCCAGAAATAGTAGTCCCTAATGAGCCCCTGTCCCTGGCCCCCACCCGTTTGAAGCACCCTCCACTCTCCGCCGCTTTCCCGTTTCGCTATCGTCCACCGCCAGCCAGGTGAGAAGGCCATGAGTAGCTCTCTCTATCCGGCTGCTGTGGTGGACGAGGGTAATGCTAAGATGGCAGCCAGGGAGTGGGTCGGATGGGAGGAGGAGATCACGCTGGAGGACAACGGCGGCGAGGAGCGCAAGGTGTGCTACTTCCTCCGCTGCGCGCCGCCCCAGGACGGCGGTAAGAGCGAGAGGGATCTGGCGGTGGTGGGTAAGTATTGGGGACCTGGGAACATAGCGTACTCAGCGGACTTGCAGTTCCTGCAATCCCTCCAGATGACGCTCGAGTCTGGGCCGGCGTCCGCTAGGGTGGCGACGGTAGCATTGGAGGTCACCCAGATCAGGTGGAAGTCCAGGAAGGAGATCATGGCCTGGCTCACCTCACTCGTCTCAGGTACTACGTGGTCCTTTTTCCATGCCCTAGTGGTGAATTTTTCTGGTGGTTTTAGTACCATACATGATTAAGCTAACGAATCAGGCCACTAGAATTTTCACCATGCATCTCCAACGATCGATTTGAATGTTTGGTCAATGTTTAGTAGGGGTTTATGTCTTGAACACAAGATCTGATCTTCTTTTTTCTTGTGTTTCGAATGTTTGGATCTGAATGTTTAGGAGCTTTTTAGCATTAATACACACGCTGCTCCTATGTCCAGCCAGATCGGTTTCTACTCATGTTTCGTCACGTTTTTGTTCGGTGCCAAGATTCAATACAAGGGGATGATATCCATGACCATCTTGTAGTGCTCTCCTTATGTCCCCTTCCTTTATTAGCAGTACTTTGGGATATCTTTTGCCTAATCTAATCGATCTACTCCTTTTTGACATGACGACAAGTAATTTATTGTTAGATATCTTTTGCCTAATCTTCTAGATCTACTCCTTTTCTCATGCATCTCCCTATATGTGTTCTATCTTGGCTTGTTTAATTCCTGATATATGCGTTTGTTAATTTGCTAGATCTGGTTTATGCGTTTATTTCCTTTTGTGTTTGGTTTACTTTTTTTTAGATTAGTGTTTGGTTAACTTATGTGTTTCCTCTTGTGTTGGTCTTGTGAGGCCAATATGACGTTGATAGAAATCGCCTAACTTGCCTTCCATTGTTGTCGTCTTTGTAGATCCCCCATATGGAGCCTTTGTATTGACTTGTCCCGACCACCATGATGGTGCATCTAAGGTACATACGATCTCAAGCGTCTTCCTGAGAAATGCTTCCTCCCAACAAAATGAATGTCTGTTGTTCATCCAGGATACCCCCTCAACACTCTCTGCTGCCGGGGAAAATAAAGAAGGGTTCAGATGGATATGCCAATTGCCCCATCTTGATCAACGTCGCAGACACTACAAATCCTTTTGGCGAGAGGGAATGAGAATTTCGGTACGTGTTCATCGACGGTCCCCTTGTTTTCTTGGTTTGTTTTCACATATGGACGGATCTATATATCTTGGTTTGCATCTATTATTAATTGTGTCGCGCACTATATGTCTTGGTAGGTTCATGATTTTGTGTTCATCAAGAGTGGAGGGAGAGAGAGCCATGTTGCCTATGTGGAAGACATGTACGAAGATGGCAGTGCTAAGAACATGGTGCTGGTACGATGGTTTGAGGAACCCGACGGTGAGCATGGTGTTGCATTGCCCCCAGATCTTTATTGTAGGGAGATCTTCTTTGGATATGGGCTGCAAGATCTTAGGGTTGAATTTGTGGAGGGGATGGCAGCGGTCCTGAATCCACAACACTTTGAGATGTTCAAGAAAATAAGTGGAGGGCGCAGTAGCTGGCAGCCCTATGTATGCCGTCGGTGCATCGATGATGACACCGTCGGGCCCTTTGACATCGCGCAGCTGCAAGGATATGCAAACCAGGAGATAGTAAAGGAAATTGTTGCCGCATCCTCGCCGATGGTGGTGCAGGCCAAGCCACCTAATAACAACGGTAAAGCTGCCATTACTGGTCTGGCCGCCGAGAACCATGCTGGTTCTTCCAGCATTGTTACCGGTGACAAAACCATGCATAAGCAGAAGCAGAAGCCTCCTCCATGCAGCGCAACTACTTCCACTTCTAGCACTATTATCGATGACAACAAAACCATGGAGAAGCAGAAGGAGATGCCTCCTCCATGTTGCAGCACAACTCCTTCCAATTCCAGCTCTGTTATCAATGACAAAACCATGGAGAAGCATAAGCCTCCTCCATGCAGCGCAACTGCTTCCACTTCCAGCACTGTTATCGGTGACAACAAAACCATGGAGAAGCACAAGGAGATGCCCCCTCCATGTAGCGCGACTTCACAGAGCACCACCAATGGCTAGACCGTCGAAAGCAGTGTCGTTCCCCATAGCATGGTGAACTGTCAGACCATCACGCATAATCAGCCGACCCCAAGTGGTACTAGTACGTGTAATGTAGCAGCCAATGATGCGTCAACCATGGTGAACCCTGAGAAGATGTTCCAGCCCGGCTGCCGTCTTGAAGCCCTGTGCCAAGACAGCAGCGTGAGGGGATGTTGGTTCAAATGTGTGGTACTCGGTAGGAGGGAGAAAGATAACAAGGTCAGGGTGCGGTACCAAGAGCTTCTAAATTCCGAGGGCAGGGGACATCTCAGGGTTGGTCCTTCCTCTTCTTTCTCTGGTATCCTGCATATGTTGACGATGAAGATGTATGTACTCAGAGCATCTCCAACAGCCGCGCTAAACTAGCGCCACGCCGCAAAATAGGTCGTTTTAGCGCGCGCGCAACGCGTCAGGTCGCTCCAGCGGGCGCGCAAAAACGGCGCGCACGCTAAAACGGGTTGGGCGCGCGGTCAAAAACACTTACCCGCGCGGCGTATTTCGGGCGCCCACTACAGCGCGCGGCACACTCGAGCGCTCGCGCCCGCACTTCCTCTCGCGCTTCCATCCCCGACCGGCCGCGCCGCCGCCGCCGCCCGCGCACCCTGGCGACCGTCTCAGGCTTCCCCGGCCTATCCCCGTGCTTCCGCCCATCCCCTCCTAGTACCGCCGGCGCTCGCGCGCCTCCGTCGTCCGAGGAACAGCGCCCGAGCGCTCGCTGCCGCGCCGCGCCCGCAAGGTGTTTGACAAAACGCCTACAAGGTATGTATTGCTCAAACTTCATGAATTTGGTGCATGTTTTGAATTGTAGTTTTTATAGTATAGTATTGAACAGTGTAGATGAGTTCGTCGTATGATTCTTCCGAAGAAGAATTTGATATGGAAGAGGAGGAGGATCTTGCAATGATCGTAGCTATGCATATCAATAAAAAACCGAAGCACGGTGGTTCGGTTATGGGTCGGGAGAAAATTTGGGGAGATAGGATTGATGCCCATAACAGATTGATGAAGAACTATTTCGTGGAGAATCCCACATACCCGGAGTCGTATTTTCGTCGCCGGTTTAGGATGAGCACCGACTTGTTTAGGCGCATTGCAGAGAAACTAGCGAGCCATGACCGGTTTTTCCAGCAAAGGAGGAATGCCGCCGGAGAGCTCGGGCATAGCACTTTTCTGAAGGTGACAGCCGCTTTGCGTATGTTGGCATACGGTATCCCGGCTGATCTAGTTGATGATCATTTGGCTATGGGTGAGAGCCAAGCCATCATGTGTGTCAAGCGCTTTGCAGTGGGAATTGTGCAAGTGTTTGGCGAGGAGTATTTGAGATCTCCCACTGCTGAAGACGCCGCAAGGCTATTGGCGATGAACAAAGCGCGCGGCTTTCCTGACATGCTTGGCTCAATAGATTGCATGCATTGGAGTTGGAAGAATTGTCCAAAGGCATGGCATGGGCAATTTCACGGCCAAAAAAAGGGTTCCACTATAATCCTTGAAGCGGTGGCCGATCAGGAGACTTGGATTTGGCATGCATTCTTTGAAATGCCTGGATCTTTGAATGACATCAATGTTGTCAACCGGTCACCACTGATGAATAAGATTGCAAACGGTGAATTGCCACCCGTGCAGTTTGTAGCAAATGGCCGTACGTACAACTATGGCTATTATCTAGCGGATGGCATCTATCCAAAGTGGCAAACCTTCGTGAAGCCGTTGAAAAAACCGGAAGGTAAGAAAAATCTTTATTTCCACAATGCTCAGGCGGCGGCTAGAAAAGATGTGGAGAGAGCATTTGGGATTTTGCAAGCCCAATTTGCTATTGTGAGAGGACCGGCAAGATTTTGGGATCAACAAATGCTTTGGTACATCATGCACGCTTGTGTGATCATGCACAACATGATCATCGAGAATGAGCGTGGCCAAGATTTAGACTACTCACAATATGAGCTCTTGGGACATCCCGTGCGAGTGCGGCGGAGGGCTGAAAGGGTAGCCCGTTTTGTTGACTCCTATCATGCCATTCGGCGTCCCGCAACGCACAATGAACTTCAGAATGATCTAATTGAAGAGTGGTGGGCATGGCATGGACGGCAAAGAGCATGATGATATCTGCACTCGACATTGTATTGTTCATGAACTATTTGTTGTGTTGTAATAATTTATTTGAACTATTTGTTGTTGTACTGAACGATACACTATTTGTTTGAGTTGTAATGATTTATTTTGAACTATTTGTTGTTGATTTTTATTTTGTTTGTTTGATCATTTTTGCTCATCTTCTTTGAAATGTACATGTGGTTTGTGCGGCGCGCGCGCTGTATTTTTACGCTCTGCTGGAGCGGCGCGCGCGCGCTGCATTATAGCGCCGCTGCTGGAGCCAGCGCAAGCGGACGCGCAAAACCAGCCGCAGCGCGCGCGCTAAACAGGTTTTTTGCGCGCGGCGCTTTAGCGCGGCTGTTGGAGATGCTCTCAACAGGAGGTTTCTTGGTTTGTAGGAATGGCTCAAAGTTGCAAAGGCATACGCCTTACTAAAAGGCCCATGCTCCGCCCACACCTCCCAAGACGCTACAGGAAGATCGAGTCTCCGGTGGCTGTCGGGGTCATCGTCGACGCGCGGCTGAATGGCGGATGGTGGGAGGGGATCGTGCTGCAGCAGGAGACTGCTGGCCACGTCCAAGTTTATCTCCAAGGTGAACTGCCTGCCTACTCTCTCTGGCTCTCATCACCTAGCTAGCAGTTAATAGTACTCCCTCTGTCCCAAAATAAGTGTCTTAACTTTATACTAGCTCTAGTACAAATTTGTCCAAAGCTCAAGACACTTATTTAGGGACGGAGGGAGTAGTATATATTCGGTTGGTACTTAGAACACTGGACTGGAGCTTTTCCTGATGCATTGCATGCTTGCCAAAATTTCCAGGGGAGGGGAGACTTGTAGAGCTCCAAGTGGAGTGTCTGCGGAAGTCATTTGAGTGGCGTGAGGAGCAATGGCTGCCTCTAGATGCAAGAAAAGATGTTGCGGCCAAGATAACCCTTGACCTGAAGAAGCAGAAGGGCGTCGAGCAATCTGCAATGAAGAAGGGCGGTGGGAGCTCTTCGGAACACAAGGCTCAGGAGATGGGTGAGCAGTCTAGCCAGACGGCGGCCGCCGCAGAGCTGGCCGCGCCAACGGCAGGACTGGTGCAGCCTCTGGAGGAAGGTGACGATGAACCTGCAAATTCTGCTCCTCCACGGAAGAGGTTCCTGGCTCAGGGCTACTCTTTCGAGGAAAAAAGGCTGGAGGACCAGGCCAAAAAGATCAAGGGTCCTGCTGATGAAGCTGCAAAACCAGTCGCGGCGGAGGGAGATGGCATGTCCCACGGCGGCAGCTCAGCTGATGCCAAGCGGTGCCGGGTTGATCCTACAAACTTTGACGGCCTGAATGGCGCTGAACGCAAGGTCAAGGCTAGAAAATCTTCTGGCGCAAAGAAAATGGGGTCTTCGGAGGGCAGCAGCCAGGGAGGCACCAGTGGCTCTGCCTCCAGTGGAGGCGCTGCGCTGGTGAATCCAGTGCCCATGGAAGAGATATGCGTGACCAATGGCGAGGCTCCTGTCGTCGCTGTGGACGAATCGGAGGTGATCGACCTGACCATGGATGACTGAAGCTGGTTGCAGGATATGATGAAACCTGGCCTCAACTTTCCATTCATCAACCGCCGTTTTCTCAAACATTTCGCGCATTCGCCTATCAGGGTGTGCTCGATCTTTATTACCATTCTAGACAGAGAGTTGTCTGTGCTTTCTGAACTTCAAATAAAAGGAGATACTCGTTGTCTGTTTTGCTCCTCATGTTTGGTGTCTGTCTACTTGTCAGAAATTCCCTTTTTTTTTCTATCTTCCTGGAATACACCAAGCGGTGTATCATCATGCATTCAAAGGAGAAAGCCATGCAGGTTGTTGGCTTGGTGGTTCAGCCCCCCAAACTGGCCCAGGAATCTGATCCTGCCCAAACATTCTGCGGGTTGTGAGCAGTTCTCACTGTCTGGACACCAAATTCTAGTGTCACTTCAGTGGGTCGCTGCTTTCCTCACTGTATGATCTCCTGGTGAAAGGCAGGGTCAAACTCGCTGGCTAGATAATCGGTGGCCTGCAACTTTCCACCATCATCAGCGCATGATGATCCTCGTTTCCGTTTGTAAAGATGAACTCGGATTGTCAGCGCACACAAGGCTGGAAGAGTCAAGATTGATGCCATGGAAAACTAGAAAAAAGCTTGGACATGTTCACACAGATTTTGCCTAACCTTTCCCTAGGTTGTTCTCGCTGACAAATCTACCCGTCATCTTCGTTCGTCTTTTCACCATGATTTCTCCAGATTTTTCATCTCTTTTTTAACCTCTCGGACTGGTCTGAGGCGTAAAGGTGAAGTGTGATCAAGTAGTACAAGGTAGAGCCTGAAGGAATATATCTGCCACAAGCCTACAGGCTACAGGTATCTCGCATGCAGAACTTTTTGCCTCTCCAAACTTATAAAATAGATACCGAGAGCATGTTTGCAGGTCCTACCAGCAACTGATAAAAGATCCGAAGAACAGATAGCAAAGGAACAATCTGGGAAGCAGAATCTGATTCTGACAGCGCACGTCGAGCCCGCCCACGAGGAAACGAAGAAGCGAGTGGCCATAAAAAGAGGCTCTTCAGCACGAAAATTGCAAGGAGTGGACGAGCGCGCGCTCCTGGAATCGCCAGCCATCGAACCGGTTATGGGGATGCAGGTCGTACGTTTTATTATATTGTTTTCGCTTGTACACGTATGGAATACAGGGAGGTGTACGTGCATAACGGAGGTGACGTAGACGGTAGTTGGGCTCTAACGGGCTGCAGCGAGGCCATTTATTACGCGACCGACCCACCAGCCCCGTCCCCATCTGCTCATTTGTTCCCCCAAAATCGAGAGGAAGAACCATAGACAGAGCTCATGGCGAACGCCAACCAAGCTGCAGATCCGGTCGCACTGCCTTTAGTTCCTTGCCCGGATTGTGGAAGGCGGGTGGTGACGTTCGTTGCTAGGCGCGGTCAGTTCCAGGGTGACAGGTTTTACAAGTGCCGCAATCACAATGTAAGTGGATCTTGCTTTTATGAGTTCTGGATCCTTTCCGGTGTTCATGTCTTATTAGATTTGTCCATCTATGGCAGCCGGGTAGAGGTGGCTGAGCTTGGACCGGCGACACCTCCGTTGGCGCAAATCAATCCAGGAGAGAACGAGGTAGCTGCAGCAAATCAAGGTGGTCAGATGCAGCCGGCGGACGGCACGGTGGGGCAGCAGAACGGGGCACCGGATGGATCGCAGATGCCGTCCGCGGCTAGTGGCGTTGTTGGATCTCAGCTCCGCGCGGGGGATGTTGGTCGGCGTCAGGAATCCTTCACTCTCGATGCTGCATCTATCAATCTGGTGGTGTCTGTTGGGAATATGGCCATCTGCCTCGCCATCCTTGTACTGGTAGTGTCTTCCACCGTGATGCGTGCGTTTGATTAATTGGATGAATCTAAGAAGCGTATGCGTATGTAGTAGATGATCTATGTCAGGGGTTAATTAGTGTTAGCATCGTACGTGGGAGAAGGACTCTGAGACTCATGGAGCTTTTGGATGTATGTTTGGTTCAGTGGATGCCTAGTGCTAATGAAATTTTGGTTTCAAGCTAATCATGAACAGTCAATGACGTAGTTGCTATTTCTTGATTTTTAAAACACCTGCGTGCTGAACGCTTCGCATGTTGCCCACGTGGCAGGGGTGGGTGGTGGTTGGGTAAGTGATGTACCGCGATCCATCAAATGTACCGATGGTACGGTTTCAACCTCCGTCCGTTACCGCACGCCGTACGCGAGCTGGCCGTATGTATCGACAGTACCATATATTAGTATGTACGGTCCGCTCCAGAGGCCCACCCACGCGGTATCGCTCTATTGGTCCACCTAGCGGGAGCGCGCGCGCCCGAGCTCGCTATCGCCGCGCTCCAGCTCTTCAGCAGCGCTAATTCCCCACTTTCTGCACCTAAGGTTCCTTGCTTTCCTCGCAACTTTGGTTCCCCGGAACCCGAAGCTTTTTCCGGTCAGTCGCCTCCACCGCCGCCGAGGAAGAGCAGCCTCGTTGTCTTCATGGACTAGAGGGTATGTGCATATGAACATCTTGGGAGCCAGCAGCAGCAGCAGCAAGCAGTGCACCTCTCTTACTCTGTCGCATGACCCTGAGGATGAGCATAGACTGCAACGGGTGCTACCAGAAGATCAGGAGGGCGCTGCTCCAGATGCAAGGTACGTAGTACGTCCTCCTCTTTCCACAGACCTCTCAAAGTTGCTGCGTGTGTTGCTCTGTGTTATCTGACACAAAATTGGCAGAGCTGGAGAGCCACCTGATCGACCGGAAGCGTGAGCGTCTGGGGCGCCTTCAGCTGAGTATACAGAATTGTTCATGGCTTGCTGAATGTAAAGATCTTTTGCATTATTATTAACACCCCAAAGAGTAGAATTGTTCATGGCTTGCTGAATCAGGGCATCTACATCCAAAAAAGATGAGTATACAGAATTATCTGTGGCTATTCTACAATTTTAATGCCTTCGCGAATTCTCCATAACATTATTCCTATCATGTTCCAATTGGAACCAGATAAATCATGGGCACACTTCCGAGGAACTTCTCTTCTACAGTGTTAAGCTCTCAGGGTCCTCGACAATCTTTGCAAATGTTTGCACAAATACTGCCAAGTCAGCGCCATATATAATCCTGTGATGAGCAGTAACATTGACCTGAAAAGGTTATGAGCAACTTAGTTAGGCTAATGAGCTGCATTTTAATAGGATTTTGTTAATTCTATAAACGTGGTGTTGCAACTGAAGGATTAAAGGTCTAACGGCTGCATGGTATAATACTATGAAATATGATCATATGAAAATTTTAGAATAAACACACCATTTGTATGTTAGCACTTAGAATGTACAGTCTGGAAAGAATCAGGAGACAAACAGTATCAATTGATAACTGCCACAAAGCATTTCTACTGATATGATATCATACCAAAATTAAAATAGTTATGTCACAAACTAAAACGTATTTGCAGTTATAGAACCAAACCAAACTTTACCAGATTGTTTCAGAAACCAGCTCAGGTAAAAAGAACATCCTGCAGCCATACTTAGCTGTAGCATGAACCTGAAATTAGTCTACATCACTACGAACCTCTTATGTAATCAACCAAGTTTGCATGCTTATCGGCTCGCAAATTATATGATTATAGCATCAGGAGGGCCTACGCAAACTATATATGATAGTATACTTCCGCAACATGTGCTAGGGGTTCACACGCATTAATATCTGTTGAATGCGTAAGGATATATTACTAAACAGTCAGCTTTGATATACCAAATTACACACTGAAAAGCAAACTAACCAGCATTTCGTTCTTGATACTGAAAAAACCATCCTTGTCAGCAATAACAGTAGGTCTCGATGCTCCAACAGCCATGATAGCCCCCTGCATCGAGCAGTTTACATTCAGTGGTTCTTAATTGTTACTTCTTCTTATGTTGCACAGATGCAATTCTATTTGCATTTCATATTCACTGAGCAGAGATCAGGAAAATAACTCACCTGACCAGGTGGAAGGATTGCATCAAATCTGTCTACCCCAAACATACCAAGATTGGACAGCGAAAACGTCCCTATACATCAGCAGATCTCCATGTAAGCACAGTTCCAGTGAAAATACATGTCAAACACGACACATGTTCCCTACCTGAGTTGTATTCATTTGGTTGGAGCTGCTTCATATGCGTCTTCTTGAGCAGGGCTCTCCATTTTTGCGCGAGCAGATAGATATATATATCCAACTGCCATGTTAATTTTTATTTTTGAGTTTTTCAGCTGATGTACTCACATGCTAAAATGTTGCATTTTGTAATAGAGAAGACAGCCATTGCAGTACCTTATCAACATCCTCTAATACAGGTGTAAGAAGGCCGCCCTCGATGGCAACCGCCACCGCAATGTTGATACTACTGTTGTAACTGAAGCTCTTTCCATCCCTGCAGCTGGCATTCACAACTGGGTGCTGAGCAAGTGCCATGCCTGCCGCTTTCACCAGCAACAATGTTTTTGTAACCCCTTTCAACTTAACCTGCACAACCCATTTTAATCAAATTGTCACTACACACATAAAAACCTGAGCAGTATCTCAAGAATCTAGCTATGCAATTCAATATTTTGTCCAAGATTCATCGCAACTATACCTTCTCATAAAGTGCATCGAGCTTATCAGTCTTGATGGCATACCCAACTCGGAACGTTGGCACTGACAAGCTCTCCACCATGTTCCTGCTCACCGCCGATTGCATCGATGTGAATGGCACCACAGTCGCACCAGGCACTGGAGGAAGCACTCCTGGTTGTCTGACTGCAGTTACTAATGGTGTGCCAGCCGGAGGCGCAGAGCGAGCTGCAGGAGGTGGAGGTGGAGCGGCCTTTGGCTTTGACTGGATACCAGCAGCTGCCTCAACGTCAGCCGCCGTGATGCGGCCGTTTAGCCCTGTGCCGACAACATTGGAGATGTCCACTCTGTGCTGCTTCGCGAGCTTCTTGGCATGAGGCGTAGCGATGCCATTCGTCGGCGCGGCCACTGGTGCCGGAGCAGGGGCCACGGTAGGTGGAGCCGTGGCGGCAGCATGGGGAGGAGGGGTTTCTTCGCCCTAGGCCTTGTATAGGGCCTGGGCACGGGCCTGAGCGAGGGCGACATCCTCCTCTGACTCGGCGAGGAGGGCGATGGGGGCGCCGACGAGGGCAGTCCCACCGGCCGGGACGAGGACGGCGGCGATGATGCCGTCGTGGAAGGTCTCCACATCCATGCCTGCCTTGTCGGACTCGACGACCACCACGGTGTCGCCCTTGGAGACGCGGTCTCCCTCGGCGGTCGTCCAGGAGACGATCTTGCCCTCCGTCATCGTCGAGCTCAGCGCAGGCATGAAGATCTCGCGCACCTTCGCCCGCACCACCGCCATACGCCGCCGGCGAGGGGTGTGAACGGATTCCGCACGGCCGGCGCGCCCCGGCACGGTGTAGATGGAGAGAGAAGCCAGCGACGCCATGGCCCGCGGGTGGGGTCACTCGCCGATGTCAGCTCGTCGTGGCGAAATTTGGAACAAGAAGGAGCTTGCCGCAGCAGTGAGACTGTGGGAAGGGGCGAGGAGGGCTCGGGTGGGAAAAAAATGCAGCGGAATCCGGCGAGCGAGCGCGGCGGCGGCGGCGGTGGTGGCGTGAGGGGGGAGGAGGTGTTGTCATTCGGTGAAGGCAACCGCCAACCAACCAGACGTAGTTCCGTAATACGTGGGCTCTCTAGACGCCGTCCAATCGTGATCTCGCGGTCAAGATTTGGACAAGTGGCACCCCTTTCAGCTATACGTGGGCTCTCCTGGCGCCGTCAGATCATGATCTCCCTGTCCAGGTTGGGACCGTGGCAGATAGAACTTTGCTCGGCTAAACTTCCACGGCTCAGATCGCAGTTTGATTGTCGCATTTCATAAGAATACCCGGTACAGGTTTCTCAACAACTGGCAAGTCATTCAAGAGCCGGTGAAGCCAATCTGCTTGACCGCTCCGCTGGAGAGGTCCTCGCCAGTCCCGGTGGACACCGCACCTGTGGGGTTCGTGCATGCAACAGCAGCTGCAGCCGCGGCTACTGGTGGCGTTTGCATGCTCCGCCGGACGCAGGAGATTGACGATCTTGAGATGCGGCTTCGCTTGGCAGTGGTGGCGTATGTGGGCGGCACCAGACCGGCGGTGTCGTGCTAGGAGGCGGCTGAGGCTATTTCCACGGAGCTGCGCATTCCCCGCCATAGGTTCTCGGTTCACAAGTTCCATCCGGAGGACTTCCTTGTGGTGTTCGCAACAGGGCACTTGCGGCAGGCACTGTCGAGCATGGCTTCTTCAAGCTATATGTCAAACCGTGGCTCAAGCAAGCGCAGGCTGTCACCAGGGTTATGCGGTCACAAGTTGATCTGATGATCGAGGGAGTTCCTTCTCATGCGTGGACGATTGAGACAACGGCAGAGCTGCTTGGCTCGGCTTGTTTGATAGAGAGTTTGGCGCCAGAAACAAAGAACATAGAAGATCTTTCCCTCTTCAAGTTGCGAGCTTGGTGTGTGGACCCAGAGGAGGTGCCGGTGGACAAGCGCCTATGGGTGTCGGAGCCGGAGATGAATGCAGGACCGGGCGCACGAATGCCTACGTCCCGGGCATTGCTGGAGTATAGAACCATCATCCACATTGGGAGAATTCGAGGCCATGAGGGTCCGGAGCGCTGGTTGAGACCGCCTAGCTCAGATGGGAGCGGACAAAGTGGATTGCCAGAGGACTCCAGAGGTTACTCCGGTCAGGGTTAGTGGCGTGTCCTGCTATGGACAAGGGGCGTCTGTGATCACTGTGGCGGGGCACCGGCTGGTGGTGCGCTGGGCCGCTCGTACAAACAGGCTTTGCTCGGCCATATTGGGCCATCGGCTTGGAGGATCCCGCCGATGGATTCTGGCGCGGCGGCGACGGCATGCGCGCTCGGGGCCAGCTCCATGGTGACTGCGGCGGGCTTGGGTCAGGAGGATGTGGCCACAGATGCTCGTGCTCCTGCAGTGCAGCAGCCGCAGCTGGCCACAGAAGATCCGGGGAGAAGTTTGGATGCTGGGCCAGGCCACACAGCTGTGGTGGCTGATCCGGTGCCAATCGTTGTGCCGGGGCAGGGGCAGACCGCTTTTGACCAGGAAGAGATAAGGACCGGAGCCAATAAGGTAGCTGATGTGGGTGCAGGAAACTCGGGGACGGCAGTCGAGAACGTGTTTCCTTCCGATCCCGAGGAAGCGGACAAATCTCTGGGCGAGGCAGTTGAGAAAGAGACATTGGGCGAGGCCAACCTGGTCGTGCCAGTGGTGGAGCTAATCCCGATCAATTCCAGCATGGATGACGGGACAGAGGAATCGGCGCGTCCGGCGATGGGATGTCCTGTGGGGGCCACCACCACCAATAGCATGCCGGAACAGAAGAGGAGGCTATGCAGCCTGATGCCTCGCTGGTGCTTCTGCCAGACAAAGCCGCAGATGGGTGGACCCCAGTTTCGGATGTACTGCAGCTAGCGATAACAGAGGAGATGGCACGATCAGCAGAAGATACGCCAGAGCTGGGTCCCACTGTCCAGGAGCCCGAGGCGGATGTGGTGGAGGCTGATGTGACCACGAGAGCTACATGCATGCAGGAGCGGCTGCATAGCGGATGCGTACCGGAAGCTGGTGCAATGGCATCTGTACACCAAGAGGAGCGCTTAACTGCCAAGGAGATGGCGGCCCTAGGTAATATCAAGGCGTTTTGCTGGGCTCCTCAAAAAGCTAGCACTGCCGCTTCTCAAGGAGTTTGAAGGGCTTCGTGGGGTCAAAACAGGGCAGGACCCATTCACGCCACGCCGTGCAACCCAATCCGTCTGTGTCGGTGGTACAAGGAAGACGAAAGCTTCAGCTGCTGAAACAGTTCTACTCAAAACCTTGGGATTTGATTGTGATGATCTGGCGGTCTCGGAGGATGCGCTAGGTCAGCTGCTAACGGTGTTTGACTCACCTCTTCAGGAGCCACAGTTGAGAGCCATAACAGCGATCTTCGGGAAGGCGATTCCGCTCAATCTTGCGGAGAAGGCAGGGATGGCTGAGCCGATCTTGGCGCAGTAGGTGCGATTGCACCGGTGGTGTTGGAGACGTCTTTTTAGATGTCGTTCAACACCCTGGAGTTAGTGTGTTGGAATGTTCAAGGGCTTAACAATCCGGCCAAAAGGAAGGCGCTTAGAGGGTTCATGGACTCTGTCCGTGCGGCAATTGTATGTATCTTAGAAACTAAGTTAGAGGTGGTGGACACTTTTGTAATCTTGCAATGCATGGGACCGACTTATGATGGTTTCACATATTTGCCGGCGTTGGATACTAGAGGGGGTATTTTTATGGCTTGGGACACCACGCGGGTACGCTTGACAAATTTTGTCAATGACTCCCATAGTATCACTGGGTACGTCTCGCCCATGGAGGGAGTGCCATGGTGGCTAACAGTAGTATACGGACTGCAGGAGGATGAGCACAAGATCAATTTCTTGAATGAGCTTTCGGAGCGTAGATCGCTATGCCCAGGGCCTTGGCTAGTTATGGGATACTTTAACCTTATCCTATACGCGGCAGACAAAAGCAACTCCAACTTGGACAGGAGAATGATGGGGAAGTTCAAGCGTTTCGTGGATGATAACGCGCTCAAGGAGCTCTTTCTGCATGGACGAAAGTACACGTGGAGCAACAAAAGGGAAACGCCCACGCTCACAAAGGTTGACCGTGCCTTTGTTTCCGTTGACTGGGAGGTTGACCACCCGGATTGCTTGCTGCAAGCGCTATCTACTGAGTACTCCGATCACTGCCTGCTTCACCTTGCGCTACATGAGCGCATGCATGTCAGGAGGAGATTTCGTTTTGAGAAATTTTGGGTCAAGATGGACGGTTTCTTGGATGTTGTCAAGGAGGCTTGGGTCTGTGACCCAGATATCACAGATCCCTTCATGCGACTTGACATTATGCTCCGTAATACAGCCCGAGCTCTTGCAACATGAGGACAAAAGGAGATAGGCAACATAAAACTGCAAATTGCTATCGCCAACATAGTCATCTTGCGGTTTGACTATGCTCAGGAAAGTAGAGTGCTAACAGAGCAGGAGAGATGGCTTAGAAGGATGCTTAAAAAGCTTGTGCTGGGGCTGGCCTCCCTTGAGAGGACCATTGCGAGGTAGAGATCGAGAATCTCTTGGCTGCAAGAAGGAGACGCCAACACACAGCTGTTTCACTTGGTCGCAAATGGAAGACGAATGAAAAACTACATACCCTCCTTGACCATGGACGGACACATCATCACGGATCAAAATGGCAAGGAGGAAGCGTTCTACAATGCATATAAAGAGTTGCTCGGTAAGGATAGTGCCCGAGACTTCACACTGGATCTGGAGGGACTGGGCGTCACGCGTATCGATCTTTCCAAGCAAGATCGTGTGTTCTCAAAAGACGAGATTTGGGGGGTAATCAAGGAGTTGCCTTCGGACAAGGCACCTGGGCCGGACGGATTCATTGGCCTATTCTTCCAAAAGGCTTGGGAGATAATCAAGGAGGATATTGTTGCGGCGGTCCATAAACTTTTCCTTGGCAACGGGAGGGGGTTTGGAAGGCTTAACCAAGCTTTGATCACACTTATACCTAAGTCCCCGGAAGCGAGTGATGTGTTTGACTTCAGTCCGATATGCCTTGTGCACAGTATGCCCAAGATAGCATCCAAACTGCTGACAGCTAGGCTAAGACCATGCATGGGAGAGCTTGTTCAGACCAACCAGTCCACGTTCATCAAGGGCAGATGCTTAGACGACAATTTCCTCTTGCTTTGGCAAATGGCGCGTTCGATGCATAGGAGGAAAGCCAAGGGAGTGTTGCTCAAGCTTGACATTTCGAAAGCCTTTGACTCCCTGGCGTGGCCGTTCTTGTTTGAGGTTTTAAGGGCTAAAGGCTTCTTGGAGCGTTGGATCTCTTGGATTGCGATTTTTCTTACTACTGCCAACTCGAGAGTTTTGGTGAATGGCTGCGCGGGTGAGAAATATCATGCATGCCAAAGGGCTTAGGCAAGGGGACTCAATATCCCCCTTGCTGTTTTTTATTGCCATGGACGTTTTAACGGCTATCATCAACAAGGCACATGAGGCTAGAGTGTTGAGTACTATCAATGGATGTAGCTCTATGCAGCGTTTGTCCCTGTACGCGGATGATGTGGTGCTCTTCATAAAGCCAACTTGGCCAGATCTCATGTTTGTCAAGGAAATTCTAACCATATTCGGAGTGGTGTCAGGGCTCAAAGTAAACTTTGCCAAGTCTGCGGCGATCATGATCAGGGCTGAGAGTGAGGATGAGGAGCTTGTCAAGTCTGCTCTACCATGGAAGATTGACAACTTCCCGTGCAAGTATCTAGGGCTCCAACTAAGCATAAAACAACTAAAAAGATCCGAGTGGCAGCCCATTGTAGATACAACACTACACATTTTGCCAGGATGGCAAAGGGGACTGGTCACGAGGCCTGGGAGGCTCATACTTGTTAACCAAGTCATGAGGGCGCGCGCTACACATCACCTAATGATCGCGGAGGTGCCAAAATGGGCTCTGGAAAGAGTGGACAAAGGTTGTAGGGCTTTCTTCTTGGCCGGGACGGAGGCGGTACATGGGGGCAAATGTGTTGTCTCATGGACTAAGGTGTGCAGGCCAAAGCACATGGGAGGGCTTGGAGTCATTGACCTGTCTAAACACGGCATCGCATTAAGATTGAGATGGGAATGGCTCCGACGCACGGATGAGTCTAGGCCTTGGCAAGGACTCAATTTGACCACGGACAAAAAAGTGGATCAAGCCTTTGGGAGCCTAGTTAAGTGGGAAGTTGGATCGGGAGACAAGATCTTGTTTTGGAAAGACCGATGGATACATGGTGCAACAATCAAAGAGATTGCCCCATTGGTGGTGGCAAAGGTCCGGACGCAAGTAGCAAACAGGAGACTCGTGCGAGATGCGATGCACATGCATTCATGGATGGACGATCTTGTAGGTGACCTATGTACGGAGGGTCTCACTCAGTTCATCGGGCTTTGGGAGATACTCATGGAGGTCCAGCTGGATGATCAGATTGAGGACCGTCCCATCTGGGCCTGGAGTGCATCGGGCGTATATAGTGCATCCTCAGCGTACAAGATGTTGTGTGAGGGAGGAACTAGATTCCATTCCTTCGGAGCAATATGGAAGTGTTGGGCACCTCTTGCGTGCAAGATTTTCATGTGGCTCGCAGTGCAATATCGTCTCTGGACATCAGATAGGAGAGCCATGCATGGGTTGCAGGACCAAATCTCACAATGCTACATGTGTGATCAGGAGGAGGACACAGTTGATCATATATTACTGCAATGCGTCTTCTCGCGGCAAGTGTGGTTCCGTTGCATCGCTAGGATGGGTCTGACGGCTGACTTATGCCCATCCAACAACTCGAGGCTGGTGCAGTGGTGGTCAGAAGGTAGAAAGCGAATACAGAAGCAATCCCGGAAAGGCTTCGACACTTTCATGATGCTAATCTGTTGGACGTTATGGAAGCAAAGGAACGCGAGGGTTTTTGGCACCGGATTGATCAAGAATGAATGGGATACGGTGGACCTGATCTTCGATGATCTCAGGACTTGGGCAAGAGCAGGAGCGTTTGGAGGACGTATAGATATAGAGTAGTCGAGTAGCATTAGGGAGTGGCGTGGAGGGTTGGTTAGGGTCGACTTGTGACCTCTAACTAGCACATGTGTAATCTCTTGTACATATTTTTCTCCCTTCTATAAAGCCAAGGTACGCCTTTGGCGTACCCTCGAAAAAAGAAGCCAATCTGCTTCGACCGTAACTGTATCTAGTGTTGTGAGTTCTGCTTCCATTGTTGACCTCGTTAAGATGGTTTGCTTGCAAGACTTCCAAGAAACAACGCCACCTCCATGAATGGATACATATCAACTTGTGGCCTTTATCTCATCAGCATCTTGATGGGTAATGCAGCAGAAAACAAAAAAAATCCTGACCTACGCACCAACCCAGGACCACTATGAAGACTGCATACAAGGTTTGATCGTTTCGTTACCGACTCGTAGCGCAGCGAAAGTAGAGTCGATGATGATTGACGGTGCAGATCCCGCAACTAGGATTTACAGCCTCCCAACCGTGAGGATGTATACCCTCATCTGCCCCTCGGACAACCCTCCAGGACCCCTTCGGGAGGACCTTCGAAACTCGGACGGTCACTCGGACAGCCCTTCGGGAGGACCTTCGAAACTCATACGGTCACACGAACAGCCCTTTGGGAGGCACTCTCGAACTAAGACTGAAACTACGATCTCTCTACAGAGTTGCACACTACGGTGTCATCTATTCGGCAGGGCTTCGCCGTCCAGAACTAGCTCCTGCCGGAACTCAGACAACCTTTCAGCTCTACGAAACTATTTCGCTAGGAGGGAGAGAGAATGCTCGATCATGCATGGAATTTGTATGTGAGAAAGAGTGTGTGTGAAGAGTGCCTCTCCACCTCTATTTATAGGAAAACCCAAGGGGTAGGGGGAAACATGAAAAACCCAAAATGCCCACACTTTATGTCACACATAAAGGGCATAAAGGGATGACAAGTGGAGCTCCATGGAGGAGCTTCACCTTTGAATGTCCCGCCTTCATGGGGGCCCCCAAAGGGGGTTCCTTGATCCCCAAGTCCTTCTAGAAGCCTTTTGGGAAAAGCCCTAAAAGGTGGCTTTCCATAAACATATCCAAAACGTACTTTCACTATTCACAACGACATTTTTCAGCGTCCGTTCGAACTGAAAATATTTATGTTGGCTTAGAACATTCCAGTACCCACTAAAATAATTTTCAAAGCATTCCGAAACAATTCCGGATTAGTGATTTTCATCTGCGAAAAGCATCTGAAGTGGTTTCGGCAGCCCCAGAAAATTCCCAGAAGTTTCGAGAATTAATTCTGGCACCCTCCAAGAATTATCAGGCATGTCCCGAAACCAATTTGACTTAATGGAATACCTCGAAACAACTTTTTGGTTTTACCAAAACTATTCCGGTGTTCTCTCTCCGGAACCTTTTCGGTGTGTCCGAAACTTTTTTGGTGAATTTCTCTCAGACTCCCTGTCTAGTATTCAGCAGATAGATGACCCTTAAGCATGTGACCCTATAGGTTCGGTGAAGTATAGACATGGATGGAACTCTTTTCGATCAATGATGGAGCCGTGGACACCCATATTGACCCCTATACCTACACGAGTGAATATTCGAGTGAACCTCCAGTTGTTGTGTGCTATTCCCGTTGCTTTGCGATATGTTACACATACCCAAGGTGAGATTTACTTGCATCCCCATGGATCAACAACTTGTCCACTATGCTAGTTACCTTGTTATCGGTTTTGTTCTCTTTTCTCGTTTTCGTGTTCTGTCGGTGGGAACACACCTATGGGATCAACGGGATCCCTACTGTGGTCGGCAGATGCGGGGTTGTGAGAAGAGCAGGTCTAAGAGCCAGCACAAAGGTAGTTTACCCAGGTTCGGGCCACAGAGACTGCGTAATACCCTAGTCCTGCTTTGGTGTGTATATCAGTGTTCTTGAACTAGCTATCGAGCGTGATTTGCCCAAAGAGCCGAATCCCGCTCCAGTACGCCTCGTGCCTCCTTTTATAGTTGAAGGAGGTGCTACAGTGGCGCACAGGAGGTGGAAAGGGCATAGTAGCTATGTTTATCTCTTGCCATTACGGGACAAGACGCATTAAATGCGCCCCTGAGGTGTCCCCTCACTTTATCGCCGCCTCGCCCTGCTTCGACGCGCGTCCAGGCCAGCGAGGCGGGCGGCGCCATGTAGGCTGGCGAGCTGCTGAGGTGGCGCGGTGGCGGCGTCTTCACAAAGATCTGCATGACACCACGCAGGTGCTTGCTGAGTTGGCTTCAGGACCGCACGTTGCCACGCAGGTGCCCGCCTGGCTGGCTGGGCTGGCAGCTGCATGGGAACGGTGGTGGGATCTTGGCGCGCGCGGGCCTGGCTGCGGCCTCGCTGATGTCCTCGGCAAGGGCCTTGCCGGGGCCCCAACAAGGTCTTGCCGTGGCACTGCGGTCGTCCCCGGCAAGGATGTTGCCGGAGTTCTCGTCTTCTGGTCCTCATCTGATATTGTGTATTAATGATCTTCACAAAGATCTGCATGCTACCACGGAGGTGTCTCCCAAGCCTTGGTTCCAATGTTGTTGACGGTGTCGGAAACCTCGGGCTCAAGGGTGCCGTGCCTCGTTGGCATTGGGCAGGCTGCCCCGGCAAGGGTCTTGCCCGGGGAGCCTACCTCGCCCTCTTGCTCTTCGCGTCTCTGTCTTGGCGTTGCCTTGATCGCCTTGTGGCCTCGGCTCCCCTCACCTCCTGCTTAACGTGGCCGTGGGCGTGGCTCTGACTGCCCGTGCACATGTAGAGGGGTGCAGAAGCAGAGCCCCTTCTTCTGTACACCGACAGGAACCCCTGGGCGTAGGCCACACATAAGCGCGACGCGTTGTTGGGCTAGGCCCAGAACGGTGCGCAGGCAGGCGGGGCCGATTTTTACCGCGGTAGCTTTTCCGCCTGCTGCGCTTCCCCACGACCCGCGTTGAATGCGCGACGTGGAGGTCCGTGCGTGACGTGGGAGGCATGCGTGGGGCGCCTGCTGTATGCATGCGTCACGTCGCAGTAAATGGTAAAGAGGAGGCCCGCGCCTTCCCCATAAAAAGGAATAACCGCGGGGGCGCTGCTCATTTACCTATTGCGTTTTCCCCAATCTCGACACTGCTGTCCCCATCTTCTTCCCCCTCGAGCTCGCCTCTATTTGTTGCTGCCGCTCCCCCCATTGATCTCGATCCTCTGCCTTCGCCCAGTCGCCATGGCGCCCAAGACCGGCAAAGGAAAGGGCAAAGGGGCGGCCAAGGATGTCGTGGAGAAGGAGGTGCCGAAGAACGAGGCAGCGGTGCGGCGAGCGCAGTTCGCCTACTTCTCCCCATCGTTGATCGACGTGTTCCACCTCAGGGATGTCTTCAAGCCTCTGTGGGCGGCGAAGACGACGGGGCATCCTGCCACGCGCATCATCCCCGCCGACTTCGGCGAGGCCGACCCCAATCGGTGCCCCTTCTTCGTCAATTTCTTCTCATGCGGGCTTCGCCCCCCTTTTTTGATTTCTTCAATGACGTCATGCGCACCTTCGACTTCTGCCTTCTGGACCTCATGCCGAACACCGTGGTGTACATATGGCGCTCTTCGCCCACCTCTACGAGGGCTTCGTCGGAGTGCTTCCCAGTATGCGCTCTTTCACCACTACTTCTCCCCTCGCCTCCAGCCAGGGGTCGCCTTCTCCGGGAGCATCTCCTGGATCCCGAGGGCCCAAGGGAGGGGCATGTACCGGAGGGTGCCCACAAGGAGAGGTGGGAAGAGTGGCGGGGCCGGTGGTGCTGGATCGAGGAGGAGAATCCCTCGAGTTCTGTCGGATTCGCCGGAGCCCGTCGCTTCGCGGCGATGACTGGAGCAACATCGATCCCGACGATGCGAAGCTCTCGATTGCCATCGCCAGGATCCATCATCTCACCACGGCCGGGCTCACCCTTGAGATGATCGGGGCGGACTTCATTCGTCGCCGAATTGCCCCGCTGCACAAAAAGGGAAGGCCAGCCTTGGATTTCAGGAACGCAGCCAACATCATGAGGCTCCGCCCCGGCCTGAAGCACAACCTCACGGTGATGGGGCACGCCCATCACTGCCAGAGGCTCTTCCAGCTTGACGTGTTCGCCGATGGCAGGGTGGAGAGGACCGACAGGGCCGCGAAGGCCAATAAGACCATCAAGGGGCCCTTATTTGGGTTGTCGCCGAGCGTCTTCCCGCTGAGCAACAACACGCGCCAGGCTGCCATCCTTGAGATGATGACGATCTTCAACGCGCACGGCCTCGACCCATCCTGGGTCGCGCCCCCGGTACATGAGGCGCAGGAGTTCTTCGACAACTTGTCAGAGGACTTCGAGCATGAGGATCTGCTGCTCATCGTGGAGACCACTCAGGTGGAGATCAACTACATCGCCGCCAGGGTGGCGGAGGCACAGCTCGCCATGGAGGCCGGCAGCACCGGTGGAGTGGAGGATGAGGATGGCGTGGTCACGGAGGAGATCGAGCTCGCCCAGTGGGCGGAGGCTGTCGGGAAGGCCAGTGGCGCCAACACCAGGGCTACTCTCGTCGAGGAGGTGGGAGAGGAGTCGGCCGAGGGAGAGGCCGAGTCCGACAATCCTCCGGCCACAGGAAGAGGGCATGTCCTGCGGCGGGCCAGCTCTAGCGAGCCGGTCCGTCCCAGGAGAACCGAGCCACGACAAGAGGCCCAGGGGGAGCCCGTGCGCCAGACGAGGGCCGCGACGGCATAGAAGGCAGCGAAGACCGCGGTGGCGAAGAGGACTTCGCCTAAGCGCCGCCGGACTCCATCCCCCTCTCCTCCCCTGCAGACTTCGCCACGGGGGTCGTCTTTAATCTTGGGTCCCTCGGCCCAAAAAGGAAGAGGAAGGCAGCAGAAGAGGAGGCAGAGGACGAGTAAGTGTCGGCCCTTCTTCACCCTTGATTTCTTAGGCCACGCTGCGGCTCATGTCTTGATTTTATCTTCGCAGGGACAGGAAGACGTTGGCCCAGAGGGTGGCGAAAAGGGCCAGGGCATCGGCGGGCGACCAGCCTCCGGCGAGCGCTTCGCACACGCCGGTGGTGGAGATCAGCTCAGACAGCAGCCCCTGGCGCAGCCCCCGGCTCAGCCCCAAGTGTACATCCGACATCCATTCCTTATCAGCGTGCTCCGGGGTATGATTTCCTGGCACTGACCTTGTCGTGGCTGCAGGCGGAGGACAGCAGCAGGAGAAGCCATCAAGGGCCTCCCCCAACACGCCGCCCCCGTCAACCACACCGCCCCGAGGGGTGTCCCCAGCAAGGGCACCAAGCCCCGAGCCCATGCGCACGGAGGAGGAGTAGGACTCGGGCACTGGCGGCTCTATCCTGGCAACAGATGTTGGCGGGGAGGGGGCCACTTCTACTCAGCCCAGCACGGGTAAGGTGCTCGCCTCCCGTTCCTGCCTTTCCTTCTTCTTCTGTTTTTGATCCTTGATCTCGGCCTCACCTCATCCTTCCTTTCGGCACCCAGATCCCTCCCTGGTGGACCAGGAGGACATCGACACCATCATCACGAAGGTCGCCCAGGACGTCGTGGCCGAGGCCGACAAGGTTGCCACCGAGGAGGCCGCCGAGACCGCCGCCGAGGACACCACCAAGGGGCCTGCCAGAGGGACCGAGGAGGCTGCCGCCGAGGAGGCCGGCAAGGGTGCCACCGACGGGGTTGGCGAGGGCACCGCTGAGGGGACCGGTGAGGGGCCTGCCGGGTTTCACATCCCTAGCTTCTGGCAATGCACTAGGCCAGCCTCATGAGTGTCATCATGTTTAAGTTTCAAATGAACTTGAAATGGGGATTGCCTAAACCCTAGCATCAAAGGAATTCTCTAGGTTCACCTAAAGTATTTTTGGTAAATCCAAATGGCTTTCAAAAATGTTCATCACTTAAGCAAAATGTTGTATACAGTAACCAGAGGTGATGCACATTTTTCTATGACATATTTGGGCTCTGGATTAAATCATACTCTACTTGCATTTGGGCATTTAAATACTATAAAATATTTTAAATGCTCAAATAATCATAAACTAAAATGTTTACTGTTGGATATATTCTAAACAGTAGCGATGATTAGTTTCATGATTTTTGGAAGTGTCTAAGTATTTTAAATAAAGCCACAAAGCTGCAGAATAATAGAAAACATGAAATAATAAAAATAAAGGAAACTTACCTAGCAAAGCCCACCTGGCCTGGCACTGTAGCAACCCAGCTGGGCAAAGCCAGCCCAGCCCACCAGGGGCTCCTCCCTGTCGTCTTCCACCTCCTACCAGTGGGCAGGAGGGCGTGTGGCCGCCGTGCGCGCACACGCGCCCCGGCCACCTCCTGCTTGCCCCCCCCCCTCGACGCCCTGGCCATCTCTGGTGGCGCTATCGGTGTCAAAACCGGCGGATCTCGGGTAGGAGGTCCCGATCTGTGCGTCTTAGGCTGATGGTAACAGGAAGCAAGGGACACAATGTTTACCCAGGTTCGGGCCCTCTCGATGGAGATAAAACCCTACTTCCTGCTTGATTAATATTGACGATTTGAGTAGTACAAGAGTAGATCTACCACGAGATCGTAGAGGCTAAACCCTAGAAGCTAGTGTTGGAAATATGCCCTAGAGGCAATAATAAAAGCATTATTATTATATTTCTTTGTTCATGATAATTGTCTTTATTCATGCTATAATTGTATTATCCGGAAATCGTAATACATGTGTGAATAACAGACACCAACATGTCCGTAGTAAGCCTCTAGTTGACTAGCTCATTGATCAATAGATAGTCATGGTTTCCTGGCTATGGACATTGGATTTCATTGATAACGGGATCACATCATTAGGAGAATGATGTGATGGACAAGACCCAATCCTAAGCATAGTACAAAGATCGTGTAGTTCGTTTGCTAGAGCTTTGCCAATGTCAAGTATCTCTTCCTTTGACCATGAGAGCGTGTAACTCCTGGATACCGTAGGAGTGCTTTGGGTGTATCAAACGTCACAACGTAACTGGGTGACTATAAAGGTGCATTACAGGTATCTCCGAAAGTATCTATTGTTTTATGCGGATCGAGACTGGGATTTGTCACTCCGGATAACGGAGAGGTATCACTGGGCCCACTCGGTAATGCATCATCATTATGAGCTCAAAGGACCAAGTGTCTGGTCACGGGATCATGCATTGCGGTACGAGTAAAGTGACTTGCCGGTAACGAGATTGAACAAGGTATTGGGATAGCGACGATCGAGTCTTGGGCAAATAACATACCGATTGACAAAGGGAATTGCATACGGGGTTGATTAAATCCTCGACATCATGGTTCATTCGATGAGATCATCGTGGAGCATGTGGGAGCCAACATGGGTATCCAGATCCCGTTGTTGGTTATTGACCGGAGAGCGATCTCGGTCATGTCTACATGTCTCCCGAACCCGTAGGGTCTACACACTTAAGGTTCAGTGACGCTAGGGTTGTAGGGATATGTATATGCAGTAACCCAAATGTTGTTCGGAGTCCCGGATGAGATCCCGGACGTCACGAGGAGTTCCGGAATGGTCCGGAGGTAAAGATTTATATATGGGAAGTCCTGTTTCGGGCGTCAGGACAAGTTTCGGGGTTATCGGTATTGTACCGGGACCACCGGAAGGGTCCCGGGGGCCCACCGGGTGGGGCCACCCATCCCTGGGGGCCACATGGGCTGTAGGGGGTGCGCCTTGGCCTACATGGGCCAAGGGCACCAGCCCCAAGAGGCCCATGCGCCAAGAGAAGAAAAAAGGGGAGAGTCCTAAAGGGGGAAGGCACCTCCGAGGTGCCTTGGGGAGGATGGACTCCTCCCCCCCCCTTGGCCGCACCCTTCCTTGGAGGAAGGGGCAAGGGCTGCGCCTCCCCCTCTCCCTTGGCCCTATATATAGTGGGGAAAAGGAGGAGCAAACCTACCCCAGGCCTTTGGTTGCCTCCTTCTCCATCTCCAACACCTCCTCCTCCTCCATAGTGCTTGGCGTAGCCCTGCCGGAGTACCGCAGCTCCATCAACACCACGCCGTCGTGCTGCTGCTGGTGCCATCTCCCTCAACCTCTCCTCCCCCCTTGCTGGATCAAGAAAGGAGGAGACGTCATCCGTTCCTTACGTGTGTTGAACGCGGAGGCACCGTCCGTTCGGTGCTAAGATCATCGGTGATTTGAATCACATCGTGTTCGACTACATCATCCCCATTCCTTGAACGGTTCCGCTCGCGATCTACAAGGTATGTAGATGCATCTAATCACTCGTTGCTAGATGAACTCATAGATGGATCTTGGTGAAACTGTAGGAAAATTTTTGTTTTCTGCAACGTTCCCCATCAGCTAGCCTATGATGATTATGATTGTAATTGTGATTGGCCTTCTAAGGACCAACCTCTCCGGTTTATATAGACACCGGAGAGGGCTAGGGTTTACACGGAGTCGGTTACAAGGAAGGAAATACAATATCGGGATCGCCAAGCTTGCCTAAAAGGAGAGTCCCCTCCGGACACGGGACAAAGTCTTGAGTCTTGTATCTTCACGCTTCAATAGTCCGGATGATGTATATAGTCCGGCTGTCCGGATACCCCCTAATCCATGAATCCCTCAGTAGCCCCTGAACCAGGCTTCAATGACGATGAGTCCAGCGTGCAGTCTTGTCTTCGGCATTGCAAGGCGGGTTCCTTCTCCGAATACTCCAGAGTAATTATCAAACATATAGGCCGTGTCCAGATCTACAAAATGATCTCCACATACCACCATAGAGAAAATGATATTTCACAAACGTGATCTGCTGACCAGATGACATGTCATTACGGTCGGGTCATTATTCGAACCATTTTCTCACAACCAGCCACAACGCACATCGCGAGGCGGTTTCTTCTGCACATTTAGGCATAACAGAGACCGTGTCCCCTTATTATGGGATTCTCATCAATACGGGTATGGATAGTCCAACCGCACTGCTAATCGCGGCGAGTGGGGAGCGAGCAGGTTCCACCAGGCAAGTGGGGGCGCAAAAATCTTTTGCCGTCTCTATAAAGAGATAAGGTCTCTTCCTCTTTACCCACGCCTTCTCCTTCCGCTAGCCCATTCCCCTCTGTTCGAGCCCCAACGCCCAGGCATTCTCCTTTTTCCATCGAAGAGAGGTTTTCCAAAGATGCCCGGATCTGGAGCAGGAGGCAGATGGATGGCCTCTACCGTCCAGGAGAAGGATATCAAGAAGCTCCGGGAAGCCGGGTATCTGGCCAAGAAGATCGGCCACCGTCTCCCACCGGCGGGACAGGTCGTCCCTACTCCGGAGCCTCATGAGAGAGTCGTGTTCCTTCCCCATTTTGTCCGCGGGCTCAGGTTTCCCCTTCACCCATTTGTTCGTGGAGTCATATATTACTATGGGATTGATTTTCATGATCTTTCCCCCAATTCTTTCCTCAAAATCTCGACGTACATCGTCATGTGTGAGGCCTTTCTCCGGATTTCACCTCACTTCGGCCTATGGCTGAAGATTTTCAATGTGAAGCCCAAGGTGGTGAGTGGCGAACACGCCGAGTGCGGCGGCGCCATGGTGAGAAAGATGCCCAAGGCCGTTTGGCCGAAGGGTGCCTTCAACGACTTCGTCAAGGAGTGGCAACAGCAGTGGTTCTATATCACCGAACCATGTGGCAAAAAGTGGGCTGCAGCTCCTGAGTTCAGATCCGGAGCCCCACTGCATCTCACGTCCTGGCCCAAGAAGGGCCCGAACTGGTCCTTGTCCGATGAGCTGTCACTGCTCCAGACACGCGTTCAGAGCATGGTCAACAAGGACGTCAAACTCGTCGACGTAGTAAAAGTGATGCTAGTTTGCCTGGTTCTCCCTTGCCAGCGTCGAGCCTGCACTTTGTGGGAGTTCGACCCAACCAAGCACCAAACCCTTCGGGAGCTCTATGATTCCTCCCACAAGGATATCTGGAAGGTGCTCTTTAAGTCCGGAAAATCGTGGCCGGGCTCCGCCGAGGACCGTGGGTATCAATTATCCCATTCTGTAAGCCCGGTAAGTTACAACCACGCTCTGTCCATCCATGCTTCAGTTGGCATGTCCTGAGGGAGACATTTTCATCATGTTTCATCGTGACCCCAGGGATGGATAAAGAAGGTGGAGCAGATACGTTGTCCGGCCCCGCTGCCGGAGGAACCGGCCGGACCTCTTCTGATGAAGATGCTGGTCCCCGCGCCTTACGAGGCGCCAAAGAAAGAGGCCTCCAAGAAGGTCAAAAAGACCCGGAGTGGCCTCCGTTGCCGCAAGGCTTCGGACGCAAAATCCGAAGACTCGAGCGACGCTCCTTCTTCCGAAGACGAAGAGGAGGAAGCAGAGGAGGACGAGCCTCACTCTGAAGGTGGGAAGAAGAGGGCGGCTTCCCCGTCCCTGGAGGCCGAATCGCCCAAGAGGGGGAGAGGTTCCCACCCAGACGCATCCACCACGGCTGCCGATAACAGCCCGGAGTGGGATCCCAGGGCCCAGCCCCTGGAAAAATCATAAGTATCCGAAATCCGAACACGCATATGCATCCAGGGTCGTGTGGGTACCGTAGTTTTAATTGTCGCCATATTTCGTATAGCCCGGCGAGGTCTTGTGCCGGACAGTCCTCATCGGAGGATTCACTGAGCTCAGATGCTGTGGCGAGCGAGACGCCTCCAGAGGCTCCTTCCCCGAAGTCCAGGCGCGACACCGAGGTGTCGTCTCAAAGAGACCCGGACCAGGGGGAGCATGTCTCTGGAGCCGGACACATGAGGGCGGCGGCCCCACGGCGTGTCGACAACGGGGGCGATCTCGGGTTCGGACCACAGCCGGATAAGGTCCGGGAGACCTCTAAGGCTCCAGGATCGCGCGAGCAGCCACCTTCGACGGAGGGAGGCTTGCCTACTCCGCCGGCAACCTCTGTCCACGTAGAGCTGCCGGGCGGTCTACCGACAGTGTTAAAGAGCGCGTCTATCGTCGATGAACATCGGACCCTCATGGGTGCGGTGGTTGAAAAGGTGCAGTCTGCCGAAAGCGGGCTGAATGAGTCCTACCTTGCCCTTATAAAGGCTTTTGAGGTGTGTTTTCTAAGAAACCTTTGAGGAATCATCATAATATGAGCAGTAGCCCCTGATACACTGTCCAGCGAAAGAGAGAGCCGGGCGGGGGATCAAATCCTCTACTTTCGTGGGAACCTTTGTTAATGACGTATACCCCTTTGTGTGAAAACAGGCGTCTGCGGAAAATACGGCCGCTCATAATGTGGAAGTGTCCGAACTGAAGCAGAGCCTGGAACGGGCCGAGGAGGAACTTTGCCGTGTGAAGAAGCAATTGGAGGACAAGCAAGGTATGTTGAAACATTGTCTTGCATTAGGCACGAATGAATAATTGTGCCTATTGAAAAGTATTTGTGTTGTATGCCCTAGGAGCGAGTGCCGAATATGAGGCACTGAAGAAGGCTGTGGCTGATGCCAACGAGAAGGCTGCCGCCGAACAAGCGCTTCGTGAAAAACACGAGGCCAGGGTCATCACAGCTGAGCGAGAGCTCCAGGAGGCTGTGAAGAAAAGTGAGGGCTTGGAGCAGAGTCTAATAGGGAAAGAATCCGAACTCGCCCAAGCTCTCCAAGCCGCGGAAGATTCTCGGGAAGAAGCCCGAGGTGCTGTACGGGACATTCAAGAGGCCTGGAAAGTTGCGGCTGGTAAGGCCTTTTGTATTCGTGGCCATTTTTACATGGTAGTGGGGAGAACTCTAAGCGACAAGTTGAATTCTTGTTTTTATAGGGGCGTTTGCGGATCTGCCTTGCAGCATATCAGATGCCGCCCAATTCTATTGGACCGAGGAGAAGAAGTCTGCGGAGAGGAACTTCTGGTCGCAGTATTTGGCGTCGAACTATCTAGTGCCTTTTATCGATCAGCTGAAGCAGCTGGTCGAACTGCACCAGGCGGCTGAACTAGCCATGAAAGACTTGGTTGTCCGGCTGTGGCCCGCGGAGCCAATTCCAAGCAGTTACTTCAGACTCGTGAAGCGGATTGTGGGTGCCCGTCCTCGACTTGATGCTATCAAGTGATCAGTCTGTATAGAAGGTGCGCGCATGGCGTTCGCCCGTGCAAAAGTGCATTGGGGGAAGCTTGACGCGGAGAAGCTGATGACTGAGGGGCCGCCGGAGGGTATGGAGCACTGCAAGCCCGAGCTGTACTATGAAGGTGTACTGAAGAGGGCCCGCCTTGTGGCGGATAAGTGTACCAAAGACATTATATTTCCGTGAGGGCATTCGTGCCGTTCTTTGTAATATGGGATAATGGCACTTTTATTATATATTGCCTGTTTTGTTTGAACATGTGTTCTTCCTGTGCGGCTGTTTATTGTATGTAAATCCTGAGAGTTGGCCAGTCGTCGGCTTATGCCCCCACGAAAAAATATGGGGGTGTTCGGGACATATCTGAACACTCTTTATCCCATGGCTGGGTCCTTTTAAGGAGGTGTTCCTCACCACGAACCAGGCAATCGGACTATAGGGCTTTACCACTCTCACTTAGCCATAGGAATTCAAGTATGGTCGGCGCAGCCCCTAGTGTTCGGAAGGCCGAACTAGGGGCTCTATTGGCGCCTGATCGGAAGACCAATCCGTCGCACTCTGCATTTATAATGGCGTTATGCGGAATAAATCTTTAAAGATTTTACAACCTCTTGAGCAGCTGACCAGCTCTCGCTGTATCATGACAATCGGTTTTTGGCTTTCTCTACTGAGGTGCTCGTCCGGCAGATCCGGGACACGATCGCAGTAATTCTCCCAGCGCTACCTTAGCCGATGGAACGGAACGTAAGGTACCAAAACATGGGAGCCGAGCAAACCCAACCAATGACCCAAGACATGATTTGGAGCTGATGCATATAGTGCTATAAGTTCGGGGTACCGAGCGACCGAAAAGGTGGTCGGACTTTATTGCCGTACTGTGAAGCCCCCGGCATAATCGGGCGTAACATGAGGCGTGGCTGCCATTTTTGGCAAAGAGGCGTCGATGATAAACGACGCCCGGTAAGTTTTTTTTAGGTCTACGCATTGTAGTAGGATGATATGTCTATGCATATGAGTACGATTTATGATTATGAAAAGAGGTGTTTTTGGCAAAAACCTGTGATGGCCGGACTGGAGGGGGCTTTGAGTGGATCTGAAGTGAATCCGGACTGCCTTCTTTGTGGGGGTTCACATGCATGTTTCTGCCCTTGTGTGTCGAGGCCGATTCCACGTCGCCAATCCTGTTCTGCGTCAAAGTTAGTTTGTAAAGGCAGATGCCTGGAGGCAGCTGAATGTCCTCTTGTGGTTGATCCGAGGGTTCCTGATCGGACCCTGGTTAACCCAGCCGTTATACTGTGAAGTAGCGCGGACTCCTCAATGGGTGTCTGGATAGTGGGCTGTCATATCAAAATTTTGATAGGCATGCACGACTCGCTGCTCCGGCAGCTGTATGGTTTCCGCTCTAAGGGCGGGGTTCGGCCTTGCCCATAAGTGTGATTATATCACATGGTGTTGGCCAAATGGTTTACCACATGGAATCTAGTCAACGTGGTTCATCCCGTTAGCATACAGTAAATTACCGTATGAGGTGAAGGTGCCGAAGAATTATTCTTTGGCGTGGCATTTTTTGGTGATCCAAAAACAACCGTTAGAGTGGTGGGCCAATAAACTTGGCCTTTGCACCTGGCATCTTTTAGAAGATGTTATTTGTGGTTTCATACCCGCGAGGGCTTTATGTGTTATGGAGCCCCTGGACTACTAGGTCTAGGGGTACTACAATTGAATTGCTGTGGTTGGTGTGATCGGGGGCGATCGGCCGTATTTTTATGCTTTGGGGGGTCTCTTGACTAGACGCCTCCCCTCATTGTTTCCGGCACACGACCGGCCGTTTTGTTTTGAGGATCTGGCATTCTCTATTGGTATGCTTTGTCGTCCTTCTAGGAGTACCGTGAATTTCACATGATTGATCGAGTATGTGGCTCGGGACAGATGGGCTTGAGTTGTTCTTTGTCTGTTGACCGGACTGGGAGTTGCTGGACTTGGCAGCTTCCATGTCTTGACGTTTATGACCATTGCGCCGGGGCTTGAGGATGCCTCTTCGTGTATCCTTCTTATTGTCTTGGACCATAGTGATGTGTTGACGTCGGGGTGTGTGCCTTGGGTTCTCCTGCTTAGGTTGAGGTAGCCAGTTGTGCCGCGTGTGCCCTTTGTCGGGGCGGTCGAGTCCGTATTTTTCGGTGGCCAGGATCTTGGTCCACCTATCCACGAGCAAATCTTGGTCAGCTTTAAGCTGCTCTTGCTTCCATTGCAGGCTCCTTGCCGTGGCCATGAGCCGTCGCTTGAAGCGAACTTGTTCCACTGGATCTTCAGGCACGCCGAATTCGTCATTGCCGAGGCTTACCTCGTCCTCGGAGGGGGGGGTGTATAGTTGTCCCTCTCCAAGTATCCCACCGTGGCCAGTCCGGCCTGCTTGAAGGTAGGCTGACCAGGGTTGTATTCATCTTTAGCGCCATTCGGATTGTTTTCGTCTCCTGGGCCAGTATTGCTGTGGCGGGGCTTGGAGCGGCGCCAACAATGCCCATGCTTTGTTTTTCTCCCTGAGGGGTTATCCTCCGTTGCCTCATCGCCATTGGTTTCCTTCGGAGTGTCCACCATATATATATCGTATGAGGAGGTGGTTGTCCACAGTCCTGTGAGTGGTGGTTCATGTACTTCTCCTGCATCGTCGTCCGTACCGTCAATGTCTTCGGAGTCGAAGTCAAGCACGTTGGTTAAATCATCGACCGTGGCAATGAAGTGGGTGGTGGGTGGGCAACGAATTCCTCCGTCGCCTGCTTCCCACTCGAGCCGGACATAGTTCGGCCAAGAGCCTCCTAACAAAGAGAGAGACTTTGATGAGTTCAGCATGTCGCCAAAGGGCGATGCTGGAAGATATCCGCAGCGGTAAACTCCATCACCGGAGCCCACCCTAGCTTGGCTGGCTCAAGAGTGCGCGGACTAGAACCAACAACCGGATACGAGTCCGGGGGTCCGGAATCACAGGCTTCCACAGAGATGAGAGTTGTGTTTGGCTCCACCGCCGATGAGTGTGCGGCCAGGGGGGAGGGGTCCATCCCTCCGTCCTTAGGCAACGCAGCCTGCTCCGGATTTAGGTCCGGGGCACTACAGGGGTGACATCCCGAGCATTCTCCGATAGCAGGTCTAAACCGTGCTCATCGTGACTGTCCGGTGCTCCTGGCACAGGCCCGAATCCGTCGAAGATCAAGTCTTCGCGAATGTCGGCCGTGTAATTCAAGTTTCCGAACCTGACCTGGTGGCCAGGGGCGTAGCTATCGATCTGCTCCAGATGGCCAAGCGAATTGGCCAGCAGTGCGAAGCCGTCGAACACGAAGATCTGTCCGGGGAGAAAAGGCTCGCCCTGGACCGTGTTGTTGACGATCGAAGGCGCCATCCAGCCTTGTAGCAACGACACAGAGGAACTCTCAATGAAAGCACCAATGTCGGTGTCAAAACCGGCGGATCTCGGGTAGGGGGTCCCGATCTATGCGTCTTAGGCTGATGGTAACAGGAAGCAAGGGACACAATGTTTACCCAGGTTCGGGTCCTCTCGATGGAGGTAAAACCCTACTTCCTGCTTGATTAATATTGATGATATGAGTAGTACAAGAGTAGATCTACCACGAGATCGTAGAGGCTAAACCCTAGAAGCTAGCCTATGATGATTATGATTGTAATTGTGATCGGCCTTCTAAGGACCAACCTCTCCGGTTTATATAGACACCGGAGAGGGCTAGGGTTTACACGGAGTCGGTTACAAGGAAGGAAATACAATATCCGAATCGCCAAGCTTTCCTTCCACGCAAAGGAGAGTCCCCTCCGGACACGGGACAGAGTCTTGAGTCTTGTATCTTCACGCTTCAATAGTCTGAACAATGTATATAGTCCGGCTGTCCGGATACCCCCTAATCCAGGACTCCCTCAGGCGCCATGCACTCCCTGAAACTCTCTCACTCTCTCCCGACCCCCTCCCCCTCCTCTGCTCCCTCACCTGCGCACACCCGAGTGCCGCTGTCGCTGCCGCTCGTCATCGTCGTAGCCACGGCCACTGCCTAGCCTCTTCGACGCGCCTGAGGGAGTCCTGGATTAAGGGGTCCTCGAACAGCCGGACTATATACTTTCGCCGGACTGTTGGACTATGAAGATACAAGATTGAAGACTTCGTCCCGTGTCCGGATGGGACTCTCCTTTGCATGGAAGGCAAGCTTGGCAATTCGGATATGTAGATCTCCTTCTCTGTACCCGACTCTATGTAACCCTATCCCCCTCCGGTGTCTATATAAATCGGAGGGTTTAGTCCGTAGGACAACAACAATCATAATCATAGGCTAGCTTCTAGAGTTTAGCCTCTACGATCTCATGGTAGATCAACTCTTGTAATACTCATATCATCAAGATCAATCAAGCAGGAAGTAGGGTATTACCTCCATCGAGAGGGCCTGAACCTGGGTAAAACATCGTATCCCCTGCCTCCTGTTACCATTAGCCTTAGATGCACAGTTCGGGACCCCCTACCCGAGATCCGCCAGTTTTGACACCAACACTGGTGCTTTCATTGAGTTCCACTATGTCGTCATGGTAAGGCTTGATGGCTCCTTCGATCATCTTCAACGATGCGGTCCAGGGGGAAGTTTTCCTTCCTGGACAAATCTTCGTATTCGGCGGCTTCGTACTACGGACCAACTCGCTTGGCCATATGGAGCAGATCGATAGCTACGCCCCTGGCCATCAGGTCAGGTTTGGAAGCTTGAACTATACTGCCGACATCCGCGGAGACTTGATCTTCGACGGGTTCCAGCCCATGTCAGGAGCGTCGAATGGTCACGACGGGCATGACTTTGATCTGCCATCGGACAGTGTTTGGGAGATCGCGCATGCGGAGGCGCCAGGAATCAATCCAGAGTAGATCGTACCTTCCGAGGACAGGTGGACAGACCCCGCCACGGAGGCCGCACACTCATCGGCATCGGAGCTGAACACTGATCCCACCTCCTGTGAGGGTGGTGCCATCGGAACCTCGGACTCCCCTCCGGCTACAGGATCCGAACCGCGTACGTCTGTGCCTATCGAATCTGATTGGGCACCGGTCAGGGAGTTCACCTCCGCGGATATTTTTCAACACTCGCCCTTGGGTGACGTGCTAAATTCGTTAAAGTCTCTTTCCTTGTCAGGAGACTCCTGGCTGAACTATGTCCGGCCTGGGAGGGAAGCGGACGACGAAGAAATTTGTTCCCCACCCACCACCCACTTCATAGCCACTATCGATGACCTAACCGACACACTCGATTTCGACTCTGAAGACATCGACGGTATTTACGATGATGCAGGAGAAGAATAGGAACCACCGCCCATTGGGCACTAGACTGCCACCTCATCATATGATATATATATATATATATGGTGGACACACCAAAGAAGGCGATGGTGATGATACAACGAAGGATAATCTCCTCGATAAGCCACCAAAGCGGTGCCGTAGGCGCCGCTCTAAATCCCGCCACGGTAAAAACAGCGACAATAGCACAAGAAATAATAATACCCTGGTTGACTCCAAAGGAAACGATGACCCCATGGACCAAGCGATGGAGCGGGATGAACCAGGGGACGGTGAACATAGTCCGGAGCCGACGTTAGATGATACCGATCCTGAGGGTAAAATTCACCAGCCTGTCTCTAGAGAGGAGAACAGTCCGGACGATGACGCACTCATCATCCCAGAAAAACTCTTGGAACAAGAGAACCTCCATAGAAGGCTTATTGCCACCGCGAGGAGCCTAAAGAAGCAGAAGCAAAGGCTTAAGGCTGCGCAGGATACGCTCAACCGTAGGTGGAACAAAGTGCTCGACACAGAAGAAAAATACAGCGGCGATCGTCACACAAAGAGCTATCCAAAGCACAAGCTGCCGCCCAAATTCGACGACGAGGCCATAGAGCCCATTCAGACAAAAATGACCGATCAGCCGGATCGACCACCCCATGGCCGTGACAAGACGGCTAATGATGCTGCACACAAGTCAGCACACGATTTACGTGAGCTCCTGGACAAAAAGTCTGGTAAGGCCAGGTCCGTTTATGGATCTAGGAAGCGCACTTCGGCACAGGATCAGAGCTACCAAAACAATCACATTGATCGAATACCAGCTAGGAATCAGCACCAAACACAACAACCGTCGACAGCATGCCATGACACGTCCAAATACAGGGGTGTCACGCACCCCCTATGCTTCACCGATGAGGTGCTGGACCATGAATTTCGGAAGGATTTAAACCCGTGAATATAGAAGCATACGACGGAACGACAGACCATGGGGTCTGGATTGAGGTCTTTATCCTCCATATCCACATGGCTCGCAGAGATGATCTCCACGCCATTAAATACCTACCCCTCAAACTGAAAGGACCATCTCGGCACTGGTTGAAAAGCCTTCCTGAAAACTCAATTGGAAGTTGGGAAGAACTTGAGGATGCTTTTAGGGCCAATTTTCAAGGGACCTATGTCCAACGTCCGGACGCAGACGACCTAAGTCACATAATTCAACAGCCCGGAGAGTCAGCCCGAAAACTCTGGAATAGATTTCTTACTAAGAAGAATCAAATAGTCAATTGCCCGGACGCCGAAGCCTTAGCCACCTTCAAACACAGTATCCGGGACGAATGGCTTGCCAGACACCTCGGGCAAGAAAAGCCGAGGACAATGGCAGCCTTAACAAGCCTTATGACCCGCTTTTGCGCGGGCGAGGATAGCTGGCTAGCCCGTAGCGGCACCAGCGACCCAGGTACATCCGAAGTCAGTGATGGCAACGGGAAACCGCGACGCAACAAAAACAAGCGTTGAAACAATGGTGGCAGCCCAGAGAACACGATGGTCAACGGCGGATTCAGGGGCTCTCGACCCGGTCAACGGAAGAAGCCATTTAAAGGCAGCAGAGATGGACCGTCCAGCCTAAACAAGATTCTAGACAAATTATGTAAGATTCACGGCACCCCCGAAAAACCTGCAAATCACACCCACAGAGAATGTTGGGTTTTCAAGCAGGCCGGCAGGCTAAATTCCAAACACGAGGGGAGGGAGACGCCAAGCGAAGACGAGGATGAGCCTCGCCAGCCGAACAGTGGAGGACAGAAAAAATTCCCACTAGAAGTCAAAAGAGTGAATATGATTTACACAACTCACATTCCAAAGAGTAGGCGCAAACGCGCGCTCCGAGACGTATACGCTGTGGAGCCCGTCGCTCCCAAATTCAATCCCTGGTCGGCCTGCCCTATCACCTTTGATCACAGGGATCATCCGAGTAGTATCCAGCATGGAGGATCGGCTGCCTTGGTGCTCGACCCAATAATTGATGGATACCATCTCACCCGAGTCCTTATGGACGGCGGCAGTAGTCTAAACTTTATATAGCAGGACACTGTCGGCAAAATGGGGATAGACCCGTCAAGAATCAGCCTAAGCAACACTACCTTCAAAGGAGTGATACTAGGCGTCGAGGCCCACTATATGGGCTCTCTAGTACTAGAGGTTGTATTCGGTTCTCCCGACAACTTCAGAAGCGAGGAACTAACCTTCGACATCGCTGCATTCCGGAGCGGCTATCACGCACTACTCGGAAGAACGGCCTTTGCTCGTTTTAATGCAGTACCGCACTACACCTACCTTAAACTTAAGATGCCCGGTCCACGCGGCGTCATCACAGTTAGCAGAAATATAGAGTGTTCCTTACACGCGAAAGAATATGTGGCGGCTCTAGCAGCCGAGCACTGAGCGGTCCCTCCAACCAGAATAAACGGTCGGTCGTCAAGACCACGGACACGGTTAGACGAGTCCGGCGCTCCACCCAATGTAACAGCCTAGTTGGGATTCCCCATAAAAGATGTTAGGGGCTGCTCGCAAAAAAAACCCATAGTTTGGCTCGACCCTATCAATACAATAACATATTGCATTTTCATGGTTCATTCAGATTAACGAACTCCTCGCACGAAGTCTTTCACCTGGGTTTTTCCTTTTTACAGATGATCATCGTGCTACACCCTTCTAGGATACGGCACAACGGAGATAAAGGCGCAGATGTGCAGCAGGGCCCTGCTCAAAGGTTTCTTTTTAGATTAAGACCCTGCGTAAACCTTTTTAACGTCTCTTGTTGCTTCTTCCCCTCCGGAAACTTTATACAACTGGGAGGGATACTGGCGTTTTCGGCATTTTTGTCACACCAGACTATTGCTCACACCTGGAAACTCAGGGCTTATTATCAAGGGCGTTATTCAGCCCAGTACACATTATAAAGTCCGAATACCTTAGGGAGTGTTCGGCGTCGTGAGTTTGGCCTTATATGCATCAACTCCGAATCATGTCTTTGGTCAAATGTTGGGTTTGCCCGGCTCTCGTGTTTTGCTACCTTACGTTCTGCTCTATCGGCTAAGGCGGCACTAGGAGAACTACTGCGATTGTGCCCTGGTTCGTCTGGATGAGCACCTCAGTAGAGAAAGCCGAAAACTGACTGTCATGATACAACACGAGACTAGTCAACCACTCGATGACCCAGCGGAATCTTCGCGATTCCTCTGCATTAACGAAGGACCGGTTTCCCGGTCACGTACATACGCGCACCATATCCAGATGAACGCGAAAGTACTAGGGGCTATATAGTAGCCCCACCGTCAAACTCCTATGGCTAAGTGAAAGTGTTAAAGCTATATAGTCTAATTGCCTGGTTCGCCGCGCTATCACCTCCTTAACGGACCAAGACGTTGGATCAAGTGTGACTACGTGGTTTCTCGAACACCCCCGCATTATATGCGTGGGGGCTGAAGCCGACGACTGCAAACTTTCAGGTTATATACATACATAAACGGCTGCATAGGAGGCATTATAATACTTTCGGGCAAAAGTATAAACACAACCTTTATAATCAAAATAGCATTGTCTTTACAATTGAGATACATGTCATTCGAACATGGCACTCTTTGAGCATTGAGCCTCTATTAAACGGGCACCTTCTAAGACTTCTTCAAAATAGTGCTCGGCCAGGTCCTAGCCTTCCGCCGCACCCCGGGTTGCAATAGCGGTGGTTTCCATCCCAGCCCCGTATGTTTTAACATGGGCAAGAGCCATCCGCGCACCCTCTATGCACGCCGACCTCTTCACAGCACGATGTGCGACACATCACCAAGGAATTGTTGCACCAATCCAAAATAGTTGTTCGGCCTTGGTCCACATGGCCAAAGATGATCCACGACAGACCTCATAGCAAGACCGGACAACCGGTGGAGTTAGGCCCAGGCGGCCATCTTTTCATTCAATGGCAGCGGACGCGTCGGGGCACTGAACTGCGACCAGAATAACCTTTCAGCCTTATGGTCTTTCCGATCTTTGAAAAACTCGGTCGCATCAGCAGCACTCTTTGCCAGGTCCGCATACGTGTCCGCAGCACTCCACAACTAATCCGGAGGGGCATACTTCGGATCTTCGAATTTCATCCGCAACAAATAGGGCTTCCCAGCCACGATATCTCCGGCTTCATGAAGCTCCTCTCTTATCCCTCTCATTTCAGAGCGGGTTTCCTTGGCCGCCTCCAAGGCCTTCTTCAAGTTAGCTGCTTTTGCTTGATTTTCCTTTTCAAGGAGCTCACGGCGGTTGGTGGCATCTTTCAGCTCGGTAGCCATCTGGGCTATCTTTTCTTCGCTCCGGCGATGAGCAGCCTGTTTGGCTCTTAACTCTTCGACCGCCTTCAGAGCATCCGCATCACTTATTCGGGCTTTCTCCTTGGCTCGAGCAAGCTCCGCATGAAGGGTCTCCACGGCAACAGCTCCATCTGTAGTCACAGCATATTATAGATACTAGCATCATGCTCCTCTTAAAACATTTGCTGACAAGCCGAATATACATACCCTGGGCCTCGTCAAGCTGCTTCTTAACCAGCGCGATGTCGGCATCGGCCACGTCAAGCTGCCGCTTTAGTTCGGCAAAACGAGCAGATCGGTCAGCCGCCGGACCCTCAGCCACCTGCACATAAAGCAACGCGCTTATTACCAGAGGTTATGATCCTCTGTTTGCCACGTTGATGGCAACCAGAGTCTCAGGGGCTACTATCTATACAGAGCACACCTAGCATGTGAGGTACCATCAAAAATACATTTTTTGCGTACCTCAAAGCCTCTCAGCAGACTCGTAAAAGCTTCATTCAAACCGCTTTTCGCGGATGAAATCCTCTCAATCACCGTACCCATTAAGGCACAATGTGTCTCTGAGATGGCCGCTCGCTCCAGAAGGCCCATTAGTGTGTCCGGCTGTGTGCCAGACAATCCCGAACTCCTCCTGAAGCTCTCTTTGGGAGCCGGATATTCCAGACTCTGGGCAGCCGAAGTGTGAACTGCCTTGGTGGATCAGGAGTAATCCTCCGTGACGACACCTCGGGGTCGTCCGCCCCATGTGACGGGGAGGCAGGGGGAGGCGTTTTGCTCTCCATCATCTCCGGAGGAAGATCCCCCGAGGACGAACTCTGTGGAGAAGGGCTACGAGCCGGACTGCAACAAATATGTTACGGTTACTATCCTCGGAGACAAAACGGGATATATTTACCAAAGTACTCTTTTACTTACGGCTCGGTGGAGGGCTGGCCCCCTTGCAGGCGCTGCACGGTAAGGACGCCCCCTGGGGCAGGGCCCCTTGGCGAGGGTTTCTTCCCTCGTTTGGAAGCCTCCATTTCCAAGTCTTTAGAGGCAGCCCTTTTCTTACCTTGAGGAGAGGGGGTTTTAGATTCCCCTCCCCGATTATCCTCCTTCGCGGAGGCACTTACTCCCCCGATTTGGATGTGTAAAATATGAAGCCCACCTGTGGCTTCTCTATCCCTCCCCTCGTCTTCTCCTGATGGCACCTGATATGGCGCGCGCTCAAGCATCCTGGTCAACAAAGGATCCGGCGAGCCTTCGGGAAGCCGGACACCTAATTCTCTCCGCCTTCCTTAGCCAGTCCTGGCAGAGAGCAATCTTTCAGAATGATGTTATGATAAACATAAAGGATGGTGTGTTTGGTAGCAGAAGTACTTACCTGGGTATCCGGACAGTTGCAGTTGAGACCCGCGTCCTCGATGGTGTCCGGACACTTTATTCGTGATCCGAAGAATGACCCATACATCTCTTTGAGCGTCATGCCGAAGAATTGTTGAACGGTTCGCGGTCCTTCTGGGTTGAACTCCCACATACAGAGAGGACGACGTTGGCAGGGCAGGACTCAACGAACCAGCATCACTTGCATTATCTTGACAAGACTGACATCCCTCTTGAGAAGGTCTCGGATGCGGCTTTGCAATGTCAGCACGTCATTAATCGGCCCCCAGTACAGCCCCTTGTTGACCCATGATGCCAGTTGTGGTGGAGGGCCCGAGCGGAACGCTGGAGCAGCCACCCGCTTTGTACCTCGGGGGGCTGTGATATAAAACCACTCCCGCTGCCATAAATCAGAAGTTTCTGCGAAAGAACCCTTTGGCCATGGGGCGTCGGCGCCTTTGCATATTATAGCGCCTCCACACTCTGCATGACGCCCGTCAATCACCCTCGGCCTCACATTGAAGGTCTTGAGCAACATGCCGAAGTGGGGGCTAATGCGGAGAAAGGCTTCACACACAACGATAAACGACGAGATGTGAAGGATGGAATCCGGAGCTAGATCATGGAAATCTAGCCCGTAATAGAACATGAGCCCCCTCACGAAGGGACCAAGACTAAAACCTAGCCCTTGGAGGAAGTGGGAAATAAATACGACACTCTCGTTGGGTTCGGGAGTGGGGATGACCTGCCCTTGAGCAGGCAGCCTGTGCGGGATTTCGGCGGTGAGATACCTGGCCTCCCTAAGCTTCTTGATGTCCTCCTCTGTGATGGAGGAGGCCATCCACCGGCCTTGAAGATTGGATTCGGACATGGTCGAGGGTCCGAAGTGCTTAAGTTTGAGCCTTGGGTGTTGGAACTCGAGGTGCGGGAGGCGAAGGATCGAGCGTGGGAAGAAAAGGACAAGCCTTGGCCCCCCTTATAAAGAGGACGGATATCAAGCGTCCCCCGCATGACCGTTTGGGACTTGCCTAAAATCGAGGAGTCATATTAAACAAACATGGTTGGGTTACCCACACCTGTATTGATGAGAATCCCGTGATAAGGGGGACACGATCTCTGCTTCAACAAGACGTGCCAATAGAACCGCCTCGCATCACGTGAAGTGGCTGGTTATGAAAAACGGTTCGAATAAAGATCGGGCCGTGGTGTGACATCACGCTATGAAAAGCTGTCAGCAGATTAGATTTGTGGAATATTGTGCTCTCTACGGTGGTATGTGGAGTTTGTTTTGCATAGCCGGACACGATCCTTGTGTTCGAGATCTTCTATGGAGTATTCGGAGAAGGAACCCGCCTTGCAATGCCGAAGACAATCTGCGCGCCGGACTCATCGTCATTGAATCCTGGTTCAGGGGCTACTGAGGGAGTCCTCGATGAAGGGGTCCTTGGACAGCCGAACTATATACTTTGGCCAGACTGTTGGACTATGAAGATACAAGATTGAAGACTTCGTCCCGTGTCCGGATGGGACTCTCCTTTGCGTGGAAGGCAAGCTTGGCAATTCGAATATGTAGATCTCCTTCTCTATAACCAACTCCGTGTAACGCTAGGCCCCTCCGGTGTCTATATAAACCAGAGGGTTTAGTCCGTAGGACAAGAACAATCATAATCATAGGCTAGCTTCTAGGGTTTAGCCTCTACGATCTCGTGGTAGAGCAACTCTTGTAATACTCATATTATCAAGATCAATCAAGCAGGAAGTAGGGTATTACCTCCATCGAGAGGGCCCGAACCTGGGTAAAACATCGTGTCCCCTGCCTCCTGTTACCATTAGCCTTAGACGCACAGTTCGGGACCCCCTACCCGAGATCCGCCGGTTTTGACACCGACAGCGCCCCCGAGCCCCGCCGTGCCGCCCTCGTCCTCTCTGTCGTCTCATGCAAGCAGAAGAGCCCCGACGCGTCGTACCCGCCCCCTTCTTCCTCCTCCAGCCACGGAGATCGCCGGCGACTTTCCGTCGTCACCAAGCAGTCCCCGGGCACGCTGAGATCACCTACGACCTCGCTGTGAGCTCCTCTACCGAACCCCTCTCTCCCCACCGCAGATCCCCTTCTCTAGCTCCGCTGTCCACCGGCGTGGCTAGTCGCCACTATAGCTCAAAGACAAGCACACCGCTGTGCTCAGCGCAGCTCCAGGAGCCCGTAGCGGCCACCAGCTCCACCTCCCGTGCACCGTAGCGCCTAACCCGTCAATGGCCGAACTCCAGCGGCCGCAAAAGAGCTCGTCGGCGTCAGCTCTGGCCACCCCAGCTGCTGCCATTTGTTGCTTTGGATGCGGCTCACACCCAGGAACCCATAGGAGAAAACCATGCATTGAATGGTGCTCCGTAGTGAGTGCATGGTGCACCTCCGCCGTCGGCTGTGGTCGTCGCTGGCGCAACTCCGGCGTGCTGACATGGCGGCATCATTAGCCACTAACAGCCCCACTAATTAAGCTTAGTGACACTAACAGCTGGGCCCCACTGTCTAAATAAACGTAGCTTAGTTGTGGTTTAGTTTTAATTAACCTCAGTGGGCCCACGTGTCAGCTTTGACCAAGCTGACGTGGCCATTGACTGGACCCACAAGTCAGCGACACTAACCAGCCCTAGCCACTGACAAGTGGACCCCACTAGTCAGGTTTGACCTGGACCGACTCAGTTGACTTGCTGACGTCAGGCTGACGCAGTAAATCCTTTTCTGGAATTAGTTTAATTCTATTTAATCAGAAAATCCAAAAAAGGCTTAAACTTCTAAAAATCATATAAATTCAACCGTAGCTCCAAATGAAACAAGTTATATATGAAAAATGATCAGAAAAATCTAATCTATCCATCTGCACTAGTTTCATGTATGATAAAGCAACTTAAACCTGCTGTTTTTACCAAAACATGATAATGCGCTTTATAAATTCATAGTTTGAGTTTGAACTTGAACCTTGGATACAAAATAACTCAAACCCATCTGGTTGTAGTTGCATTAGGCCAACACACTCATATTGCCATGTCATGATCATGCATCATATTGTGCATTGCATTGATTGTGTTACCTTCTTTGTTGCCGGAACTTGCCCCCTCTCGATAGACGTGGTTCCGACGATGTGATCAATGACACCGATGAAGAACTATACTATCTTCAGAAGTGCCAGGCAAGCAAAAACCCCTTGTTCATTCCGATACAATCCCACTCTCTCGCTCCTGCTCTCTTTTATTGCATTAGGACAACGACGATTCAACGGTTACATGCTGCGGTAGTTGAACCCTTTCCCTCTGCATGACCAGTCATTGCCACAGTAAATAGATGAAACCCACTAGCATGAGTAGGAGTTGTTTGAGCCCTGATGTGCCTACTCATTCATGCTTGACTGCCATGCCTGCTATGCTTAGAGTTGTGTCAGGTCTGATTGATCGGGGATGAATTGGAACAGTGATGTACATGTCCTACTCTGTGTGAGCTAAGTGGGTGAACACGATTTGGTAAAGATAGCGGTGAGAGGCCATGTAGGAGTACATGGTGGGTTGTCTCATCGAAGCCATCCTTAGGAACTGAGTTCTGTGTTTGTGATCCATGAAACAGTTACTACCATGCATTGGGCCCGAAACCAATTGACCCTCTCGGCTTCTTAATCACCCTTGTCCTCTGTCCAGGAGTTGGAAGTAGTTTTTGGTGTTTGTAGTATGCTGGAGGCCGTGCGCAGCGCTGGCCCGAGGGGTGGGCTGTGATGCGGTAGGCACGTGGCACGGTGTACTGGGCGCCTGTTTGGTGTCGCGGGAACCCTGCACACATCGTTCGGGGCTGTATGTGGAAACCTCGGCCGGACTCCCTATGGATGGAACTTGAATAGGCGATAAACCTGGACTAGAGACTTGAGTGTTTAGGTAGGCCATGGCCGACACCCTCGTTGGGCTTCCGCTTGAAGGTTGCCGAGTACATGTCGTGTAAACGGCGGTAAGTGGTGAGAGCGTGTGTGAAGAAGTACACCCCTGCAGGGTTAACATCATCTATTCGAATAGCCGCGACCGTGGTAAAGGACCTCTGGGTTGCCTATATAGTTCATAGACAAGTCAAAGTGGATACTCTAAAATACGCAAGATAAGCGTGAGTGCTATGGAAGGCGTTCTCGTAGGGAGACGGGAGCGGATCCATAGTGGTGTATTGATATGGTGAATATGTCGACTCGTGTGCGCCACCTCAAAGAGTTACTTGCACTCGTAGTTTAGGATAGCCACCGAGTCAAAGCTGGCTTGCTGCAGTTAAACCCCACCACCCCCTTTGTTGATAATGATGCATATGTAGTTAGTTCTGATGTAAGTCTTGCTGGGTACATTTGTACTCATGTTTGCCTATTTTATGTTTTGCACAGAGACTTCCGTCTCACTAGTAGTTCCGCGTGGACTTCGACGTTAACTTGATACCTCAGCTACGATCTTGTGCCCTCGGCAGGATCTGGTAGATAGTCAGGCTTCTCAACCTTTTTCATTTGTAGATGTCTGTACTCAGACATGATAAGCTTCCGCATGTGTTTTGACTTGTATGCTCTGAATGTTGGGTCGTGAGATCCATGTTTGTAATATCTCGCTCCTCGGAGCCTATTGAATAAAATACTTGAGTTGTAGAGTCATGTTGTGATACCATGTTGTATTTGCACATATCGAGCATATTGTGTGTATGTTATTGAAATGCTTGGTATGTGTGGGATCTGACTATCTAGTTGTTTATCCTTGGTAGCCTCTCTTACCGGGAAATGTCTCCTAGTGCTTCCACTGAGCCTTGGTAGCTTGCTACTGCTTCGGAACACTTAGGCTGGCCGACATGTGTCCTTCTTCGTTCCTATGTCTGTCCCTTCGGGGAAATGTCACGCGGTGTCTACGGAATCCTGTTAGCCTGCTACAGCCCGGATCCTACGGAGTCCTGCTAGCCCAGCTGCTATAGCCTGGATTCACTCGCTGATGACCGACACGTTCGTTGCTGGGTCATGTATGCCTGTCCCTGTAAGTTAGTGCCACTTTGGGTTCACGACTAGCCATGTCAGCTCGGGCTCCTTGTCATATGGATGCTAGCAACACTATCATATACGTGTGCCAAAAGGCACAAACGGTCCCGGGCCTGGTAAGGCGACACCCGTGGGGATACTATGTGTGAGGCCGCAAAGTGATATGAGGTGTTACATGCTAGATCAGTGTGGCATTGAGTCGGGGTCCTAACACCGGGGAGCCCGGCAAGGGGCCTACCGGGGAGCCCGGCAAGGCCGCTGCCGAGCAGGAGGTAGTCGACGATCAACCTTCCTCCTCCGCTGCCTCGGGCTTGAGCAGGTACCTAAAGGTGGACGATGACCTGTTCGTCCACCTTCCAGGGACGGCGGGCACCAGGCGTCGGCCGAGGGGGAGGTGTTCGACGACGAGGTGCACGCCGCCGCCGGGCTCGAGGTTGCCGATGAGCCGAGTGCCGATGGCGGTGGCACGCACGAGGAGCAGCTTCTCCGGGCCATGGGCGCCAGCTTCTGGAAGCTCCAGGCGCTCCACCGCGCCCGTCTGGACAAGGCGAAGTCCAGGGAGGCGGCGGCGGGCAAGGCGGAGGCAAACCTCGAGGAGCACATTGCTGAGGCATAGGCCTGGTTCCGCCGGGCCCACGAGGAGCTGAAGGCTGCTCAAGGCCAGCTGGTTGAGCGCCAGCAGGAGCTCCTCCTAAAGCAGGCCGACATAAAAAAGGCCCAGGAGGCGGCGAGGAAAGAGGCCGCCCGGTCCCAGCGCCAGGCCGAGCTGAACTCCCAGGAGGAGGACCTCATCGCTCGCGAGACGGCGCTTGCCGCCACACTCCGTGGCAAGGACAAGGAGGTCACGGACCTCGTCGCGCAGCGGACCCAGGTGCTGGAGTGGAAGCACAAGGACACACTTGATGCTCAAGCCCTGGCCCAGGGCGACAAGGTGAAGGAGCTGGAGGCGGAGTGGGACGGCCTAAAGAACAGGGCCGAGCAGCTGGTGAAGGAGAAGGACTTGGTCAACTGCGCCTTGACGCAGGCGCAGGGCACAGTCTTCAACAAGGCCGAGCAGCTCACTCGCGCCAACGATTCCATCCAGGACCTGAAGCTGAAGCTAGAGGGTCTTGAGAGGATGCTTTCGGAGGGCAAGTCCCGGGAAGAGACCCTGATCAAGGGCCTGGAGACAGAGAAGCAGCTGCGGAAGAACGATGCCGCCAATCACGATGATTTCGTGAAGGGTGAGAACCTTTGGATCAGCCACCTCGTCGACGTCGCCGATAGGACCACCGAGAAGCTGGCTGACATGGGGATGTCGGACGTGAGGTATACCCCAGAGCCGAACATGAGCCCCAATGCCAGGCTGACCCTGTTCTTCGAGGGTGTTCTTGGAGCCTTGGAGCAGTTCCGCTCTAACAGAGCGAGCTCTCTGGCCAATGAGGCCCGACAGCTCTATCGGGATGCCCTGACCAAGGTCCTCACCAAGCTGGCATACTGGTACCCCGACCTCGACTTCGATGCCGCACTGGAGAGCTTGCCGGAGGACGTGGACCTCGCGCCGCTCAAGGAGCGTCTCAAGCCCGTCATCAGCCACGTCGACGAGATCGAGAGGATCGAAGGCCAGCGCCGAGACTAGGCACCCCGTTTCTCGTTGCCACTGTAGGTTCACGATCAAGATAATTCATATCTTTAGTTAGAACCGCAACAACAATTGATGTAATATAACCCTGCAGTACTTTTGAAACGATGCATGTTATTTTCCAATTCGATCTTTCTCTGTATGTTCGCCCTACGTTAATTGGGTAGGCTTACCGGCGCATAAACCCATGCCACGACGCCTTGAGGACGGATCCCGAATAGCCTACCGTGTGTGCGTGCTGCCAGGCGAACCACCTTGCCGTTCTTAGTGCGGCTGCTCGAGCTGTCAAGCGGACTCGAGACAGAACGAGGGTGTTGCCAATAGCGGAAGGCTACCCTGCCGCTCTCGACGCGGCCGCTAGAACTGCTGAGCGGACTCGAAACAGAACGAGGGCATTGCCAGTAGTGGAAGGGCCCCATTGTGTGCAGGTTTCGTATACAGAGGGAAAGATCTCCAGGGAGAATAACCTTATATAGAAATAATTTCTCAAAGTTTTCATGCGACTTAGCTTTTATGTCGCCACGCGAGCGTTTGCTGCACTCGTAGATGATGCCGCCCATTGGGTTGCCTCCTCCCTTGGAAACCATGGCGACGAAATACTGCTAGACTAACTGCTAGGCCAGATTCTCACAACTGCGCGATCCCCTACCTGGCGCGCCAAGGATGTCGGTGGGAATGACACCTATGGGATCAACGGGATCCCTACTGTGGTCGCCGGACGCGGGGTTGTGAGAAGAGCGGGTCTAAGAGCCAGCACAAAGGTTGTTTACCCAGGTTCGGGCCGTAGAGACCGTGTAATACCCTAGTCCTGCTTTGGTGTGTATATCAGTGTTTTGAACTAGCTATCGAGCGTGATTTGCCCAAAGAGCCGAATCCCCCTCCAGTACGCCTCGGGCTCCTTTTATAGTTGAAGGAGGCGCTATAGTGGTGCACAGGAGGTGGAAAGGGTACAATAGCTATGTTTATCTCTTGCCATTATGGGACAAGACGCATTGAATGCGCCCCTAAGGTGTCCCCTCACTTTATCGCCGCCTCGCCCTACTTCGACGCGCGTCTAGGCCACCAAGGCAGGCGGCGCCATGTAGGGTGGCAGGCTGCTGAGGTGGCGCGGTGGCGGCGTCTTCACGAAGATCTGCATGCCACCATGCAGGTGCTTGCTGAGTTGGCTTTGGGACCGCACGTTGCCACGCAGGTGCCCGCCTGGCTGGCTGGGCTGGCAGCTGCATGGGAACAACAGCGGTATCTTGTCGCACGCGGGCCTGGCTGCGGCCTCGCTGATTTCCTCAGCAAGGGCCTTGCCGGGGCCCTGGCAAGGGTCTTGCTGCGGCATTGCGGTCGTCCCCGGTAAGGATGTTGCCAGAGGTCTCGTCTTCTGGTTCTCATATGATATTGTGTATTAATGATCTTCACAAAGATCTGCATGCTACCACGAAGGTGCCTCCCGAGCCTTGGTTCCAATGTTGTTGACGGTGTCAGAAACCTCGGGCTCAAGGGTGGCGTGCCTTGTTGGCGTTGGGCAGGCTGCCCCGGCAAGGCTCTTGTCGGGGCTGCGGAGGCCGCCCCGGCAAGGGTCTTGCCGGGGGAGCCTACCTCGCCCTCTTGCTCTTCGCGTCTCTGTCTTGGCGTTGCCTTGATCGCCTTGTGGCATCGGCTCCCCTCACCTGCCCTGCTTAGTGTGGCCGTGGGCATGGCTCTGACTGCCTGTGCACAGGTAAAGGGGTGCAGAAGCAGAGCCCCTTCTTCTGTACACCGACATGTTCCGGCATCTCTGTGATCAAATCTCTCTGTGTGTGGCCAGATGATGATGGATACCGTAACACCGAGGGGCCCCAGAGATATCTCTCCATCGTCGAAGGAGCAAATCCCAATCTTGAGCTATCAAGTTACTTGAAATACTTTTCCATGAACCCGTAAGCCGCTGTAATAGGCACACATTTATGGATGACGTTTAACAAACCTCAAAGTTCATGAAGCAAGCATGAAGAAACTCGATATTATCATGGTCTAACGAATTATGCAAACGTAAACTTTCTGTGTGTTATAAACCATTAACTTCTGACGAATGTATCTCATAGCATAAAATCAATCGGGTCGATTCAACACAAGTGTTCTCCTAACATAGTGCCCTCAAAGTTGCCGGCATAGTCATGCCCATGATCAGGAAAACAGAACCATCATGCAACACTTGAGCTAGTCTTAGAGACCAGACTAGGAATACTTCTTACCGTTTATTATTCCACACGTGCATATGAGTCTTCCTCCGAGCCTCGTGTTATTGTAGACTCGAGAACCATAGCAGTTATAGCATGGAACATAAACATAATTATGAACAAGGAGATAATAAATAACATTTATTATTGCCTCCAGGGCATATCTCCTATAAACCCCAGTTGCACTAGAGCCAATAATCTAGTTAATGCTAATGCACTTTACACCCATGGCACAATGGTGTAAAATATGCTTCGCATGTGGTATAGCCTGATGTCCAACGGATCTGACAACTTCAGCTTCGTGTGTATCTCTGCATATCCTCGCATTTTCACGCTTTCACAAACTTCATATTTTGTGTGGACTTTGCTTTGTATATATGTGAATCATTGGTCGAAACCTGATTCCTTAGACTGAGCTATGGAGAAACTATATGCAATAGTCTCCCATTGACCAAAGCCTTCTTGGAACCATACTAAGTTCATGAATGAAGAATACGATTCAACATCTTCTTTGTCGCTTCTAAAGCGTTAACATACTTAGCCTTTGTTATAGAATTCGCCACAGTAACCTGTTTGGGACAATTTCAAACTACCGTGCCATGATGATCCATAAGTATAGGGGATCTATCATAGTCCTTTCGATAAGTAAGAGTGTCAAACCCAACAAGGAGCAGAAGGAAATGACAAGCGGTTTTCAGCAAGGTATTCTCTGCAAGCACTAAAATTATCGGTAACAGATAGTTCTGTGATAAGACAATTCGTAATGAGTAACAAGTAACAAAAGTAACTAAGGTGCAGAAAGGTGGCCCAATCCTTTTTGTAGCAAAGGACAAGCCTGGACGAACTCTTATATAAAGCAAAGAGCTTCCGGGGACACATGAGAATTATTGTCAAGTTAGTTGTTATCATGCTGCTATGATTCACATTCGTTACTTTGATAATTTGATATATGGGTGGACCGGTGCTTAGGTGCTGCCCTTCCCTGGACAAGCCTCCTACTTATGATTAACCCCTCTCGCAAGCATCCGCAACTACGAAAGAAGAATTAAGGTAAAGCTAACCATAGCATGAAACATATGGATCCAAATCAGCCCCTTACGAAGCAACGCATAAACTAGGGTTTAAGCTTCTGTCACTCTAGCAACCCATCATCTACTTATTACTTCCCAATGCCTGTCCCTAGGCCCACATCATGGTGAAGTGTCATGTAGTTGACGTTCACATAACACCACAAGAGGAAAGACAACATACATCTCATCAAAATATCGAACGAATACCAAATTCACATGATTACTTATAACAAGACTTCTCCCATGTCCTCAGGAACAAACGTAACTACTCACAAATGAAAGTGCAACTATCCCTAGGTGGTTTTGGTAATTCATAACAACATATAGCTCATTGAGCTAATGCTATTCCAAGACTATTATTTCAGGAAAGCTCAATGAATGGCATGGAATGGATGATGAAAGTGGATCCCTCAAAATACTAAGGACAAAGGATTGGCTCAAGCTCAAAAGCTCAAGACTCTTCATTTTATATTTTAGTAATCCAAGATCACATTGAGTCTATAGGAAAAGCCAATACTATCAAGGAGGGATGAGGTGTTGCTTAATGAGCCTCTTGCTTCATGTGCTTAGTGATATGCTCCAAAACCCTCAGCTACTTTCCCACACCCTCCAATGACCTAAACCCAAAGCCAAAACCGGTCACACCGATTCTTCCTATCCGGCGCCACCGATTTCAAAAGTCATAGCCACTGCCACAAACCCTAAGCAAATCGGTTCTACCGATAGGGATCTCGGTCTCACAGAGATGGGATTGTAATCTCTCTGTTTCCCTTCGTAACGTTTCGGTCTAACCAAAGTGAGCGATCGGTCCCACCGAGATTGAAATGTAAACTCAATGTTTCCCTTTTGTAACATTTCAGTCTCACCGAAAAGAGCAAATCGGTCCCACCGAGTTTACCTGACCAACTCTCTGGAAAGCTTGTTACCAAAATCAGTCTCACCGAGTTTGTGTAATCGGACTTATCGAGATTACGTTATGCCCTAACCCTAACCGAATCGGTCTCACCGAGTTGCATGTCAGTCCCACCGAAAATCACTAACAGTCACTAGGTTTACTAAATCGGTCCGACCGAGTCTGTTGAATTGGTCCCACCGAGTTTGGTAAATTGTGTGTAACGGTTAGATTTTGTGTGGAGGCTATATATACCCCTCCACCTCCTCTTCATTCATGGAGAGAGCCATCAGACTAAACCTACACTTCCAACTTGCCATTTCTAAGAGAGAACCACCTACTCATGTGTTGAGGCCAAGATATTACATTCCTACCATATGAATCTTGATCTCTAGCCTTCCCCAAGTTGCTTTCCACTCAAATCTTCTTTCCACCAGATCCAAAACCTATGAGAGAGAGTTGAGTGTTGGGGAGACTATCATTTGAAGCACAAGAGCAAGGAGTTCATCATCAACGCACCATTTGTTACTTCTAGGAGAGTGGTGTCTCCTAGATTGGCTAGGCGTCACTTGGGAGCCTCCGACAAGATTGTGGAGTTGAACCAAGGAGTTTGTAAGGGCAAGGAGATCGCCTACTTCATGAAGATCTACCGCTAGTGAGGCAAGTCCTTCGTGGGAGACGGCCATGGTGGGATAGACAAGGTTGCTTCTTCGTGGACCCTTCGTGGGTGGAGCCCTCCGTGGACTCGCGCAACCGTTACCCTTCGTGGGTTGAAGTCTCCATCAACGTGGATGTACGATAGCACCACCTATCGGAACCACGCCAAAAACATTCGTGTCTCCAATTGCGTTTGAATCCTCCAAACCCTTCCCTTTACCTTCTTGCAAGTTGCATGCTTTAATTTCCGCTGCTCATATACTCTTTGCATGCTTGCTTGAATTGTGTGATGATTGCTTAACTTGTCCTAAGATAGCTAAAATCTGCCAAACTCTAAAATTGGGAAAAGGTTAAGTTTTTAATTGGTCAAGTAGTCTAATCACCCCCCCTCTAGACAGACTTCAAGGTCCTACAAGTGGTATCAGAGCTTTGGTCTCCATTTGCTTTGATTTCCATAGCTTTTGGTGGTCATAGCCTTGGTTTCACAACCTAGGAGAGTATGGCGTCTAGTGAGGGAAATTATCACCATAGAGGTCCTTACTTTGATGGTACTAATTTTGCTAGTTGGAAGCATAAGATGAAAATGCATATTCTCGGACATAACCCTGCCGTTTGGGAAATTATTTGTATTGGCTTGCAAGGTGAATTCTTTGATGGGAGAGAACCGAACCGTGAAGCTAATGCGGAAGAATTGAAGATGCTGCAATACAACGCTCAAGCTTGTGATATCATCTTCAACGGATTGTGCCCCGAAGAATTCAACAAAATCAGCCGTCTTGAGAATGCAAAGGAAATTTGGGATACTTTGATTGATATGCATGAAGGTACCGAATCCGTCAAGGAATCCAAGTTGGATGTGCTCCAAAGTCAGCTTGACAAGTTCAAAATGAAGGATGGTGAAGGTGTCGCTGAAATGTACTCTAGGCTTGCACTTATCACAAATGAGATTGTCGGCTTTGGGAGTGAAGAGATGACCGACAAATTCATCATCAAGAAGATCCTAAGAGCATTGGATGGAAAGTATGATACCGTGTGCACATTAATCCAAATGATGCCAAACTACAAAGATCTCAAGCCAATGGAAGTCATTGGAAGAATTGTTGCTCATGAGATGTCACTCAAGGATAAGGAGGAACTTCACAACAAGTCAAGTGGTGCTTACAAAGCCTCAAGTGAAGCACCCACATCATCAAGTGAGAAACAAACCTTCAATGAAGAATTGAGCTTAATGGTGAAGAACTTCAACAAATTCTACAAGAGTAGAAGCAAAGAAAGAAGCTCCAAGTCAAGGTCTTACAATGACAAAAGATCTTCTAGTCGAGAGCGCAATTACTACAATTGTGGGAGACCCGGACACTATTCCAATGAGTGTACGGCACCCTACAAAAGAAGAGAAGATTCTCCAAAAATAAGAAGCAAAAGAGAAGAATCACCATCGAGAGAGAGGAGGAGTAGAGATGATCGTTATGAACAAAGACCCTCACGGAGAAGCAAGGATTCAGAAAGGAAGGACAAGTCATCAAGGAGCTACACAAAACGAAGACATCAAGCTCATGTTGGTGAATGGGTATCCGGCTCCAACTCCGACAATCACTCCGAGAGAAGCTATCACTCTGACTCCGAATATACTCAAGATGAAGGTGTTGCCGGTCTAGCACTTGTGTCGACCAACTCCTACGACATATTTGATTCACCAAATGAAGGAATTGGAAGATGCTTCATGGCCAAAGGTCCAAAGGTAACACATCCTGAGTATGTTGATTTCAATAATGATGAAGATGACTTGCTTGTGGATGATGATTTACTTGTTGACAACTCTAGTGATGAATACTATGATGAGACGTCAATTAATCATGCTAATCAAGATAAAATGAATGACAATGATAAGGAGAAGATTGAGCTTCTAACTAAAGAACTAAACACTCTTAAGTTGGCTCATGAAACTATCTCCAAAGATCATCGAGAACTTTTAAGGGCTCATGAGAAGTTACGCTTTGAAAAGCTCAATCTTGAGCAAGAGCATGAGCTCTTAAAAGCAATCAATGATGATCTCCGTAAGAAAAGTTCTTCTTACATTGCCAAGCGTTTACTCTTATCTACTTACATGCCTCAAGTCAAGTCTAGTAACAAGTATAAGAAAGATACTTCCTCTAGTAGTAACAATAATAATGTCAAATCCAATATTGTTGCTTCTAGTAGTTCTCTTGATTCCACTAATGATTCTCTTAGCCAAGTTACACTTGAGCAAGAAAATAGCTTATTGAAGGGAATTATAGAGAAAGGAGTTTACAAGAGCCTTGCTGGGAGTAAGCAATTTGAGGAAATTGTACACAAGCAAGGAAGGCACCGGAAGAATCAAGGTGTTGGTTTTGAACGAAAGTTCAATGCCAATGGAGTTGAGTGGGAAGAAGATCAATACCCCAAGACAAAGTTTGTTCCTCAACAAGAGAAGTATGATCCTACTTCCTTCAAGGGAACACAAGCACAAGATGATCTTCCACCACAAGACCACAAGAACAAAGGCAAGGACAAGCTTCAAGAAGAGATTGATGCATTTGAAGAAGCACCTAAGGCCTCGTTCAAGTGGGTTCCCAAGACTACGTCAAGTTCTACTTCATCAAGTACAACTACAACTCCAAGGATTCCCATCAAGATGATGTGAATCCCGAAGAAGAAGAACTAGAGAGTTCTTGAGGGTGACTCCGCCAACATTCTTCACTCATATCATTATGGCAAGAACAAGTGCAATCAACTTCCACATCTTGCACTAGTTCAAGGAGTCACAAACCCTCATGTTGGTAAGGCAAGGGACAAGGTAACCTAATGATTTCATGGACATCATCTTGTGTGTGCTTCACTCTATGTCTATGGATATCCTTGTTTGTTCCTTGTGGGACTAACCCATGTAGGTAAGTTGAAAGTGCAACTCACTCCAAAGGATTGCTCCAAATGATCTACATCAACATTGAGCATCCACATCTTCAACACCTACATGAAGTCATCATCGACAAAACCCAAGGTTATTTCATCCCTCTAAAGGGGGATCTCACATCTAGGGGGAGCTTAACTCTAAGAATTGAGTCAAAGCAACTCTATTGGTGTGAACACATCAATGCATTATGTAAAAGTGGTAACCCCACTTGAGCTTAAACGATGAGTATGACCTATGATCAAATGCTTTCATTTGACTCCTAAGTCAATATACTCATATATAGATGACCTAGTCATCGTCAATTGTTTGATAGATGCTAGAATTGGTTGTGCATGCTTTGCCACATATTTCATTTGCCATCTTATTGTGTGAGCATGTTGGTGCATATTTTACTCATTCGAGGACATCCACTTGTTGTTTTGATTGATTGGCTTCTTTTCTTTTAGCCAAGTGGATGGACAAGAATGCCTAAGAACCTTCACTAGCTATCTATGCTTTTCTCGTCTCAAACTCTATTCATTCTACATCACAAAATTTGATCAAGTCAGATTCGAACCACTCTGTGTGAGGAGCACTCGGAGTCCCCGATACGTCATAGACTTAAACTTCCAAAACTTCTTTGTGATTCTCGGTCTAACCGATTCCTACATTTCGGTCCTATTGAGATCATTAAGTCGATCTAGGTTTTCAATCCCGATGCAACCGATTTGAACTCTTCGGTCACACCGAGTTGCTGTAACTGTACACAGTTATGCATCTCGGTGCCACCGAGTTTTTCTACTCGGTCACACCGACAGGGTCGGGCTATATATAGTCTCGGGCAAAATTTGGGAAATTCCTCCGAACCCCTTCGCCCGCGCAATAGCTCGCTCTGCCATCCAGGGTCTCCGGAGCGTCTCCTCGTCGCCAGCCGCCCCCTGTCCTGGTCTCCGCCGCCGTCAACGGATTTCAACCCCGCCGTTGCCACCGTAGCGAGTTCATCGCCAAGCTAGGGTATGGACTCGATCACTGTGCTATCCTCGTCCAATTCCTAGCACATTGTGTTCTTATTGATTCTTGCCACGACTAAAATACTCCTATCCAGTCAATGCGGTGCGTAGATTAGATGAGATTCGAAATTTTAGGGTTAGGTTTCCGCCGAAACCATCTTGGACCCACCGAGTTGAAAAACTCGGTCCCACCGATCTGGCTTATGCCATTGCACTAGTAACTCTCGGTCTGACCAAGAATTGCTAATCGGTGAGACCGATTTTAGGACTTTGTGAAACCCTAGCAGTCTCGGTGCCACCGAACTGTGACTTGGTCCAACCGAGTACATCAGTTTAGGTTCCAAAAGTGCTTCGGTATCACCAAGTTTGAAAATCGGTTGATTCGAAATGCTTTCTGTGGAAAACTAAAACTGAATTTTTGAATCATTCTTTTGCAAAAATCTCTGCATTTTGTGATGCTCATCCATTCTACCTCATCTATAACTCTTCACAGGGTCAGCAGTCAGTGTTTGCAGCATGTCAGACCAGAGTGACAGCCAGAACAGGTCAGAAGAGCAGATTGGCATGAGTAAGGGCACTAGTCCCTCAAGTTCTTCAGATGATGGGAGCAGAAGCACCCCAAGTAATCTGCCTAAGGCTGCTACCAGGCAAAGGAGGAAAAGAACTTCAGACTCTGAAGATGAGGACTATAGAGCTGAAGAGGATGAGGCTACTTCCAAGAAAGTAGTGCTCAAAAAGGAGTATGGCTCTGTTGGGAAACGTAGTAATTTCAAAAAAATTCCTACGCACACGCAAGATCATGGTGATGGCATAGCAACGAGAGGGGAGAGTATTGTCCACGTACCCTCGTAGACCGTAAGCGGAAGTGTTATGACAACGTGGTTGATGTAGTCGTACGTCTTCACGATCCGACCGATCCAAGTATCGAACGTACGGCACCTCCGAGTTTAGCACACGTTCAGCTCGATGACGATCCCCGGACTCCGATCCAGCAAAGTGTCGGGGATGAGTTCCGTCAGCACGACGGTGTGGTGACGATGATGATGCTCTACCGGCGCAGGGCTTCGCCTAAACTCCGCGACGATATGACCGAGGTGGAATATGGTGGAGGGGGGCACCGCACACGGCTAAGGAACGATCCGTAGATCAACTTGTGTGTCATGGGGTGCCCCCCTGCCCCCGTATATAAAGGAGCAAGGGGGGAGGAGGCCGGCCCTAGGAGGGGGTGCACCAAGTGTGGAGTCCTACTAGGACTCCCTAGTCCTAGTAGGATTCCACCTCCCTTGTTGGAGTAGGAGAAGGGGAAAGAGGGGGAGAGGGAGAAGGAAAGGGGGGCTGCGCCCCTTGTCCAATTCGGACCAGAGGGGGGGCGCAGGCCTCCTTCCTTTTGGCCTCTCTCCTCTATTCCCGTATGGCCCAATAAGGCCCATATACTCCCCGGCGAATTCCCGTAACTCTCCGGTACTCCGAAAAATACCTGAATCACTCCGAACCTTTCCGAACTCCGAATATAGTCGTCCAATATATCGATATTTACGTCTCGACCATTTCGAGACTCCTTGTCATGTCCCTGATCTCATCCGGGACTCCGAACTCCTTCGGTACATCAAAACTCATAAACTCGTAATATAACTGTCATCGAAACCTTAAGCGTGCGGACCCTATGGGTTCGAGAACTATGTAGACATGACCTAGAACTATTCTTGGTCAATAACCAATAGCGGAACCTGGATGCCCATATTGGCTCCTACATATTCTACGAAGATCTTTATCGGTCAAACCGCATAACAACATACTTTGTTCCCTTTGTCATCGGTATGTTACTTGCCCGAGATTTGATCGTCGGTATCCAATACCTAGTTCAATCTCGTTACCGGAAAGTCTCTTTACTCGTTACGTAATGCGTCATCCCGTAACCAACTCATTGGTTACATTGCTTGCAAGGCTTATAGTGATGTGCATTACTGAGAGGGCCCAGAGATACCTCTCTGACAGTCGGAGTGACAAAACCTAATCTCGAAATACGCCAACTCAACATGTACCTTCGGAGACACCTGTAGTACTCCTTTATAATCACCCAGTTACATTGTGACGTTTGGTAGTACCCAAAGTGTTCCTCCGGTAAACGGGAGTTGCATAATCTCATAGTTACAGGAACATGTATAAGTCATGAAGAAAGCAATAGCAATATACTAAACGATCAAGTGCTAGGCTAACGGAATGGGTCATGTCAATCACATCATTCTCCTAATGATGTGATCCCGTTAATCAAATAATAACACATGTCTATGGTTAGGAAACATAACCATCTTTGATTAATGAGCTAGTCAAGTAGAGGCATACTAGTGACGTTATGTTGGTCTATGTATTCACACATGTATTATGTTTCCGGTTAATACAATTCTAGCATGAATAATAAACATTTATCATGAAATAAGGAAATAAATAATAACTTTATTATTGCCTCTAGGGCATATTTCCTTCAGTCTCCCACTTGCACTAGAGTCAATAATCTAGTTCACATCGCCATGTGATTTAACACCAATATTCATATCTGTATATGATTAACACCCATAGTTCACATCGTCATGTGACCAACACCCAAAGGGTTTACTATAGTCAATAATCTAGTTCACATAGCTATGTGATTAACACCCAAAGAGTACTGAGGTGTGATCATGTTTTTCTCGTGAGAGAAGCTTAGTCAACGGGTCTGTCACATTCAGAGCCGTATGTATTTTGCAAATATTATATGTCTACAATTCTCTGCACGGAGCTACTCTAGCTATTTGCTCCCACTTTCAATATGTATCCAGATTGAGACTTAGAGTCATCTGGATCGGTGTAAAAGCTTGCACCGATGTAACTTTTTACGACGGGCTCTTTTATCACCTCCATAATCGAGAAATATTTCCTTAGTCCTCACTAAGGATATTCTTGACCAATGTCCAGTGATCTACTCCTAGATCACTATTGTACTCCCTTGCCAAATAAAGAGCAAGGTATACAATAGGTCTGGTACATAGCATAGCATACTTTATAGAACTTATGACTGAGGCATAGGGAATGACTTTTCATTCTCTTTCTATTTTCTGCCATGGTCGGGTCTTGAATCTTACTCAACTTCACACCTTTGCATCACAGGCAAGAAATCCTTTTTTTGACTGTTCTATTTTGAACTATTTCAAAAATTTATCAAGGTATGTATTCATTGAAAAATCTTATCAAGCGTCTTGATCTATCTATATAGATCTTGATGCTCAATGTGTAAGCAGCTTCACCGAGGTCTTGCTTTGAAAAACTCTTATTCAAGTATCCTTTCATGCTATCCAGAATTTCCATATCATTTCCAATTAACAATATGTCATCCATATATAATATTAGAAATGCTACAGAGCTCCCACTCACTTTCTTATAAATACAGGCTTCTTCAAAAGTCTGTATAAAACCATATGCTTTGATCAATTCATCAAAGCGTATATTCCAACTCCGAGATGCTTGCACCAGTCCATAGATGGATCGCTGGAGCTTGCATATTTTGTTAGCACCTTTAGGATTGACAAAACCTTCTGGTTGCATCATATACAACTCTTCTTTAAGAAAACCATTAAGGAATGCAGTTTTGACATCCATTTGCCAGTTTTCATAAAATGTGGCAATTGCTAACATGATTCGGACAGACTTAAGCATTGCTACAGTTGAGAAAATCTCATTGTAGTCAACACCTTGAACTTGTCGAAAAACCCTTTTGCAACAATTCTAGCTTTGTAGATAGTAACACTATCAGCGTCCGTCTTCCTCTTGAAGATCCATTTAATCTCAATGTCTCGCCGATCATTGGGCAAGTCAATCAAAGTCCATACTTTGTTTTCATACATGGATCTTATCTCAGATCTCATGGCCTCAAGCCATTTTGCGGAATCTGGGCTCACCATCGCTTCTTCATAGTTTGTAGGTTCATCATGGTCTAGTAACATGACTTCCAGAACAGGATTACCGTACCACTCTGGTGCGGACCGTACTCTGGAAGACCTACGAGGTTCTGTAGTAACTTGATCTGAAGTTTCATGATCATCATCATTAGCTTCCTCACTAATTGGTGTAGGAATCACTGGAACTGATTTCAGTGATGAACTATTTTCCAATTCAGGAGAAGGTACAGTTACCTCATCAAGTTCTACTTTCCTCCCACTCACTTCTTTCGAGAGAAACTTCTTCTCTAGAAAGGATCCATTTTAGCAACGAATAACTTGCCTTCGGATCTGTGATAGAAGGTGTACCCAATAGTTACCTTTGGGTATTCTATGAAGACGCACTTCTTTGATTTGGGTTCGAGCTTATCAGGTTGAAAACCTTTTTTCATATAAGCATCGCAACTCCAAACTTTAAGAAACGACAGCTTAGGTTTATTGCTAAACCATAGTTCATACGGTGTCGTCTCAACGGATTTAGATGGTGCCCTTTTAACGTGAATGCAGCTGTCTCTAATGCATAACCCCAAAACAATAGTGGTAAATCAGTAAGAGACATCATAGATCGCACCATATCCAATAACATGCGGTTACAACGTTTGGATACACCATAACGTTGTGGTGTTCCAGGTGGCGTGAGCTGTGAAACTATTTCACATTGTTTTAATTGAAGACCAAACTCGTAACTCAAATATTCGTCTCCGCGATCAGATCGCAGAAACTTTATTTTCTTGTTACGATGATTTTTCCACTTCACTCTGAAATTCTTTGAACCTTTCAACTAATTCAGACATGTTTCATCAAGTAGATATACCCATATATGCTCAAATCATCTTGTGAAGGTCAGAAAATAACGATACTTGCCACGAGCATCAACACTCATTGGATCGCATACATCGGTATGTATTATTTCCAATAAGTCAGTAGCTTGTTCCATTGTTCTGGAGAACGGAACTTTAGTCATCTTGCCCAAAAGGCACGGTTCGCAAGCATCAAATGATTCATAACCAAGTGATTCCAAAAATCCATCTTTATGGACTTTCTTCATGCACTTTACACCGATATGACCCAAATGGCAGTGCCACAAATAAGTTGCACTATCATTATTAACTTTGCATCTTTTGGCATCAATATTATGAATATGTGTATCACTACGATCGAGATCCAACAAACTATTTTCATTGGGTGTATGACCATTGAAGGTTTTATTCATGTAAACAGAACAACAATTATTCTCTGACTTTAAATGAATAACCGTATTGCAATAAACATGATCAAATCATATTCATGCTCAACGCAAACGCCAAATAACATTTATTTAGGTTTAACACTAATCACGAGAGTATAGGGAGTGTGCGATGATGATCATATCAATCTTGGAACTACTTCCAACACTCATCGTCACTTCCCCTTCAACTAGTCTCTGTTTATTCTGTAACTCCTTTTTTTTGAATTACTAATCTTAGCAACTGAACAAGTATCAAATACTCAGGGGCTACTATAAACACTAGTAAGGCACACATCAATAACCTGTACATCAAATATACCCTTGTTCACTTCGCCATCCTTCTTATCCACCAAATATTCAAGGCATTTCCGCTTCCAGTGACGATTTCTTTTGCAGTGTAAGTACTCAGTTTCAGGCTTTGGTCCAGCTTTGGGCTTCTTCGTGGGAGTGACAACTTTCTTGTCATTCTACTTGAAGTTCCCTTTCTTTCCCTTTGCCCTTTTCTTGAAACTAGGGATCTTGTCAACCATCAACACTTGATGCTCTTTCTTGATTTCTACCTTCGTCGATTTCAACATCACGAAGAGCTCGGGAATTGTTCTCGTCATCCCTTGCATACTATAGTTCATCACGAAGTTAACTTAGTGATGGTGACTAGAGAATTCTGTCAATCACTATCTTATCTAGAAGATTAACTCCCACTTGATTCAAGCGATTGAAGTACCCAGACAATCTGAGCACATGCTCACTAGTTGAGCGATTCTCCTCCATCCTTTAGCTATAGAACTTGTTGGAGACTTCATATCTCTCAACTCGGGTATTTGCTTGAAATACTAACTTCAACTTTTGGAACATCTCATATGGTCTATGACGTTCAAAAACGTCTTTGAAGTCCCGATTCTAAGCTGTTAAGCATGGTGCACTAAACTATCAAGTAGTCATCATATTGAGCTAGCCAGACGTTCATAACGTCTGCATCTGCTCCTACAATAGGTCTGTCACCTAGCGGTGCATTAAGGACATAATTCTTCTGTGCAGCAATGAGGATAAACCTCAGATCACGGATCCAATCCGCATCATTGCTACTAACATTTTTCAACACACAGTTTTCTCTAGGAACATATCAAAATAAACATGTGAAAGCAACAACGCGAGCCATTGATCTACAACATAATTTGCAAAATACTACCAGGACTAAGTTCATGATAAATTTAAGTTCAATTAATCATATTACTTAAGAACTCCCACTTAGACAGACATCTCTCTAGTCATCTAAGTGATCACGTGATCCAAATCAACTAAACCATGTCCGATCATCACGTGAGATGGAGTAGTTTCAATGGTGAACATCACTATGTTGATCATATCTACTATATGATTCACATTCGACCTTTCGGTCTCCGTGTTCCGAGGCCATATCTGTATATGCTAGGCTCGTCAAGTATGACCTGAGTATTCCGCGTGTGCAACTGTTTTGCACCCGTTGTATTTGAACGTAGAGCCTATCACACCCGATCATCACGTGGTGTCTCAGCACGAAGAACTTTCGCAACGGTGCATACTCAGGGAGAACACTTCTTGATTATTAGTGAGAGATCATCTTAAAATGCTACCGTCGATCAAAGCAAGATAAGATGCATAAAGGATAAACATCACATGCAATCAATATAAGTGATATGATATGGCCATCATCATCTTGTGCTTGTGATCTCCATCTTCGAAGCACCGTCGTGATCACCATCGTCACCGGTGCGACACCTTGATCTCCATCGTAGCATCATTGTCGTTACGCCATCTATTGCTTCTACGACTATCGCTACCGCTTAGTGATAAAGTAAAGCAATTATAGGGCGTTTGCATTTCATACAATAAAGCGACAACCAAATGGCTCCTGCCAGTTGCCGATAACTTCGGTTACAAAACATGATCATCTCATACAATAAAATATAGCATCACGTCTTGACCATATCACATCACAACATGCCCTCCAAAAACAAGTTAGACGTCCTCTACTTTGTTGTTGCAAATTTTACGTGGCTGCTACGGGCTTTAGCAAGAACCGTTCTTACCTACGCATAAAAACCACAACGATAGTTCGTCAAGTTGGTGCAAGGACCGGGCGTAGCCACACTCGATTCAGCTAAAGTGAGAGAGACAGACACCCGCCAGCCACCTTTAAGCACGAGTGCTCGTAACGGTGAAACCAGTCTCGCGTAAGCATACGCGTAATGTCGGTCCGGGCCGCTTCATCTCACAATACCGCCAAACCAAAGTATGACATGCTGGTAAGCAGTATGACTTGTATCGCCCACAACTCACTTGTGTTCTACTCGTGCATATAACATCAACGCATAAAACCTAGGCTCTGATGCCACTGTTGGGAAACGTAGTAATTTCAAAAAATTCCTACGCACACGCAAGATCATGGTGATGGCATAGCAACGAGAGGGGAGAGTATTGTCCACGTACCCTCGTAGACTGTAAGCGGAAGTGTTATGACAACGCGGTTGATGTAGTCGTACGTCTTCACGATCCGACCGATCCAAGTACCGAACGTACGGCACCTCCGAGTTCAGCACACGTTCAGCTCGATGACGATCCCCGGACTCCGATCCAGCAAAGTGTCGGGGATGAGTTCCGTCAGCACGATGGCGTGGTGACGATGATGATGCTCTACCGGCGCAGGGCTTCGCCTAAACTCCGCGACGATATGACCGAGGTGGAATATGGTGGAGGGGGGCACCGCACACGGCTAAGGAACGATCCGTAGATCAACTTGTGTGTCATGGGGTGCCCCCCTGCCCCCGTATATAAAGGGGCAAGGGGGGGGAGGCCGGCCCTAGGAGGGGGTGCGCCAAGTGTGGAGTCCTACTAGGACTCCCTAGTCCTAGTAGGATTCCACCTCCCTTGTTGGAGTAGGAGAAGGGGAAAGAGGCGGAGAGGGAGAAGGAAAGGGGGGCTGCGCCCCTTGTCCAATTCGGACCAGAGGGGGGGCGCAGGCCTCCTTCCTTTTGGCCTCTCTCCTCTATTCCCGTATGGCCCAATAAGGCCCATATACTCCCCGGCGAATTCCCGTAACTCTCCGGTACTCCGAAAAATACCTGAATCACTCCGAACCTTTCCGAACTCCGAATATAGTCGTCCAATATATCGATATTTACGTCTCGACCATTTCGAGACTCCTTGTCATGTCCCTGATCTCATCCGGGACTCCGAACTCCTTCGGTACATCAAAACTCATAAACTCGTAATATAACTGTCATCGAAACCTTAAGCGTGCGGACCCTATGGGTTCGAGAACTATGTAGACATGACCTAGAACTATTCTTGGTCAATAACCAATAGCGGAACCTGGATACCCATATTGGCTCCTACATATTCTACGAAGATCTTTATCGGTCAAACCGCATAACAACATACTTTGTTCCCTTTGTCATCGGTATGTTACTTGCCCGAGATTTGATCGTCGGTATCCAATACCTAGTTCAATCTCGTTACCGGAAAGTCTCTTTACTCGTTACGTAATGCGTCATCCCGTAACCAACTCATTGGTTACATTGCTTGCAAGGCTTATAGTGATGTGCATTACCGAGAGGGCCCAGAGATACCTCTCCGACAGTCGGAGTGACAAAACCTAATCTCGAAATACGCCAACTCAACATGTACCTTCGGAGACACCTGTAGTACTCCTTTATAATCACCCAGTTACGTTGTGACATTTGGTAGTGCCCAAAGTGTTCCTCCGGTAAACGGGAGTTGCATAATCTCATAGTTACAGGAACATGTATAAGTCATGAAGAAAGCAATAGCAATATACTAAACGATCAAGTGCTAGGCTAACGGAATGGGTCATGTCAATCACATCATTCTCCTAATGATGTGATCCCGTTAATCAAATTACAACACATGTCTATGGTTAGGAAACATAACCATCTTTGATTAATGAGCTAGTCAAGTAGAGGCATACTAGTGACGTTATGTTGGTCTATGTATTCACACATGTATTATGTTTCCGGTTAATACAATTCTAGCATGAATAATAAACATTTATCATGAAATAAGGAAATAAATAATAACTTCATTATTGCCTCTAGGGCATATTTCCTTCAGGCTCAGCACATAGCACAAAGCCTGGACTGAACAAGGAGGTTCCTGCCAAGAGGACACCTATGCCCAAGGTCAGAAGGTCCACTCAAGTGCCAGAACAGACTGAATCCAAAGAGGCACCTGCAAAGAGAGTCACAACTTCCAAACCCAAGAAGGTTCCCACTGGAGAAACTATGAAGTTTACCATTGAATCAGAGGATGAAGCTGCTCAGGACAAGAAGAAGAAGAGAGCAAGAACCACAACTACCCAGGTTCTTGGAAAACCCTCAATGAGAAGGGACTCTGAAGAGGAAGAAGAGGTTGCTGCACCAGCACCCAAGGCACCAAAGCTTATGGGTGATGCTATTAGATCAGGGGCTGCAACATCTAAGCCCAAAGAAGCACCCAAAGCTGCCCCCAAGGCCAAGCTTGCACCAAAGAGGAATACCAGGAGTATTCCAGCTGCTGAGAAGAACAAGGCCCCAGTGCCTGATGTTGCTGATGAGGAAGATGAAGAAGCACAGGTCCTAAGGAAGCTCAAGCCCAAGATACCAGACCATAATGATGCCCATCCTGTGGCTGAGGACATGAGGATTAGGAAGGACTCGGGGTTGACGATATGGAGGATGGAAGATCCATATGCCTCAAGAAGAAGAACTGATGTTGATTACAGGTTGAATACAAAGGAACAACAGGACTTCTATGAGACAATCTTGTTGGATAAGAAGCCCATAGTTTGTGATATGAGGTGGGTCGACTAGACCTACATGAAGGACAATGAAGAGCACTATCCTGGAGTGCAAGACAGTTTTGTTGCTTGTGGAGTTGCTGATTTTGTTGGGCAAAAGCTCACCAACTGGAATGATGAACTTATCATGCAATTCTACTCCACAGCACACTTCTATCCAGATGGGAGGATAGTTTGGATGTCTGAAGGTACAAGGTACCAGTTCACTGTTGAGGAATGGGCAAGACTGATCAATGCCCCGGAGGAAGATGAAGATGACCTGGACATTTATGCCAAGAAGAAGATGGACCACAATTCCATGGCACACATGTACAAGGAGATCCCAGACAAAGCTGTAGAGACACATAAGTTTGGATCAGTCCACTATCTTCTGTTAGGGCTGCCAACTATCAATTGGATCCTAAGGCACACTCTGTTGCCTAAGTCTGGTGACCACAACATGATCAGAGGGCATGCCATCAACATGTTGCATTTGTTTGATGTGCCACAGAAGTTTAAGGTCATGAGCCTTATGATTGAAACCATTAAGAGGACTGCAGCAGATCAGAAGAGGAGCTGTGGATATGCCCCTCAGATTCAGGAGTTGATTAACTCAAAGATGGGCACAGGGAAATATCAATTGGATAAGGAACATTTTCCACTTTATCCAGACTTTGAGGACAATCAGGTTGTCATGAATGAGAATGATCCATCATCTGTACATGCTCAAGAGAAGAAGGAGAAGGCAAGGAAGGAGAAGGCTGCCAAGATGCCAACTCAAGGGAGGCATCTGAGTATTTCCTGAAGAACAAGCAGGAGCAGCTTGGTTACTTAATAGCATCAACTCTGAGGATTGAGAAGGGATTGGCCACCCTCACTCGAAATCAGGAGAGCTTGGAAAGAATCATGGAACTCAAATTCCATGATCTAGATGTCAAAGTAACTGAGATTCAGTCAGTTGTGGAGCAGCTACAGGATGACATGTAGGAGAGGCAGGGCAAGACTACCACTAATGTGTTTGCCAGAGTGCCTAGAGCCCAGAGGTCAGTTGCAGTGCCTGTGACAGACACCAGAGCAACATCTTCTGCACCAGCTACAGCCCCTACAGCTCCAGTGCAACCAGCTCCAGCATCAACTCCAGCACCCTCTACTTCAACTGAAGCCTTCGTTCTTGGAGTTATCCGGACACCACCACCTAAAGATCAAGCCTGAGAGTCGATCTAGCACTATGCATTTTCTGTGAACTTTTTGGTAACTTGTTGCCAAAGGGGGAGAAAAATGTATAGATCATAGGCTTCGAGAGAGAGTTTTGCTTTTATTCTCTCTTGATTTGATGGTTAAAACTTGTTTGCTTTTGATTGCATGAGATGCTATTCTTGTGAGACATTGATGATCATGTGTTTGATCATAATCAACACTTATGCATGTTTGATGATATTATCTTATCTATCCTATATGATCATTCACTTTGCTTGGTGATGAGTGCATGTATTCAATCTTTATTATTTTGAGTGCTCCACCAAGATGTATGTGACATGGGAGAGTAACCCATGATCCTAATTCCTTGTGCATTTGCAGTCCAAAGCAAATTTTAAAATATGCACAAATTTAGGGGGAGCTCTTGCTTATCACATACTTCTCAAAGTGACGATGTTTTTCAATCTTATCATCATTTGAATAAGCTTTGATCTATATGTTGTCATCAATTACCAAAAAGGGGGAGATTGAAAGTGCAACTATCCCTAGGTGGTTTTGGTAATTCATAACAACATATAGCTCATTGAGCTAATGCTATTCCAAGACTATTATTTTAGGAAAGCTCAATGAATGGCATGGCATGGATGATGAAAGTGGATCCCTCAAAATACTAAGGACAAAGAATTGGCTCAAGCTCAAAAGCTCAAGACTCTTCATTTTATATTTTAGTGATCCAAGATCACATTGAGTCTATAGGAAAAGCCAATACTATCAAGGAGGGATGAGGTGTTGCTTAATGAGCCTCTTGCTTCATGTGCTTAGTGATATGCTCCAAAACCCTCAGCTACTTTCCCACATCCACAAATGACCTAAACCCAAAGCCAAAATCGGTCACACCGATTCTTCCTATCCGGCGCCACCGATTTCAAAAGTCATAGCCACTGCCACAAACCCTAAGCAAATCGGTTCTACCGATAGGGATCTCGGTCTCACCGAGATGGGATTGTAATCTCTCTGTTTCCCTTCGTAACGTTCGGTCTAACCGAAGTGAGCAATCGGTCCCACCGAGATTGCAATGTAAACTCACTATTTCCCTTTTGTAACATTTTGGTCTCACCGAAAAGAGCAAATCGGTCCCACCGAGTTTACTTGACCAACTCTCTGGAAAGCTTATTACCAAAATCGGTCTCACCGAGTTTGTGTAATCGGTCTTACCGAGATTACGTTATGCCCTAACCCTAACCGAATCGGTCTCACCGAGTTGCATGTCAGTCCCACCGAAAATCACTAACGGTCACTAGGTTTACTAAATCGGTCCGACCGAGTCTGTTGAATTGGTCCCACCGAGTTTGGTAAATTGTGTGTAACGATTAGATTTTGTGTGGAGGCTATATATACCCCTCCACCTCCTCTTCATTCGTGGAGAGAGCCATCAGACTAAACCTACACTTCCAACTTACCATTTCTGAGAGAGAACCACCTACTCATGTGTTGAGGCCAAGATATTCCATTCCTACCATATGAATCTTGATCTCTAGCCTTCCCCAAGTTGCTTTCCACTCAAATCTTCTTTCCACCAGATCCAAAACCTATGAGAGAGAGTTGAGTGCTGGGGAGACTATCATTTGAAGCACAAGAGCAAGGAGTTCATCATCAACGCACCATTTGTTACTTCTTGGAGAGTGGTGTCTCCTAGATTGGCTAGGTGTCACTTGGGAGCCTCCGACAAGATTGTGGAGTTGAACCAAGGAGTTTGTAAGGGCAAGGAGATTGCCTACTTCGTGAAGATCTACCGCTAGTGAGGCAAGTTCTTCGTGGGCGACGGCCATGGTGGGATATACAAGGTTGCTTCTTCGTGGACCCTTCGTGGGTGGAGCCCTCCGTGGACTCGCGCAACCGTTTCCCTTCGTGGGTTGAAGTCTCCATCAACGTGGATGTACGATAGCACCACCTATCGGAACCACGCCAAAAACATCCGTGTCTCCAATTGCATTTGAATCCTCCAAACCCTTCCCTTTACCTTCTTGCAAGTTGCATGCTTTAATTTCCGCTGCTCATATACTCTTTGCATGCTTGCTTGAATTGTGTGATGATTGCTTGACTTGTCCTAAGATAGCTAAAATCTGCCAAACTCTAAAACTGGGAAAAGGTTAAGTTTTTAATTGGTCAAGTAGTCTAATCACCCCCCCCCTCTAGACATACTTCAAGGTCCTACAACAAAGCATATTCATGTTCATAATTAGAGGAGTATTAATTATCATTAAGGATATAAACATATGATCTTCCACCGAATAAACCAACTAGCATCAACTTCAAGGAGTAATCAACACTACTAGCAACCCACAGGTACCAATCTGAGGTTTTGAGACAAAGATCGATACAAGAGATGAACTAGGGTTTGGAGAGGAGATGGTGCTGGTGAAGATGTTGATGGAGATTGACCCCCTCCTGATGAGAGGATCGATGATGATGACGATGGCGATGATTTTCCCCTCCCGGAGGGATGTTTCCCCAGCAGAACAGCTCCACCGGAGCCCTAGATTGGTTCTGCCCAGGTTCCGCCTCGAGACGGCGGCGCTTCGTCCCGAAAGCTTCCTTCTAATTTTTCCCAGGTCAAAACACACCATATAGCAGAAGATGGGCATCGGGGGCCTGCCAGGGGGCCCACAAGACCGGAGGGCGCGCCCTCCACCCTTGTGGATGGCAGGTGGCCCTCCTCTGGTGCTTTCCAATATTTTTTATATATTCCAAAAATATTTTGTGTGAACTTTCAGGACTTTTGGAGTTATGTAGAATAGGTCCCTAATATTTTCTCCTTTTCGAGTCCACAATTCCAGCTGTCGGCATACTCCCTCTTCATGTAAACCTTGTAAAATAAGAGAGAAAAGGCATAAGTATTGTAATATAATGTGTAATAACAGCCCATAATGCAATAAATATCAATATAAAAGCATGATGCAAAATGGACGTGTCAACTCCCCCAAGCTTAGACCTCCCTTGTCCTCTAGCGAAAGCTGATATCAAAAATATGTCCACATGTTTAGAGATAGAGGTGTCGATAAAATAAAATACGAACATGAGGGCATCATGATCATCTTTAGAACAACAATATATATTGTCATATACTTTCTTATGCTAAAGTAACAATTCATTCACAAGGTAAAGTATGAATCAGAAACTTCATTGAGAACTAACAAACTATGATCTCAGCCATTGAAGCAATTGCAATTTATCATAACATCGAAAAGAGTCAATATAAGAGCTTTTAAGCAAGTCCACATACTCAACTATCATTTAGTCTTTCACAATTGCTAACACTCATGCGATACTTATGGGTACAAAGTTTCAATCGGACACAGAGAAAGATAGGGGCTTATAGTTTTGCCTCCCAACCTTTTACTTCAAGGGTAATGTCATCAATAATACTTTATGAAAACCTACATCCGAGTGGATATATATATATACCCAGATCTCTCCAACACATAGTGCTTGCCAAAGGAAAAAGTGTAAAAAGGAAAAGTGAAGATCACCATGACTCTTGTATAAGGGTAGAAGGTAAAAATAAAAGACATGCCCTTCGCAGAGGGAAGCAGAGGTTGACATGCGCTTTTATGGTTGGATGCAGAAAATCTTAATGTAAAAGAACGTCACTTTATATTGGCGCTTGTGATAAAGAACTTTATTATGTAGTCCATCGCTTTTATTTCTTCCACATCACAAGTTCGTATAAAGCTTATTTTCTTCACACTAATATATAGGTCATACATATTTAGAGAGCAATTTTTATTGCTTGCACTGATGACAACTTACTTGAAGGATCTTACTCAATCCGTAGGTTGGTATGGTGGACTCTCATGGAAAAACAGGTTTAAGGGGTGTTTGGAAGCACAAGTAGTATCTCTACTTGGTGCAAAGAATTTGGCTAGCATGAGAGGGAAGGGCAAGCTCAACATGTTGAATGATCCATGACAATATAACTTCCTTGTCCAACATCAACTTTTTAGCATGTCATATTTTAATGAGTGCTCACAATCACAAAAGATGTCCAAGATAGTATACTTGTATATAAAGCCTCCCTTTCTTTATTACTTCCTATTAATTGCAGCAATGACCAAAACTATGTTTGTCAACTCTCAACAACTTTTATTCATCATACTCTTTATATGTGAAGTCATTACTCTCCATAAGATCAATATATGATCTTTTTATTCTTTCTTTAATTCCATCAAGATCATAGCGAGATAGCAAAGCCCTCAATTCAAAACTACTCTTTATTGTATAACTCACGGATTTGATTACATAGATAGAGATCAAAACAAAACTCAAAGCTAGATCATACTAAAACTTTATTCTACTAGATCAAGAGATAACCAAAAGGATCGAACTAAGAAAAACAACGAAAAGTAAAGGCGTGATGGTGATACGATACCGGGGCACCTCCCCCAAGCTTGGCAGTTGCCAAGGGGAGTGCCCATACCCATGTATTTACGTCTCTTTCTTCGGAGGTGGTGATGATGGAGTTGTTGATGAAGTAGTGCCACACATCGAGCGTAGGAGATGCTCCAATTTACGAATAATGCCCTGAAGTGCGGTGATATGCTCTTGCAACAGAATATTTTCACGAGTGAGATATTTATTTTGCACACGAACTATTTCAATGATCTTGAAAGCTTCAATTTCAGTAGGGGTAAGATGATTGTAGTAAGGTTGAGGGATGTCTTCTTCTTGTGCTGCTGCCAGAGCTTAATCTCCAGGGACCTTCTTGATCTTATCATCCTCATTAGTTTCCCCAAGTTCTTCTCTCTTCATCTCTATCTTCATCAGCCAAGCATCATTGCCCGCATTGTTGGAGGAGGGGGACGACATGATGCCTGGTCTTGAAAACTTTGGCAGAAAACAGCTCAAAATGAGAACAGGGGATTTTGTCGTGGTACGATGGTCAAAACCTTCGGGAGATTATATAATGATTTTTTTACCGACCAAAAGGAGTATTGTGCCAGAAAACGGAGTCTGGGGAGCACACAAGGTGGCCACAAGGCAGGGGGCATGCCCGGGGGGTAGGGCGCGTCCTCCACCCTTGTGGTTGCCTCGTGCACTCTTCGGACTACTTTTAGTTTTCCTAATTTTTTATATATTCCAGAACAGAGAAAAAAATGCTATTAGAACAGTTTTGGAGTCGATTTACTTACCGTGCCACATACCTATTTCTTTTTGGAGTCTGAAACGTTCTGGAAAGTGTCCCTTATGTACTCCTCCACTGTTACAGTGTCAATTATATTGGTCTCAACATTTATGGGATTACCTGAGATATAATGTTTGATTCTTTAACCGTTTACCACGTTCGGATTTGTGCCTTCAGCGTTGTTTTTTTATGGCACCGGAACGATAGACCTCCTCGATAATGTAAGGACCTTCCCATTTAGAGAGAAGTTTTTCTGCAAAAAGTCTTGAACGAGAGTTGTATAGCAAAACATGATCGCCTACATTGAAGTCACGCTTTTGTATCCTCTTGTCATGCCATCTTTTAACCTTTTCTTTAAACAACTTGGCATTCTCATAGGCTTGGGTTCTCCATTCATCAAGTGAGCTAATGTCAAATAACCTCTTCTCATCGACAAGTTTGAACTCATAGTTGAGCTCTCTGATTGCCCAATAAGCTTTATGCTCTAGTTCAAGAGGTTTATGACAAGCCTTTCCATAAACCATTTTATACGGAGACATACCCATAGGGTTTTTATAAGCAGTTCTTTAAGCCCATAATGCATCATCAAGTTTCTTAGACCAATTCTTTCCAGGTCTATTAACAGTCTTTTGCAAAATCAATTTAATCTCTCTATTGCTCAATTACACTTGACCACTAGACTGAGGATGATATGGAGATGCAATTATATGGTTAACATCATATTTAGCAAGGAATTTACGAAAAGCACCATGAATAAAATGTGAACCACCATCAGTCATTAAATATCTAGGGACTCCAAACCTCAGAAAAATAACTTCTTTAAGCATTTTAATATATGTGTTGTGATCAGCACTACTAGTTGGAATAGCTTCTACCCACTTAGTAACATAATCAATAGCAACTAGAATATGTCTATACCCATTGGAGGAAGGAAAAGGTCCTATATAATCAAAGCCCCAAACATCAAATGGTTCAATAACAAGTGAATAATTCATAGGCATTTCCTGACGTCTACTAATATTGCCAATTCTTTGGCATTCATCACAAGACAAGACAAACTTATGAGCATCCTTGAAGAGAGTGGGCCAATGAAAGCCGGTTTGCAATACCTTATGTGCAGTTCTATCTCCAGTGTGGTGTCCTCCGTAAGCCTCGGAGTGACCCTTGCATAGGATATGTTCATGTTCATGCTCAAGTACACAACGTCTAATAACACCATGTACTCCTTCTTTATAAAAGTGTGGGTCATCCAAAAGTAATGTCTTAAATCATAGAAAAACATTTTATTTTGCTGGTATGTGAAACTAGGTGGTATAAATTTAGCAATGATATAATTAGCATAATCAGCATGCCATGGAGTATTACGAGAAGCATTTATGTAGCTAATTGTTCATCAGGAAAGCTATCATCAATAGGCACTGGATCATCAAGAACATTTTCTAACCTAGACAAGTTGTCTGCAACGGGGTTCTCAGCTCCCTTTCTATCAATAATTCTTGTAACAAGAGAACTCATCTAATAAGTCTAGGTTTAGCATCATTCTTTTCCATAAGATATTTAATAACAGCATGATCAGTGTGAACAGTTACTTTGGAATCAACAATATAAGATCTAAACTTATCACAAGCGAAAACAACTGCTAAAAATTCCTTTTTAGTAGTAGCATAATTTCGCTGGGCACTGTCTAGAGTTTTACTAGCATAAGGAATAACATTAAATTTTTTATCAATTCTTCACCCTAGAACAGCACCAACAGCATAATCAATAGCATCACACATAATTTCGAAGGGTAAATTCAAATCAAGCAGCTGAACAATAGGTGTAGAAATCAAGGCTTTCTTAAGTATTTCAAATGCTTATACACAATCATCATCAAAAACAAAAGGAACATCTTTTTGCAAGAGATCAGTGAGAGGCCTAGAAATTTTAGAGAAGTCTTTAATAAACCTCCTATAGAAACCAGCATGACCAAGGAAACTTCTTATACCTTTGATATCTTTAGGACAAGGCATCTTCTCAATAGCATCTACTTTAGCTTTATCAACTTCAATACCTCTTTCGAAAAAATTTATGCCCCAAGACAATACCTTCATTAACCATAAAGTGGCACTTCTCCCAATTCAAGACAAGATTAGTTTCTTTACATCTCTTCAAAACTCGATCAAGGTTGCTAAAGCAATCATCAAAAGAAGTTCCGTAAACGGAGAAATCATCCATGAAAACCTCAACAACCTTTTCACAAAAGTCAGAGAATATAGCAGTCATACATCTTTGAAAGGTAGCAGGTGCATTGCATAAACCAAAAGGCATATGTCTATAAGGAAAGGTACCGAAAGGGTAAGTAAAAGTGGTCTTTTCCTGATCATCTTTTGACACAGGTATTTGAGAGAAACCAAAATAACCATCTAGAAAGCAAAAATGCGTATGTTTGGATAGGCTTTCTAGAATTTGATCAATAAAAGGCATAGGGTACTGATCTTTTCTAGTAGCTTTGTTTAATTTGCGAAAATCAATTACCATTCTATAACTTGTAACAATTCTTTAGGGGATCAATTCATTCTTACCATTAGGAACAACATTAATACATCCCTTCTTAGGGATACAATGAGCGGGACTTACCCACTTACTATCAGCAATAGGATAAATTATACATGCCTCCAGAAGCTTTAGTATTTCATTTCTTACCACTTCTATCATCTTAGGATTTAACCGTCTCTGATGATCAACAACTGGTTTAGCATCGAGCTCCAAATTAATTTTGTGCTGACATAGAGTGGGACTAATGCCCTTAAGATCATCAAGAGTATATCCAATAGCGGCACGGTGCTTTTTCAAAGTTTGCAATAATTTATTTTCTTCATGCTCTGAAAGGTTAGCACTAATAATAACAGGATATATCTTCTTTTTATCAAGATAAGCATATTTCAAGGTATCTGGCAATTGTTTAAGCTCAAATATGGGATCACCCTTGGGTGGTGGTGGATCCTCAAGGATTTCTATAGGCAAATTGTGTTTCAAAATAGGCCCTTGATTAAAGAATATTTCATCTATTTCCCTTCTTTCATTCATAAACATATCATTTTCATGGCCTAGCAAATATTGTTCTAAAGGATTGGTAGGAGGCACGACAATAGAAGCAAGACCAATAATTTCATCCTTACTAGGCAATTCTTCATCATGGGGTTGTCTACAAAATTTAGAGAAATTAAAATCATGAGACATATCCCCTAAACCAATAGTAACAACATCTTTCTCACAGTCTATCTTGGCATTAACAGTATTCCATAAAGGTCTACCAAATATAATGGGACAAAAATCATCTTGTGGGGAACCAAGAACAAGAAAATCAGTAGGGTATTTTATTTTCCCACACAAGACTTCAACATCTCTAACAATCCCAATTGGTGATATAGTATCTCTATTGGCACGCTTAATAGTAACATCAATATCTTCTATCTCAGCAGGTGTATCATTCATAATTTCTTGATATAAGGTAAAGGGAATCGCACTCACACTAGCACCCACATCACACAAGCCATGATAACAATGATCTCCAATTTAACGGAAACAATAGGCATGCCGATAGTAGGTTTATGTCTATCTTTAGTATCGGGTTTAGCAATTCTAGCAGCTTCATCACAGAAATAATAACATGCCCAACAATAGTATCAACCAATAGATCATTAACCATAGCAATACTATATTCAACTTTAATTTGTTTAGGGGGTGTAGGTGTTCTAGTATAATTCTTATGAACCACGGTTGAAGCTTTAGCATGATCCTTTATTCTAACACGAAAAGGTGGTTTCTCAATATAAGCAATAGGAACAATAGGATCAACATTATAGGTAATAGTTTCTTCCTCAACTTTAATTGGTTCTACTATTTTTACTTCAATGGGAGGATGATATTTAAACCACTTCTCCTTTGGGAGATCAACATGAGTAGCAAATGATTCACAAAAAGAAGCTACTATCTCAGAGTCAAGTCCATATTTTGTGCTAAAATCGCAAAAGGCATCGGTATCCATAAAAGATTTAACACAATCAAACTTAAGGTTTATACTTGACTCCTTACCTTCGTCGAGTCCCCAATCTTCAGAGTTGCATTTAATTCTTTCCAATAAATCCCATTTGAATTCAATAGTCTTCTTCATAAAAGAACTAGTACAAGAAGTATCGAGCATGGATCAATCATTATGAGAAAGCCGAGCATAAATTTTTTGAATAATAATTTCTCCTGAGAGCTCATGATTGGGGCATGAATATAACATTGACTTAAGCCTCCCCCAAGCTTGAGCGATACTTTCTCCTTCACGAGGCCCAAAATTATATAATTCTGATCACGATGAACCAGATGCATAGGATAAAACCTTTGATGAAATTCCAATTTCAATCGGTTGTATTCCATGATCCAATATCATCACATAGCCTATACCATGTCAATGCACTACAAAAAATACACTTCCATGATGATACGTGTTTGTCACAGTAGGTCACGTTTTCTGTCATGCATGTAAATCCATGACGATTTTATGACAGGATCAAGATAGTCATACTTGTGCTGTCGTAGAAGTGTTCCATGACATTACCAAAATTATCATAACGGAAGTGTCCACTTCCATGATGATAAATCACGCGTCATAGAAGTGCTTTCGTCAAGGGTGACCGACACGTGGCATCCATCGTAACGGGTCGTTGTTAAGCTATTGGGTTCCACTTTGGATCCGATAACCCATTAACAGCCCGAACCAATGGGGATTTTCCACATGTAAAATTCTCATTCGCTAGCAGATCCACGTGTCGGCCCAGCGTTCGTGCAGTTGTCATCCAGCAAATGGACGGGACGCGCCTATGATACGTCGACATGTGTTTCGGCCCAACAGTGGCCCATTCAGGTTAAAAGGCCGGGCCTGTCAAAATAAGCGGGCCGACCCATTAGCAGCCTACTTGAGTTAGGCCCATTGACAACCACGGCCCATACAAGTTACACAGAATCGTCCCATCAAAGGTCCATTCTAGATTTCACAATTTCCAGCACATCGTTGGTTCTAGCACGTTAACAGCCTGCTACGTCTTTGGGCCCAATTACGGCCCGAGCTTCTTTCGGCCTGTTAGCAGCCCATCATCAGTTCCAACCCGGCCCGTTAACGACCTGAAACGTCTTTTGGCCATTTTTCGGCCCATTCTGTAGTTGGGCCAACTTCTAGCCCGTTGTGACTTTAGGCATGTCCTCGTCCCATTCTGCAAATGGGCCAATTCCAAGCCCATTTTGTCTTTGGGATTGTTAACGACCCACACAACAGTTGGGCCTATGACTGTGCAACCTAATTTTGGGTCCATTAGCGGCCCATGTTTCGCACGGCAAAATTTTAGCCCGACGCGACTTTTGGCCTATTAAAAGCCTAGTTTGCCAATTGGGCCGCCTCTGGCCCAATACACTTTCGGCCTCTTACTGGCCTATAAAGTAAAAGGGCCGAGACAAAATTGACATTTATTTCGGCCTGCTAGAGGCCCGCTGGCCATTTCCATTTAGACGGGCCTACCGAGCTTTCGGCCTGTTAACGGCCTGCTAAGAAACATTTTTATGGTGGGCCACATCATTTAGGATCCAGTAAATATTATTTGGCCAGCCCAATTAAGGCCCATTTTGACTACACATGTTTTTCATTCGGATGGCATCCAGGAAATGCTTGGGCGTGCTGGCCCCCGTTTTAACGACATAGCATATTCAAAGAGTTATCCTACTCTATACTATCACCTCTAAGAAACATACACTATACAATAATAAGACTAAGGCCTAAAAACGTAGAATACTCCTACACTATACAATAAAGAAATTACAGCCGATTATACCCACTGGGCATTATAGTTCGGCACCAGTGATAATAAAGCGTACACAAACAGCAAATTACATACACTGGGCAAATAAAGCTCATACATCATGGACACGCATCAAAGAACTTACCATTTGAACTATAGTCTCTTTAGAAAATAGGATTGGCCGGATTCAGATAGCACAATTTTCAGTCTGCAAAATCTCCAATTCCTTCGTGGTTAACTCAGTGTCTCATTTCATTTTTTTGACTCATGCATCTGATACCTGCAAGTCCAATCTCAACTTGTTGATTGCACGTTGAGAATCATGTACACGTTGTCTTGCCACCTCTAGTTGATGCTTGAGAACATTAGCACATTCCAATTCCAATCCATAATCATTTGGTAACGGCCATGCCGCACTGCTCGCAGATCTTTGTGTTGATGTCACTTCATCCTGAAATGTTTCTGTAAGTACAGATGACTAGGGCAAAAATATAGTTACAACAGTGAAGCGAGCAAGACAGACTATTTTGTACATGGCAAAACAGGACTAACAATAATGTTACACATCATGAAGCATAAGCAGGTGATATTTTAAAAATTATAAAAATGGTAGTCTATGCACCCCACATACAGAAATCTCTCTTAGCTCACCAGAGGAGCATGATGTTGGGGCAAAATCAAAAACACAGACAGGTTACAAATTTAGATAGCATGTTGTGTATAAGCAAGCAGTTGGCCATTCTGTGGCTCAAAAGTTCTTAGGGAGCATAATGAACAACAAAGGGATTCATACAAACCTATCACAACTAGCAAAACCATGCAACCATTAGCCTAGTATAAACTACTCCCTCCGTTCCTAAATGTAAGTCTTTCTAGAGATTTCACTGTGAACTACATACGGATGTATATAGACATAGTTTAGAGTGTAGATTCACTCAATTTGCTCCGTATGTAGTATCTTATTGAAATCTCTAAAAAGACTTATATTTAGGAATGGTGGGAGTAGATTGTAAGCCTCATGCAGTAATTGTTGGTTAATAGACTTCAAAGCTTCAGGCACACTTTGCCAGAGTAATTAAATGGTAAGGCCTTAAATTATGCCAACTAATAGTTATACAAGTACCCAACATCAAGCATCATTGTTTGGTCATCTCATTAACTTAGGACAAATAAAGCAACTGAAAAGAGCAATTTAACTATGCCTGAAACAAACAAGAAATTGAACTGTTGAGTTGGCAGCAAGCATACATGCACGCCTCAATAACATCCATGGCCTAGCTACATTTACTGTATAAAGGAACAAGAAATGTAATATTGTTTGCCCCCTATGAAGTATCTCGACTAGTATGTAATCAACAACCTAATAATGATAGTGAGGCTAATGATGTGAATATGCATTTGGTTATGACATTTATGACATCGCCAACTCTACCATGGCAGGAAGCAGGTTCACACTGTTCACTGCTATAAGATGTTTTAGATATTTTAAAGTAGACTACATCCGCAATGAGTGAACAGGCACATTAAAATGTGTTTACATACATCTTATTTACAAAAAAGTTAGAACATCATATAGTAGTGAGTGGAGGGTTTTTTAATCAATGGACCAATGTCTGGGTTATAGGTGAATAACCCTATGCAAGCACAATGTCAGACAAATAGGATGTCCTGGTAATTGTAATACAGTGTGACTTACCTTAACTTGAACAGGCTCAGCGCTGCTCCTACTTCTCTTGCAAGGCTCCTTCCTAACATCTTGTACTTGGAAATCCTCAATCTTATCTTCATTGCACCCCCTCTGCAAGGTGACACAAACTAGTTACTGGTCTACTTGGAAGATAACTATGCACACTTTCTAGTCTATGAACAACACAAAAGGATGATATTATAACAAAACAACACCACATAATGAAACATGCCACATCTCTTGGACACAATGAAATGGGCATTTACTATGTGTGCACTATGTAAAAACTAGGCATACCTTCGAACTGGATCTCTAGGTACTCTTGGAGAGCCTACTTTAGTGCCAAACCTTTATGTCACCTATGAGTTATACAAGCCCCCACTACATCAGCCCTTAGTGTTTAAATTGTTGACAAGCTCTGTTAGGTCAAGAACAACAAGTAATCAAAGCAAACAATCCTAGTATGACTGGCTGATATAAACAAGCAATTGAGAAGATGTGTGAGCAAATCTTACATGTCAAGAAAAGAAGCATAGAAGGAGGCTTAAAGACCATCACTTGACTGACCAGACTTAAGGGGCATTTAAACATCATGTGTCGATGTACAAAAGTAGGGGCTCTCTTTTGTACCCCTTTACTTGTGCGCGGGGAGTCAGAGCCGCGCCCGCGGCCACACTTAGCAGGGCAGAGGAGGGAAGCCAAAGGCGCAAGACAATAAAAGAAACGCCAAGACCAGAGACACAAAGAGCAAGAAGGCGAGGTAGACTCCCCCGGCAAGACCCTTGCCAGGGCAGCCTCCGCAGCCCCGGCAAGACCCTTGCCGGGGCAACTTGCCCAGCACCAACGGAGCGTGCCACCCTTGAGCCCGAGGGTTCCAACGCCATCGACCACATTGGAACCAAGGCTCGGGAGGCACCTCCATGGTGTCATGCAGATCTTCGTGAAGATCATAAGCTCACAAGATCAGATGAGGACCAGAAGACGACGATCCTCGGCAAGATCCCTGCCGAGGAAATCCACGAGACCTCTGGCAAGATCCTAGCCGAGGACGACCGCGATGTCCCGGCAAGACCCTTGCCGAGGACATCTGCGGGGCCGCAGCCAGGGCCACATCTGCCAAGTCTCCACCGCCGTTCCCATACAGCTGCCAGCCCACCAACTAGGCGAGCACCTGCGTGGTGACTTGCGGCCTCTAGGCCAACTCAGCAAGCACCTATGTGGTGGCATGCAGGTCTTCATGAAGACCCTGCCACCGCACCAGCTCAGCAGCCTGCCAGCTTACATGGCGTTGGACGCCTCGTTGGCCTGGGCGCGCGTCGAAGCAAGGCAAAGCAGCGACAGCTGGGATGAGCTTCCTCGCCATCCCCGATAAAGCAAGAAGGGCACGTTGACAGCCTATTAAATGCATTTGTCCGATGGGGCCAGAGGATAGATTCAGCCACTGTACACCTTTCCACCTCATGTGTGCCACTATGACATCCCCTTTTTCTATAAAAGGAGGCCCGAGGCATACTGGAGAGGGATTCGACTCTTTTGGACTACGCACACGCCGTAGCTAGCTCAATAACACTCAAATATACACCAAAGCGGGACTAGGGTATTATGCATCCTCGCGGCCCGAACATGGGTAAACAATCTTTGTGCTAGCTCCTAGACCCGCTCTTTCCACAACCTCGCGCGTGCCGACTGTAGTAGGGATTCCAGTGATCCCATAGGTGTCGTTTTCCACCGACATCTTTAGCACGCCAGGTAGGGGGCGCAGCTGTGAAAATCAGGTCTAGCAGTTAGTTTAGCAGTTCTTCATCACCATGGCTTCCAAGGAAGAAGGTGACCGAATGAGCGGCATCATTTGCGGGTGCAGTGAACGCTCGCGCAGCGACAGGAAAGCTAAGTCACGCAAAACTTTGAGCAATTCTTTTTATATAAGATTATTCTCCTTGGAGATCTTTCCCTCTGTATGAGAAACCTGCACGCAATGGGGCCCTTCCACTATTGGCAACGCCCTTGTTCTGTTTTGAGTTTGCTCAACAGTTCGAGCGGCTGCGTCGAGAACGGCAGGGTGGCCTTCCGCTATTGGCAATGCTCTCGCTCTGTTTCGAGTCCGCTCAATAGTTCGAGCGGCCTGGCTGAGAATAGTAAGGTGTTTCGCCTAGCAGTAAGCACACCCGATAGGCTATTGGGGATCCGTCCTCGAGGCGTCGTGACTTGGGTTACGTGCCGGCAAGCCTACCCAATTAATGTAGGGTGGACATACAAACAGAGATCAAACTGGAAAATAAACATGCATCATTTCAAAGTACTGCAGAGTTATATTACATCAATTGTTGTTGCGGTTCTAACTAAAGATAAAAATTGTCTTGGTCGTGAACCTGCAGGTGATGATAAACGGGGTGCCTAGTCCCGGCGCTGGCCTTCTACCCTCTGAATTCCGTCGACACGGCTGATGATGGGCTCGATACGCTCCTCGAGCACCGCGAGGTCCACATCCTCTGGCAAGCTCTCCAGCGCGGCGTCGAAGTCGAGGTTGGGGTTCCAGTATGCTACCTTGGTGAGGACCTTGGTTAGGGAACCCCGGCAAAGCTGCCGGGCCTCATTGGCCAGAGAGCTCACTTTGTTAGAGCGAAATTGCTCCAAGGATCCAAGAACGCCCTCAAAGAACAGGGTCAGCTTGGCATTGGGACTCATGTTCGGCTCCAGGGCGTACCTCACGTTTGGCATCCCCATGGCAGCCAGCTTCGTGGTGATCCTGCCGGTGACGTTGGCGAGGCGGCTGATCCAGAGGTTTTCGCCCTTCACAAAATCCTCGTGGTTGGCGGCGTCATTCCTCCGCAGCTGCTGTCGTGGTACTAAGGCTGACAGTAGAATAGGGGTAGGTATGGAGAGGCAAGATCCTAGCTATGGAGTAGTTGTGTACGCAAGGGATTTACGAGTTCAGGCCCTTCTCGGAGGAAGTAACAGCCCTATGTCTTGGAGCCCGGAGGCGGTTGACTGGATTATATGTGTATGAATTACAGGGGTGCGAACCCTTCTGCCAGTGGAGGGGGGTGGCTTATATAGAGTCTGCCAGGACCCCAGCCAGCCCACATAGCGGAGGGTTTAAAGTACATTAAGGCCTGACGTTACTGGTAACGCCTTACATAATGTGTCATCATGATCATAAAGACTACTTAATTACAGACCGTTTGGATACAGAGTGGCTCTTGAACTCCTAGTGGTCGAGTGAGTCTTCATGGTCGAGTGTCTTCGAGTCCGTCGAGTGGAATCCTTCCAGGTCGACTGGAAGGGAGTTTCTTCTAAAGATGTCCTTGGGGAGGGTACCTTGGACAGGTCCATGACCCTACCCTAGGTACATGACTTCATCATTAGCCCCCGAATGGATCAAGGTTTGAGTGAGGAAGGAGTTGATAATCTTTCCGACCTGCTTTTTGTTCTGCGACTGTGTCTCACTCTGGATCAATGACTCCTTAGTGAGGCCTCAACTTTTCTTTCAGTCGCCTTGATCCATTCTTTTCATCTGTCGAGTGAACTTTGTGAACTTGGAGATTTCCGAGCAACGGATCATAGGAAATCTGACGTCTGACAAGTTGCTCTGCTGTTAACGGATTTAGCGGGATCCGGATTTCGGGAAGCGCGCGAAGCGGAGAAGACCGCGGTACTCGGATGGGATAAGGCAGAGACGCCTCGATCTTCACACCGCCTTTTTCGCCACGTACCGTCTACGCGACTGTTGCGGGATTTGGCAGGATCGCCCAGGCCTACCAGTCAGTCACTCGAAAGCGACTTCATATAAGGCGCCGGGCGGGGGGTTTTGAACAGTGCGCTCTCATTTTCCCCTCCCTCGTCTCCAGATTCATCTGTTGCGCTCGCAACCTGCTCAGCGCTGCCGCTTCGTGCCTGCCTCGCCGGCGACAATGGTGAAGGAGAAGACGACAGCTTTGGAGCAGGCAAAGAAGGCGACGGCGAAGGCGAAGGGGAGAGCGACCAGTCGGGGCGGATCCTCGTCGCGGTCCAGCCTGCCGCAAGGTTGGATCCAGGGCAATTGGATCCGTTCGACCATCACTCAGAAGGACCTCGACGACCTGGTCAACGAAGGACTGATCCCCCACGAGTCAGCAAGGCTTCCGGGGTCGGAATGGCAGCCGCAGCCTCAGGAGGGTGAGTGCGTCCTCTTAGCTACCCATGTTGACCGCGGGTTTTCTCTGCCACCAAATCTTTTCTTTCGGGGGTTTCTGAACTTCTTCGAGGCACAACTCCATCACTTCACACCCAACTCCATTGCCTATCTCGCCGCTTTCGTGTCTTTGTGCAAAAACTTCTTGGGTTGTCAGCCGCACTGGGGCCTCTTCAAACACATATTCACTTATCGCTCTCAGACGGTGAAAAAGGCTAGTCCGAATGAAGAGAAAAACCCAAGTAATCCAGATGTGCGGGGGTCTTGGGGTCCAGATGAGGAGTAAGAGTGCCTTTCCATCCATGACCCTTCCCGAGTCAGTTAGAGGGTGGCAGTCGACCTGGTTCTACTGCCAAGACCAGTCGACGCCAGGGTAGTCGACTGGGCTCCCTCCTTTCTCCATGAGTCGAGTGAAGAAGCCGTCCTCTCTGAAGGTGCTTCCGGAGGAGAAGTCTCATGTTAAAATTTTGATGGAGCGTGTAGTCCAGCTCATTCGCGACGGGGTCACTGGCATGGATCTTCTGGAGGTTTTCCTTCGACGGCGCATTCAGCCACTCCAATACCGAGGCCACCCGATGTGGTTGTACTCTAGTACCAAAGACACCACTCGGGTCCACCCAGAGGAGGTCGATGACGCCACACTATAGAGGTGGATGACTGCCATCATAGGGAACAAAGATAACCCTCGTGGAGCTAGGAGGATCCCGCCACTCGACCAGTCTTATGAACCAGACAAGGTATGACCACTTATCTCTGACTGTAATCATGTTTCGTCCATTCTGTTTTGCTGCAAATCAGTCGATTGACTTTTGTCTTGTTTTGTTCTCTTTCAGATCACTACTGAGTTGTATTCGATGCCCAACGGGGCGCAAGCACAGACCAAGGAGGAGGAAGGAAGTGGAGGCGAAAGTCAGGAGGAGTGGGAATCGGATGGCGATGAGGGTGATGAAGATGCTGGCTCCGATGAGAAAGAGGAGGAGGAAGAGGAGGAGGAAGTCGCACCTCCCCGTTCTGAAAGACGATCCAAGCTTGTCCATGACACTGCAGTCGAGCGCGGCAAGGGGGTCGCGCCTATTGTGCAGTTGACCAAGCATCCTTGGACGACCTCTCCAGCGCCGACTGAGAAAGCACCGAAGCAATCTCGAGTGGCGTCGTCAAAGCCGACTAAGGCCTTGCCAAAGATGGAGATGGTGATTCCCACTATTTCTGGGTAATGGCGTAACTTGTGTTTTCTTGTTTCACATGGATTTATTCTTGGTCGATTCGTTAGCTGACCGACTGATTTCTGAAACTTCAGTGCTGCTACTTCTGAGACCTCGACCAGACCTGAAGATCAAGAAATGGAGGATGCTGTCACTTCCAACCCTGGTATGACCTTTGTAGTTTCGTTTTCAGTCGGTAGAATCTTCATTTGTAACTTTGAATCTGTTCTGCAGCTCCACCTAATATCATCATTGATCTTCCTGATGATGATGAGGAGGAACCACTGAGCAGAGGAGGAATAGGAGGGCGCCTGCTGGCAAGACAGCTCAGGTCGTATCAGCACCCGAGATGTTGGTTGCGGAGGGGGCAACGTCACTCGGGCTACCGTATCCTTTGCGGTGCCGCTGACGAGTGCTCGCCCTTCGTCGTCGAGTGCTGATCCGCCTTCACTTTTCTCCACCCACCACGTCCCAGAAGACCAAGCAAGCGCTGCTAAAGAATCCATACGCCAGGCGGGGGTCACGATGGAGCAAGTGAAGGCGATCTGAGATGCCAGTCAAGCAGCTTATGACGCCGGTTCAACCCTTCAGAGCAATGTTCAGGTTAGTCGATCACCGCCTGTTCTGTTAGGATATGATACCTGAAAACTTTTCTGAAAATCTTAGTATCTGTCGTACACTCACTGGGTGTGTCGATTGAATATCTGGATTGGTGGGGGCACGCTGAGTGCACCCACTGGGTGTAGTCCCCAAGGCTATGGTGGACTGTTGGCAGTCGACCATAGTCTTTATGTCTCGAACTTTTTCTCATTACTTTCTTTACTTGATCTGGTCGAATGGAATCATAGAACCGATGGGGGCACGCTGAGTGCACCCACTGGGTGTAGTCCCCGAGACCGTGGTCGACTGCTGGCACTCGACTATGGTCTGAAGAACACCTCTCTTTTTTTTTAAACTGTGGCTAACTATTGGTGGTTAGCCTTTCTGTCTTTTTTGGTCGACTGATCGACTCTAGCTGATAGACTAGTGGGGGCACGCTGAGTGCACCCACTGGGTGTAGTCCCCGAGACTATAGTTGAATGTTTAAATTCGACTGTAGTCTTAGAAATACTACGATTTTTTCTTCTTCTTAGTCACTCGGAAGTGACCTATCTTTGATGTCTGTCGATTGGTTCTTCACAAAAATCTTGCGAGCTTGCAGCTCGTTATACTGAGTTGGAGAACAAGCATATCCAGGTCGAACTTGATCTGAAGCTTGTCTAGGAGAACTTCACGAAGGCAAAGGAGGAGGCAAAAGGTATGTTTGGTGAGAACCTTGACGATTGCCTTTGTTTCTTGTCCATTCCCGAGTCTGATCTTACTGTGATTTTGCAGATAAACTGAGGGATTCTTTGAAGAAGAAGGATCTTGACCTCGCTGAGGCACAGAAAGCAGCTTCGGAGAAGACCAAGCTCGCAGAAGAAAAGCTGGCTTCAATCAGCAAACTTGAAGAGGAGAATACCAATTTGAAAGCTGCTCTTGATGCGGCCAACAAGGAGGTCAGTCGACTGAAGAATGACAAGATTGCCTTGAGTGACAAGGCCAGCGAATTGGTGGGAAAGAAGAATGATCTGGAGGCCTATCTGGGAGGGCTCGCCAAGAAGCTATTCCTCATGCTTGAAGGTAACCCTTTGTATCCGACAGGCTTTTAATTATGGTCTTACCACCAAACTGCTGCCTTAACTTCGGGTTGTGTCTACAGAGTTCTGCCAGAACTTTGAGGAGGAGACTGGTCGACTGGAGATGACCTAGATCCTATCAACTCCCCTGTGAAGGATGAAGCCGCCATGAACGTGCTCCGACTCGAGTCTCGTGTTGCTGCTGTGGTTGACTATCTTGCAAGACTGAAGGTTGCAACGTCGCGCATCGACACGGCACTCTGGCCAGGAGAAACACTTCAGAATGACCTTGAGTCTCTGATGACTCGACTGAACGAAGTTCCAAGTCGAGTGCAAGAATGGAAGAAGTCTTCTGCCAAGTGTGGTGCCGATGTTGCTCTGTCTCTGGTCCGTGTTCACTGCAAGGACGCGCGAGAGGACAAGCTGGCGGCTCTCAAGGTAGCCAATACCAAGAAGCATGACTTTCGATCCTTCATGGAGACCTTCATCGCTGCTGCCACTCGGATCGCGGATGGAATCGACTTGGACAAGTTTGTTGCGCCTTCCAGCCCTCCACAGGAGGGGTAAAAAACTTCTATGCTTGATGCCTTAAATTTGCCTCGGTATGCCGAGTGGTTTTTGTAACCGATAAACTTTAACAGGCTTGGTGCATGAGCACTTCTGGTTCCATAGGACGTTATCTGAACTTGGATTTGACGTTGAATATGTTTGCATCTGCCTCAGAACGAACATTGTCTTTCGCTTGGTCTGTATGCTGGTGTTTGAGATGCTCTTTTGCAGGTAGGGATGAAGCACATATTGCAATCGACTTGGACCTCGTCATACTTAGGCTAGCACCGGGCCGCAGCTAAGCCCCCGAGTGGAAAGCTTGCTCTCCACTCAGTAGGATTTTCAAAAACTTAGGCGAGCACTAGGCTGCAGCTAAGCACTGAGTGGGAGGTCTGCTCTACACTCGGTAGGATTTTCAAAAACTTAGGCGAGCACTGGGCTGCAGCTAAGCCCCCGAGTGGGAGGTCTGCTCTACACTCGGTAGGATTTTCAAAAACTTAGGCGAGCACTGGGCTGCAGCTAAGCCCCCGAGTGAGAGGTCTGCTCTCCACTCGGTAGGATTTTCAAAAACTTAGGCAAGCACTGGGCTGCAGCTAAGCCCCCGAGTGGGAGGTCTGCTCTCCACTCGGTAGGATTTTCAAAAACTTAGGCGAGCACTAGGCTGCAGCTAAGCCCCCGAGTGGGAGGTCTGTGTTGGAGAACGCAGTAATTTCAAAAAAATTCCTACGCACACGCAAGATCATGGTGATGGCATAGCAACGAGAGGGGAGAGTGTTCATCCACGTACCCTCGTAGACTGTAAGCAGAAGCATTATGACAACGCGGTTGATGTAGTCGTACGTCTTCACGATCCGACCGATCCAAGCACCGAACGTACGGCACCTCCGAGTTCAGCACACGTTCAGCTCGATGACGATCCCCGGGCTCCGATCCAGCAAAGCTTTGGGGATGAGTTCCGTCAGCACGACGGCGTGGTGACGATGATGATGCTCTACCGGCGCAGGGCTTCGCCTAAACTCCGCGACGATATGATCGAGGTGGAATATGGTGGAGGCGGGCACCGCACACGGCTAAGGAACGATCCGTACATCAACTTGTGTCTATGGGGTGCCCCCTGCCCCCGTATATAAAGGAGCAAGGGGGAGGAGGCCGGCCCTAGGAGGGGGTGCGCCAAGTGTGGAGTCCTACTAGGACTCCCTAGTCCTAGTAGGATTCCACCTCCCTTGTTGGAGTAGGAGAAGGGGAAAGAGGGGGAGAGGGAGAAGGAAAGGGGGGCTGCGCCCCTTGTCCAACGCGGTTGATGTAGTCGTACGTCTTCACGATCCGATCGATCCAAGCACCGAACGTATGGCACCTCCGAGTTTAGCACACGTTCAGCTCGATGACGATCCCCGGGCTCCGATCCAGCAAAGCTTCAGGGATGAGTTCCTTCAGCACGACGGCGTGGTGACGATGATGATGCTCTACCGGCGCAGGGCTTCGCCTAAACTCCGCAATGATATGACCGAGGTGGAATATGGTGGAGGGGGGCACCGCACACGGCTAAGGAACGATCCGTAGATCAACTTGTGTCTATGGGGTGCCCCCTGCCCCCGTATATAAAGGAGGGAGGGGGAGGCCGGCCGGCCCTTGTTGGGCGCGCCAGGAGGAGGAGTCCTCCTCCTAGTAGGAGTAGGACTCCTCCTTTCCTACTCCTACTAGGAGCGGAAGGAAGGGGGAGTGGAGGGGAAGGAAAGAGGGGGGCGCCGCCCCCCCTCCTAGTCCAATTCGGACCAGAGGGAGAGGGGGCGCACGGCCCTTCCTGGCCGCCCCTCTCTCTTCCCACCAAGGCCCATGTGGCCCATTAACTCTCCGGGGGGGTTCCGGTAACCCTTCGGCACTCCGGTTTTCTCCGAAATCACCCGGAACACTTCCGGTGTCCGAATATAGTCGTCCAATATATCAATCTTTATGTCTCGACCATTTCGAGACTCCTCGTCATGTCTGTGATCATACCCGGGACTCCGAACAAACTTCGGTACATCAAAACTTGTAAACTCATAATAAAACTGTCATCGTAACGTTAAGCGTGCGGACCCTACGGGTTCGAGAATTATGTAGACATGACCTAGAACTATTCTTGGTCAATAACCAATAGCGGAACCTGGATGCCCATATTGGTTCCTACATATTCTACGAAGATCTTTATCGGTCAAACCGCATAACAACATACGTTGTTCCCTTTGTCATCGGTATGTTACTTGCCCGAGATTTGATCGTCGGTATCCAATACCTAGTTCAATCTCGTTACCGGCAAGTCTCTTTACTCGTTCTGTAACACATCATCTTATAACTAACTCATTAGTTACAATGCTTGCAAGGCTTAGGTGATGAGTATTACCGAGAGGGCCCAGAGATACCTCTCCGACAATCGGAGTGACAAAACCTAATCTCGAATTATGCCAACCCAACATGCACCTTCGGAAACACCTGTAGAGCACCTTTATAATCACCCAGTTACGTTGTGACGTTTGGTAGCACACAAAGTGTTCTTCCGGTAAAAGTGAGTTGCACAATCTCATAGTTGCAGGAACTTTGTATAAGTCATGAAGAAAGCAATAGCAACATACTAAACGATCAAGTGCTAGGCTAACGGAATGGGTCATGTCAATCACATCATTCTCCTAATGATGTGATCCCATCAATCAAATGACAACACATGTCTATGGTTAGGAAACATAACCATCTTTGATTAATGAGCTAGTCAAGTAGAGGCATACTAGTGACTTTATGTTTGTCTATGTATTCACACATGTATCATGTTTCCGGTTAATACAATTCTAGCATGAATAATAAACACTTATCATGATATGAGGAAATAAATAATAACTTTATTATTGCCTCTAGGGCATATTTCCTTCAGTCTCCCACTTTCACTAGAGTCAATAATCTAGTTCACATCACCATGTGATTTAACACCAATATTCACATCTGTATGTGATTAATACCCATAGTTCACATCGTCATGTGATCAATGCCCAAAGGGTTTACTAGAGTCAATGATCTAGTTCACATCGCTATGTGATTAACACCCAAAAGAGTACTAAGGTATGATCATGTTTTGCTCGTGAGAGAAGCTTAGTCAACAGGTCTGTCATATTCAGAGTCGTATGTATTTCGCAAATATTCTATGTCCACAATGCTCTGTACGGAGCTACTCTAGCTAATTGCTCCCACTTTCAATATGTATCCAGATTGAGACTTAGAGTCATCTGGATTGGTGTAAAAGCTTGCATCGTTGTAACTTTAACGACGAACTCTTTTATCACCTCCATAATCGAGAAACATATCCTTATTCTACTAAGGATAATTTTGACCAATGTCCAGTGATCTACTCCTAGATCACTATTGTACTCCCTTGCCAAACCATGGCAGAGTATACAATAGGTCTGGTCCATAGCATGGCATACTTTTATAGAACCTATGACTGATGCATAGGGAATGACTTTCATTCTCTTTCTATTTTCTGCCGCGGTCGGGTCTTGAGTCTTACTCAATTTCACACCTTTGCATCACAGGCAAGAACTCCTTCTTTGACTGTTCCATTTTGAACTATTTCAAAATCTTGCCAAGGTATGTACTCATTGAAAATCTTATCAAGTGTCTTGATCTATCTCAATAGATCTTGATGCTCAATATGTAAGTAGCTTTGTCGAGGTTTTTCTTTGAAAAAACTCCTTTCAAACACTCCTTTATGCTTTGCAGAATAATTCTACATTATTTCCGATCAACAATGTGTCATTCACATATACTTATCAGAAATGTTGTAGTGCTCCCACTCACTTTCTTGTAAATAAAGGCTTCACCGTAAGTCTGTATAAAACTATATGCTTTGATCAACTTATCAAAGCGTATATTCCAACTCTGAGATGCTTGCACCAGTCCATAGATGGATCGCTGGAGCTTGCATATTTTGTTAGCATCTTTAGGATTGACAATACCTTCTGGTTGCATCATATACAACTCTTCTATAGAAAATCCATTAAGGAATGTAGTTTTGACATTCATTTGCCAAATTTCATAAAATGTGGCAATTGCTAACATGATTCAGACAGACTTAAGCATCGATACGAGTGAGAGAATCTCATCGTATTCAACACCTTGAACTTGTCGAAAAACTTTTCGCAACAAGTCGAGCTTAGTAGATAGTAACACTACTATCAGTGTCCGTCTTCCTCTTGAAGATCCATTTATTTAACATGGCTTGCTGATCATCGAGCAAGTCAATCAAAGTCCATACTTTGTTCTCATACATGGATCATATCTCAGATTTTATGGTCTCAAGCCATTTCGCGGAATCTGGGCTCACCATCGCTTCTTCATAGTTCGTAGGTTCGTCATGGTCTAGTAACATAACTTCCATAACAGGATTACCGTACCACTCTGGTGCGGATCTTACTCTGTAAGACCTACGAGGTTCTGTAGTAACTTAATCTGAAGTTTCATGATCATCATCATTAACTTCCTCACTAATTGGTGTAGTAGTCACAGGAACAGATTTCTGTGATGAACTAATTTCCAATAAGGGAGCAGGTACAGTTACCTCATCAAGTTCTACTTTCCTCCCACTCACTTCTTTCGAGAGAAACTTCTTCTCTAGAAAGGATCCATTCTTGGCAACGAATGTTTTGCCTTCAGATCTGTGATAGAAGGTGTACCCAACAGTTTCCTTTGGGTATTCTATGAAGACGCACTTCTTTGATTTGGGTTTGAGCTTATCAGGATGAAACTTTTTCATATAAGCATCGTAGCCCTAAACTTTAAGAAACGACAACTTGGGTTTCTTGCTTAACCACAGTTCATATAGTGTCATCTCAACGGATTTAGATGGTGCCCTTTTAACATGAATGCAGCTGTCTCTAATGCATAACCCCAAAACGACAATGGTAAATCAATAAGTGACATCATAGATCGCACCATATCCAATAAAGTGCGGTTTATGACGTTCGGACACACCATAACGTTGTGGTGTTCCAGGTGGCGTGAGCTGTGAAACTATTCCACATTCTTTTAATTGAAGACCAAACTCGTAACTCAAATATTCATCTCCATGATCAGATCGCAGAAACTTTATTTTCTTGTTACGATGATTTTCCACTTCACTCTGAAATTCTTTGAACCTTTCAACTATTTCAGACTTATGTTTCATCAAGTAGATATACCCATATCTGCTTAAATCATCTGTGAAGGTCAGAAAATAACGATACTCGCCACGAGCCTTAATACTCATTGGTCTGCATACATCAGTATGTATTATTTCCAACAAGTTTGTTGCTCGTTCCATTGTTCCGAAGAACGGAGTTTTAGTCATCTTGCCCAAAAGGCACGGTTCGCAAGCATCAAATGATTCATAACCAAGTGATTCCGAAAATCCATCTTTATGGAGTTTCTTCATGCGCTTTACACCGATATGACCCAAATGGCAGTGCCACAAATAAGTTGCACTATCATTATTAACTTTGCATCTTTTGGCATCAATATTATGAATATGTGTATCACTACGATCGAGATCCAACAAACTATTTTCATTGGGTGTATAACCATCGAAGGTCTTATTCATGTAAACAGAATAACAATTATTCTTTAACTTCAAATGAATAACTGTATCGCAATAAACATGATCAAATCATATTCATGCTCAACGCAAACGTCAAATAACATTTATTTAGGTTTAACACTAATCCCGAAAGTATAGGGAGTGTGAGATGATGATCATATCAATCTTGGGACCACTTCCAACACTCATCGTCACTTTCTGTTCAACTAGTATCTATTTATATAACTCCTGTTTCGAGTTACTAATCTTAGCAACTGAACAAGTATCAAATGCTCAGGCGCTACTATAAACACTAGTAAGGCACACATCAATAACCTGTATATCAAATATACCCTTGTTCACTTTGCCATCCTTCTTATCCACCAAATATTCAAGGCATTTCCGCTTCTAGTGACCATTTCCTTTGCAGTATAATCACTCAGTTTCAGGTTTTGGTCCAGCTTTGGGCTTCTTCGCGGGAGTGACAACTTGCTTGCCATTCTGCTTGAAGTTCCCTTTCTTTCCCTTTGCCCTTTTCTTGAAACTAGTGGTCTTGTCAATCATCAACACTTGATGCTCTTTCTTGATTTCTACCTTCGTCGATTTCAGCATCACGAAGAGCTCGGGAATCGTTTTTGTCATCCCTTGCATTATAGTTCATCACAAAGTTCTACTAACTTGGTGGTGGTGACTAGAGAATTCTGTCAATCACTATCTTATCTGGAAGATTAACTCCCACTTGATTCAAGCGATTGTAGTACCCAGACAATCTGAGCACATGCTCACTAGTTGAGCGATTCTCCTCCATCTTTTAGCTATAGAACTTGTTGGAGACTTCATATCTCTCAACTCGGGTATTTGCTAGAAATATTAACTTCAACTCCTGGAACATCTCATATGGTCCATGACATTTAAAACGTTTTTGAAGTCCCGATTCTAAGCCATAAAGCATGGTGCACAAAACTATCAAGTAGTCATCATATTGAGCTAGCCAAACGTTCATAACGTCTGCATCTGCTCCTGCAATAGGTCTGTCACCTAGCGGTGCATTAAGGACATAATTCTTCTGTGCAGCAATGAGGATAAACCTCAGATCACAGATCCAATCCGCATCATTGCTACTAACATCTTTCAACACAATTTTCTCTAGGAACACATTAAAATTCAACGGAACAACAGCACGAGCCATCTATCTACAAACAAACATAGACAAGCGAAATACTATCAGGTACTAAGTTCATGATAAATTTAAGTTCAATTAATCATATTACTTAAGAACTCCCACTTAGACAGACATCTCTCTAGTCATCTAAGTGATCACGTGATCCAAATCAACTAAACCATAACCGATCATCACGTGAGATGGAGTAGTTTTTAATGGTGAACATCACTATGTTGATCATATCTACTATATGATTCACGCTCGACCTTTCGGTCTCCGTGTTCCGAGGCCATATCTGCATATGCTAGGCTCGTCAAGTTTAACCTGAGTATTCCGCGTGTGCAAAACTGTCTTGCACCCGTTGTAGATGGACGTAGAGCTTATCACACCCGACCATCACGTGGCGTCTGGGCACGACGAACTTTGGCAACGGTGCATACTCAGGGAGAACACTTCTTGATAATTTTAGTGAGAGATCAACTTAAAATGCTACCGTCAATCAAAGCAAGATAAGATGCATAAAGGATAAACATCACATGCAATCAATATAAGTGATATGATATGGCCATCATCATCTTGTGCTTGTGATCTCCATCTCCGAAGCACCGTCGTGATCACCATCGTCACCGGCGCGACACCTTGATCTCCATCGTAGCATCGTTGTCGTTACGCCATCTATTGCTTCTACGACTATCGCTACCGCTTAGTGATAAAGTAAAGCAATTACAGGGCATTTGCATTTCATACAATAAAGCGACAACCATATGGCTCCTGCCAGTTGCCGATAACTTCGGTTACAAAACATGATCATCTCATACAATAAAATATAGCATCACGTCTTGACCATATCACATCACAACATGCCCTGCAAAAACAAGTTAGACGTCCTCTACTTTGTTGTTGCAAATTTTACGTGGCTACTACGGGCTTAGCAAGAACCATTCTTACCTACGCATCAAAAACCACAACGATAGTTTGTCAAGTTGGTGCTGTTTTACCTTCGCAAGGACCGGGCGTAGCCACACTCAATTCAGCTAAAGTGAGAGAGACAGACACCCGCCAGCCACCTTTAAGCACGACTGCTCGTAACGGTGAAACCACTCTCGCGTAAGCGTACGCGTAATGTCGGTCCGGGCCGCTTCATCTCACAATACCGCCGAACCAAAGTATGACATGCAGGTAAGCAGTATGACTTGTATCGCCCACAACTCACTTGTGTTCTACTCGTGCATATAACATCAACGCATAAAACCTAGGCTCGGATGCCACTGTTGGAGAACGCAGTAATTTCAAAAAATTTCCTACGCACACGCAAGATCATGGTGATGGCATAGCAACGAGAGGGGAGAGTGTTCATCCACGTACCCTCGTAGACCGTAAGCGGAAGCGTTTTGACAACGCGGTTGATGTAGTCGTACGTCTTCACGATCCGATCGATCCAAGCACCGAACGTATGGCACCTCCGAGTTTAGCACACGTTCAGCTCGATGACGATCCCCGGGCTCCGATCCAGCAAAGCTTCAGGGATGAGTTTCGTCAGCACGACGGCGTGGTGACGATGATGATGCTCTACCGGCGCAGGGCTTCGCCTAAACTCCGCAACGATATGACCGAGGTGGAATATGGTGGAGGGGGCACCGCACACGGCTAAGGAACGATCCGTAGATCAACTTGTGTCTATGGGGTGCCCCCAGCCACCGTATATAAAGGAGGGAGGGGGAGGCCGGCCGGCCCTTGTTGGGCGCGCCAGGAGGAGGAGTCCTCCTCGTAGTAGGAGTAGGACTCCTCCTTTCCTACTCCTACTAGGAGGGGAAGGAAGGGGGGTGGAGGGGAAGGAAAGAGGGGGGCGCCACCCCCCCCCCCTCCTAGTCCAATTCGGACCAGAGGGAGAGGGGGCGCGTGGCCCTTCCTGGCCACCCCTCTCTCTTCCCACCAAGGCCCATGTGGCCCATTAACTCTCCGGGGGGGTTCCGGTAACCCTCTGGCACTCTGGTTTTCTCCGAAATCACCGGGAACACTTCCGGTGTCCGAATATAGTCGTCCAATATATCAATCTTTATGTCTCGACCATTTCGAGACTCCTCGTCATGTCCGTGATCATATCCGGGACTCCGAACAAACTTCGGTACATCAAAAATTGTAAACTCATAATAAAACTGTCATCGTAATGTTAAGCGTGCGGACCCTACGGGTTCGAGAATTATGTAGACATGACCTAGAACTATTCTCGGTCAATAACCAATAGCGGAACCTAGATGCCCATATTGGTTCCTACATATTCTACGAAGATCTTTATCGGTCAAACCGCATAACAACATACGTTGTTCCCTTTGTCATCGGTATGTTACTTGCCCGAGATTTGATCGTCGGTATCCAATACCTAGTTCAATCTCGTTACCGGCAAGTCTCTTTACTCGTTTTGTAACACATCATCTTATAACTAACTCATTAGTTACAATGCTTGCAAGGCTTAGGTGATGAGTATTACCGAGAGGGCCCAGAGATACCTCTCCGATAATCGAAGTGACAAAACCTAATCTCGAATTATGCCAACCCAACATGCACCTTTGGAAACACCTGTAGAGCACCTTTATAATCACCCAGTTACGTTGTGACGTTTGGTAGCACACAAAGTGTTCTTCCGGTAAACGTGAGTTGCACAATCTCATAGTTGCAGGAACTTTGCATAAGTCATGAAGAAAGCAATAGCAACATACTAAACGATCAAGTGCTAGGCTAACGGAATGGGTCATGTCAATCACATCATTCTCCTAATGATGTGATCCCATCAATCAAATGACAACACATGTCTATGGTTAGGAAACATAACCATCTTTGATTAATGAGCTAGTCAAGTAGAGGCATACTAGTGACTTTATGTTTGTCTATGTATTCACACATGTATCATGTTTCCGGTTAATACAATTCTAGCATGAATAATAAACACTTATCATGATATGAGGAAATAAATAATAACTTTATTATTGCCTCTAGGGCATATTTCCTTCAGTCTGCTCTCCACTCGGTAGGATTTTTGTGGCGTACCTCTGAAGGAGAAGGTAACAGTCGACCTGCACCTCGTCCTCCTTGCGGGTTGCACGTTGCATTTGTGGCGTAGCTCGGAAGGAGAGGGTAGCAGTCGACCTGCGCCTCGTCCTCCTTGCGAAGCGCATGTTGTATTTGTGGCGTAGCTCGGAAGAAGAGGGTAGCAGTCGACCTGCGCCTCGTCCTCCTTGCGGAGCGCATGTTGTATTTGTGGCGTAGCTCGGAATGAGATGGTAGCAATCGACCTGCGCCTCGTCCTCCTTGCGGAGTGCACATTGTATTTGTGGCGTAGCTCGGAAGGAGAGGGTAGCAATCGACCTGCGCCTCGTCCTCCTTGCGGAGCGCACATTGTATTTGTGGCGTAGCTCGGAAGGAGAGGGTAGCAGTCGACCTGCGCCTCGTCCTCCTTGTGGAGCGCATGTTGTGTTTGTACTTAGGCGAGCCCTATGCTGCAGCTAAGCCCCCGAGTGGAAGGCTGGCTCACCACTCGACAGGATTTTGTTTAAAGTTAGGCGAGTACTTGGACTGCAGCTAAGCCTCCGAGTGGGAGGCTGGCTCACCACTCGGCAGGATTTTGTTGAACTTAGGCGAGTACTTGGACTGCAGCTAAGCCCCCGAGTGGGAGGCTGGCTCACCACTCGGCAGGATTTTGTTGAACTTAGGCAAGTACTTGGACTGCAGCTAAGCCACCGAGTGGGAGGCTGGCTCACCACTCGGTAGGATTTTGTTAAACTTAGGCGAAATGGATTCGCAGCTAAGCCCCCGAGTGGGAGGCTGGCTCACCACTTGGCAAGGATTTTTTTTACAAACTTAGGCGAAACGGATTCGCAGCTAAGCCACCCACTAGGGGACCTTTATGTGAACAAAAGTAACAACAATCACTGGGAAAATTATAACACTATTGTCTTTGAAAAATGAACTATAGAAGTACTTTTATTACATCTCATCCGAGTGCATACTTAAGTATAAAAGGGGCGGAGCAGCTCCACGTTCCAAGCTCGGGGCTCGTCAATCTGGTGCTCGACATTGTAAAGGCGGTATGCTCCATTGTGGAGAACCTTGGTGATGATGAAGGGACCTTCCCAAGTAGGAGCAAGCTTGTGTGGATTCTGCTGATCCACTCGGAGAACCAAATCTCCTTCTTGGAAGGCTCGACTCTTCACGTTTTTGGCATGGAAGCGATGCAAGTCCTGCTGATAAATGGTCGATCAGATCAAGGCCATCTCTCTTTCTTCTTCTAGAAGGTCGACTGCGTCCTGCCGGGCTTGCTCTGCTTCAGCTTCAGTGTAGAGTTCGACTCGGGGTGCGTTGTGAAGCAGGTCACTCGGCAAGACTGCTTCAGCTCCGTAGACCAAGAAGAACGGAGTTCTCCCAGTTGACCGGTTAGGTGTAGTCCGTAATCCCCAAAGTACTGATGGAAGTTCATCGACCCATGCACCAGCTGTGTGCTTGAGATCGCGCATCAATCGGGGTTTCAACCCTTTGAGAATTAAGCCATTTTCTCGTTCTGCCTGTCCATTCGACTGGGGGTGAGCGACTGAAGCATAGTCGACTCGTGTGCCCTGAGATGTGCAGAAGGCTCTGAATTCCTCGGAATCGAAGTTTGACCCATTGTCAGTGATGATGTTGTGTGGAACTCCATATCTGAATATCAACTCCCTGATGAAGCTGACAGCAGTGCCGGCATCAAGATTCTTGATGGGTTTAGCCTCAATCCACTCGGTGAACTTGTCGACTGCTACCAGCACATGGGTGAAGCCGCTTCTGCCTATTCTTAGTGGTCCAACCATATCCAATCCCCACACAGCGAAAGGCCAGACGAGTGGAATGGTCTTCAAGGCCGAGGCGGGCTTGTGTGACATATTGGAGTAAAATTGACATCCTTCACACTTGTCGACTATCTCCTTTGCCATTTCATTCGCTCTTGGCCAGTAAAATCCCGCTCGGTATGCTTTAGCCACAATGGTCCGAGAGGACGCATGATGGCCACAGGTCCCCGAGTGGATATCGTCAAGGATTATCCGACCTTCTTCTGGCGTTATACACTTCTGACCAACTCTAGTCGCGCTTTCTCTGTACAACTGTCCCTTTATCACGGTAAAGGCCTTAGATCAGCGGACGATCTGTCGATCCGCTTCTTCATCCTGTGGGAGCTCTTTTCTTAAGATATACACGATGTACGACACTGTCCAATTGGGAGTGATCACCAACGCTTCCATGATCAGGTCGACCACTGCTGGAACTTCAACTTCAGTCGGATCTGTGACACTTTTAGGCTGCAGAGCTTCTTCGGTAAAAGGATCTTCTTGAACTGATGGAGTATGGATATGCTCCAAGAACACATCACTGGGAATGGCTTCTCTCTTGGAACCTATCTTCGTCAAATCATCAGCCGCTTGATTCTTCAGTCGGGGTATATGATGGAGCTCTAACCCTTCAAATTTCTTTTCAAGCTTTCTCACTACATTGCAGTATCTGGTCATGGCTGGGCTTCTAACGTCCCACTCCTTCATCACCTGATTGACCACCAAATCTGAGTCGCCATAAACCATAAGGCGACGGACGCCGAGTGAAATGGCCATGCGCAACCCATACAAAAGCGCCTCGTATTCCGCTTCATTGTTGGAGGAATCAAAGTGGATCTGGAGCACATATCTGAGCTTATCTCCTCAGGGGGAAACCAATACTACCCCAGCACCGGAACCATTCAACATCTTAGAACCATCAAAGAACCTTGGGACTTAATGGCTTTCTTTGCCTCGAACTTGATATCAAGGGGAAGAAGTTCAATCGCCCACTTTGCCACTCGACCAGTTGCATTTTTGTTGTGCAGAATCTCTAACAATGGGGCGTCGCTGACGACTGTAATAGAATGATCACATAAATAATGAGCAACTTTCTTCGCGGTCATGTAAATCCCATATACAAGCTTCTGATAATGAGGGTATCTTTGCTTCGATGGGGTCAATACTTCGGAAAGATAATATACCGGGCGCTGAACTTTGAAGGCTTTCCCTTCTTCTTCCCGCTCGATCGTAAGTACTGTACTGACGACTTGTCATGTGGCTGCAATGTAAAGCAACAAAGGCTCTTTGCTGATTGGAGTAGCAAGCACCGGCTGGGTGGAGAGCAGAGCTTTTCGCTCGGCAAACGCTCCATCAGCTTCTGGTGTCCACTCGAACTTGTCTGACTTCTTCATCAGTCGGTAAAGAGGCAATGCCTTTTCACCGAGGCGAGAGATGAATCGACTTAACGCGGCCAAGCATCCAGTAAGCTTCTGGACATCGTGCACACGCACAGGGCATTTCATTCAGACTATAGTGCCAACTTTTTCTGGGTTAGCATTGATTCCTCGTTCGGAAACGAGAAAACCGAGTAACTTTCCACCCGGAACTCCGAATGTGCATTTTGATGGATTGAGCTTGATATCATACCTCCTGAGATTGGCAAATGTTTCAGCGAGGTCAGTCAACAGGTCGGAACCCTTTCGTGATTTGACCACAATATCATCCATGTACGCTTCCACGTTCCGACTGATTTGAGTGAGTAAACACTTCTGAATCATCCTCATGAATGTGGCTCCGGCATTCTTGAGGCCGAATGGCATGGTGACATAGCAGAAGCACCCGAATGGAGTGATGAAAGCTGTTTTGATCTCGTCGGGTCCATACAGACGGATCTGATGGTACCCGGAATAGGCGTCTAAAAAAGACAATCTCTCACATCCCGCAGTCGAGTCGACAATTTGGTCAATGCGAGGGAGAGGAAAATGATCTTTCGGGCAGGCCCAATTGATATGTTTGAAATCAATGCACATGCGAAGTGATTTGTCCTTCTTGGGGACCATGACAACATTGGCGAGCCACTCGGAGTGGTAAATCTCTCGGATAAACTCTGTTGCCAGGAGCCGAGCCACCTCCTCACCAATGGCCTTTCTCTTCTGGACAGCGGACCGTCGAAGATGTTCTTTGACAGGTTTTGCTTTTCGGTCGACTCGTAAACGATGCTCAGCCAGCCCCCTGGGAACACCCAGCATGTCAGCAGGCTTCCATGCGAAGATGTCCCAGTTCTCACGGAGGAACTAGATGAGCGCTTCTTCCTATTTAGAGTCGAGTGTTGTGGAAATATGAGTCGGAGCAGCACTGGGGTCGGTCGGGTGAATGTGAACGGGTTTCGTATCACCAGATGACTGGAACGCTGACTCTGTGGCGGGCTTCTTGGCCCGCAATAAATCACTCGGATCTGCATTTTTCTGATACTCTTGTAGCTCTACCACTGTTATCTGAGCATCGGCAATCTTTGAGCCCTTCTGAAAGCACTCTTGTGCCTTTTTCCGATTGCCAGTGATGGTGATCACACCCTTGGGACCAGGCATCTTCAATTTGAGGTATACGTAACATGGTCGAGCCATGAACCGTGCATAAGCTGGCCTGCCCAAAATAGCGTGATAAGCACTCTGGAAATCCACGACTTCAAATGTTAGCTTTTCTTTACGGAAATGCTTCGAATCGCCGAAAACCACATCTAGAGCTATTTGGCCGAGTGACTCAACCTTCTTTCCAGGGATGACTCCATGGAAACTCATGTTGCTGGAACTGAGTCTGGACATCGGAATGCCCATTCCCTTCAGCGTCTTCGCATACAATATATTCAGTCCACTGCCACCATCCATCAGAACCTTAGTCAGTTGAGTGCCTTCGACGACTGGGTCGACCACCAAAGCTTGCCTCCCAGAGGTGGCTATGTGTGTCGGATGATCAGACTGGTCGAAAGTAATGGCGGTCTGAGACCATTTCAAATAGCTGGGTGTCGTCGGAGCAACCATATTCACCTCACGGTTGATAACTTTCAATCGACTTTTGCTCTCCACATCAGCAAAAATCATCAGGGTGGAATTGACATGGGGGTATCCTTCATCACTGTCCTCTTTGTCCTCAGCCTTGTCCGACTCCTTTTCCTTATCCTTGGGATGTTTCCCTTGAAACTGCTGGATTAAGAGCCGACACTGGCGAGTGGTATGTTTCGGGTAAATGAAGTTACCCTCTTCGTATTTCTTCGTGTGGATGTGACATGGCAAATCCATCACGTCATTTCCTTCCTTGCCCTTCACCTTCTTGGGGCTCCAGGATCCTTTGGGCTTCCCTTTAAACTTGCCCTGAATCACGGCCAAGGCTTCTCCAGGAGCAACTGGCTCGGCTTTCCGCTTCTGCTTCCGACTGGAGTTTCCTTTTTTCCGACTGGCTCGGCTTGTACTTGCCACTCTGGAGTCGATCCTTCTCCAGATTCTTGGTCATGGTCTCCTCCCGGGCCCTGACCTCTAAAAGCGTCTCCTCAAGACCCTCCAGCTTCAGCTTCAGGTCTTTGATGGATCCGTTGGCTTGGGAGAGTAGCTCGGCCTTGTCAAGGACTGCGGCCTGCGCCTCCGTCAAGGCGCAGCTGATCGTGTCCTTCTCCTTCGCCAGCTCCAGGGCCTTCTTCTTCAGGCCGTCCCACTCCACCGCCAGCTCCTTCACCTTGTCACCATGGACCAGGGCTTGAGCATCGAGTGCCTTCCTGTGCCTCTGCTCCAGCTCCCGGGTCTGCTGTGTGATGAGCTTCTCGACCTCCTCATCCTTGCCATGGAGTGTGGCGGCGAGCGCCTCCTCACGAGCGCTGATGTCCTCCTCCTGGGAGTTCAACTCGGCCTGGTGTTGGTGCCGGGCGGCCTCGGCCCTGGCAGCCTATTCCCTCGCTGCCTCTTAGGACTTCTCAATGTCGGCCTGCTTCAAGATGAGCTCTTGCTTGCGCTCGTCCAGCAGATCTTGGGAAGCCTTCAGCTCTTTGTGGGCCTGGCGGAACCAGACCTACGTCTTAGCGACGCGTTCCTCAAGGTCCGCCTCCGCCTTGTCCGCCGTCGCCACCCTGGACTTCACCTTGTCCAGACGGGCGGGGTGGAGCACCTGGAGCTTTTGGAAGTCGGCGCTCATGGCCTGAAGAAGCCACTCCTCTCGAGAACCGCCACCACCGGTGCTCGGTTCGTCAACAACCTGGAGCTTGGCGGTAGCGAGCGCCTTGTTGTCAAACACCTCCCCCTTGGCCGGCACCCTGGTGCCCGCCGTCCCTGGAAGGTGGACAAATAGGTCGTCGCCCACCTTCAAGTACCTGCCCGAGCCAGAGGCGGCGGAGGAGGAGGGTTGATCATCGACTACCCCCTCCTCAGTAGCAGCCTTGCCGGCCTCCCCCACAGGCCCCTTGCCGGCCTCCTCGGTGGTGCCCTTGCCAGCCTCCTCGGCGGCAGCCTTGCCGGTCTCTCCGGCAGGCCCCTTGGTGGCATCCTCAGCAACGGTCCTAGGGGCCTCCTCGGCGGCATCTTGTCGGCCTCGGCCTCAACGTCCCTGGCGACCTCCTTGATGACGGTGTCAATATCCTTCCGGTCCACCAAGGAAGGACCTGGATACCAAGAAGGAGATTGAGACGGAGCCAAGACCAAGGTTCAAAAAAGAAGAAGAAAGAACAGGGACAGAAAGCAAATGACTTACCCGTGTTGGGCTGGGAAGAAGTGGCCCCCTCCCCGCCAACATCCATCACCGGGACGGGGCCACCATCGCCCAAGTTCACCTCCTCCTCCTCCGTGCGCATGGGCTTGGTGCTTGGTGCCCTTGCCGGGGACGCCCCTCGGGGCGGCGTGGTCGATGGGGGTAGCGTGTTGGGGGTGCCCCTCAGTGGCTCCTCCTGCTGCTGTCCTCCTCCTGCAGCCACGGCAAGGTCAGTGCCAAGGGATCGTACCCCAACACATGTTGATGAGGAGTGAGTGGTGAACGCACACTGCGGACTGAGACGGGGGCTGCGCCGGGGGCTGCTGTCCGGGCTGATCTCCACCACCGGCGTGCGTGAAGCGCCCGCTAGGGGCTGGTCGCCCGTCAAGGCCCTGGCCCTCTCCGCCATCCTCTGGGCCAGCGTCTCCTTGTCCGTGCGAAGATGAAAACAAGTCAAGAAAAGCGGCGCGGTCTGAAAGGAAGGAGATGACAAAGGGCAAGATACTTACTCGTCCTCCACCTCCTCTTTCGCTGCCTTCCTCTTCCTCCTGGGGCTGAGGGACCCAAAATCAAAGACGACCTGCATGTCGACATCTGCAGGAGGAGGGGAAGGGGATGGAGTCCGGTAACGCTTGGACGAAGAAGAGGCGATCGCTTTCCTCTTCGCCACCGCGACCTTCACCACCTTCTTCGCTGCCGCGGCCCTCGTCAGGCGCACGGACTCCCCCTGGACCTCTTGCCGCAGTTCGGTCCTGCCGGGCCGGACCAGCTCGCCAGAGCTGGCCCGCCGCAGGACACGCCTTTTTCCCGTGGCCAGAGGGTTGTCGGTCTCGGCCTCTTCCTCGGTCGACTCCTCGACCACATTCTCAACAAGGGGGGCCTCGGTGTTGACACTGCTGGCCTCCCCAGCAGACCCCGCCCACTGGGCGAGCTCCCTCTCCTCCACGGCCGTGTCGGCCTCATCCTCCATGCCGCCAGCGCTTCCGGCCTCCCTGGCAAGCTCCGCCTCCGCCACCCTGGCGACGATGTAGTCCAGCTCCGCCTCGGTGGTGTCCTGGGTGAGCAGCGGCTCGTCGTGGTCGTAGCCCTCCGACAAGTTGTCGAAGAACTCCTACACTTCATGTGCCAGGGGCTCGGCCCAGGATGGATTGAGGCCGTGCGCATTGAAGCCCGGCATCATGGCAATAATGGCGGACTGGCAAGAGTTGTTGCTCAGCGGGAACACACCCACTGGCAACCCAAACAGGGGCCCCTTGACGGCCTTGCCGGCCTTCGCGACCCTGCCGGTCCTCTCCACCCTGCCATCGATGTACACGTCGAGCTGAAAGAGCCTTTGACAGAAATGGGCGTGTCCCATCATTGTGAAGTTATGCTTCAGGCCAGGGCAGAGCCTCATGACGTCGGCCGCATTCCTGAAGTCCAGGCCGGCCTCCCCTTGTTATGCAGCAGGGCAATTCGGCGATGGATGAAGTCCGCCCCAATCATCTCAAGGGTGAGCCCGGCCATGGTGAGGCGATGAATCCTGGTGGTGGCGATTGAAAGCTTCTTGTCGTTGGCGTCGAGGTCGCTCCAGTCCCCACGGCGGGTCGGCGGGCTCTGACGAACCCGGCAGAACTCCGGCGGGTCCTTCTCCTCGACCCAGCACCACCGGCCCCGCCACTCCTCCACTGTCCCAACTTAGCCCATGACAATCTCACAATCCGCGGAGACAATCCTCCATCGTGGGACATCCGATCAGACTCGGGGTCCCGGTGCACAAGACATTTCGACAATGGTAAAACAAGTCTAGCAAGACCTCCCGGCGTGCCGACACCCTGATAGTAGCCGCGCGTATCTCGTCTCAGGCCACGATTGATGAGCTATGGTTAAAGCAACCAAATACCCCAAGTTGCCAAGGGGCGGTGCCGCAAGCTGCTCTAGTTTGGGACCAACACCATCAGCACTGGCCCCCCTGTATTATGTTGAATTAAGGAACCTCATGGATGCGACCCCCTATGCCAATTTAATTAATTAATTCAATATTATTATGTTGGCAAATGTTAAAACCAATGTTGGGCCTTGCTGGAAGAGTTTTATTCAAAGCGAACTGTCAAGAGGGGCCCATAAACCCTCACCGTGTTAGGGACGCAAAAACAATGAACATAACACTGGTATGACGGAAACTAGGGCGGCAAGAGTGGAACAAAACACCAGACAAAAGGCCGAGCCTTCCACCCTTTACCAACATGTCCCAACATGGAACAACCTGCAACTGCACCTACAACTAGCAACGCTATAAGAGGGGCTGAGCAACGTGGTAACATAGCCAAACAACAGTTTGCTGGGACGGTGGAAAAGTTTAGGGGATTTCATGGCAATTTGGGAGGCTTGATAAACAAGTGGTAGGAAGCGCAACATAGCGACAACATCGAGACAACTAGCATAGCAATGATAGTAGTGAGATCCAAGGTGACGGTCATCTTGCCTGAAATCCCGCTAGGAAGAAGACCGAATCCATGAAGTAGATGAACCAACGTAGTCGAACAGATCCTCACAATCGCAACGTTACAAGAGCTATTGAGAAGAAGCACAACCGGAAAGAAGCAAACAACATGGTAAACACACAAGCATAAACATGGCATGATGATCAACCAAGTATGATGCATGTCCGATTTAAATATGCATGGCATGGCAAAGTGCAACAAACAATACTACAAATTAAGTGGAGCTCAATATGCAACGAGTTGCATATTGACGAAACACCACATTCAATTATTTAGTTACTCTCGTTTAAGTTATTCAACAATTATTAAATGTTAATTAACATGGCAAGAGGTGAAGCATAATGAAACTACCTAGCTAGGCAATTTAAATGAGGCTAGAAATAACAAACAACAATTCCGGAAAATCCCAATATGTTATTTAGCAATTTAATGCAAACAACAATTTTAAACATTTTAAATGTTGTTATCATGATGCGGATGACATATACAAGTTTTATGCAATTTTATGAAATGTTGACATGAACATGTTATGAAGCATTTGGTCACCATGGCGGAACGAAAGGGGTGCCACGGCAACGAAACTGAAAATGATGCCACGACAACATATCGGTTCCAGTAGCTCACGGAGATACCGGTGCAAAAGGAAGTGGGCATGAATGTGTCATGTAAGGATGGTGGGGTGATCCCGGATTCCGGGTTCCCATGGGCGGCGGCATGGCAAACGAGGAGGAACGTACAAAGACATCTCGGACACGGCGATGTGGATCTAGCGGGGAACGGCGATGGACGACGAACTCGGGGCTGTGGGCGCCATGTCGCCAGAGTTCGTGGTGGTGGGCCGGAGGGGGACGAGAGCTCGGGATCGAGGAACTCCTCTCGATCCAGACAAGTGGGACTGCTGATGTTGTTGGGTGGCCGGTGACGACGAGCTCCGATAAGGGCCGGACGCGAGGGGAGGCGCTGGTCGGGAGAGAGCTCGAGATCGAGCTCCTCTTGATCTGAAGTGGGTGGATCGAGGGAATCGGAAGCTGCTTGGGGGGATCAGGCAGGGGAGATCCCGAGGGGGATTCAGTGGAGTGGCGGCGGCGAAGAGTGGATGGGACAAGGTCCTTAGGTTTTAGGGTTAGACTATTTATATAGGTAGGGGATTAGGGTATGGGTTAATCCGTCCCTCCGATGGAAATCAAACGGTTGAGAAAAATTAGGCTGGGAGAGTCAAAGACAAAACCGAAGATATTTTAGGGATGTTCGGGGATGATCCGAATCCAACGGTGATGACTGAGCAGGTCGGGTTCGGGTAAGTTTTGGACACACGCACGAGGGGGTCTGAGAGAGGTCAACGAGGACAAGGGGCTTGACAAAATGACAACGGAGGCAAAGAGAGAAGGGGCAACTGCGAACGGCTATGAGTTTTTCTGAAAACATGCGGATGCAATGCACATGATGCCATGATGAAATGCAACAAGCAAAAATAAAACACACGGCAAAACTCGGAATAGCTGGAAGTCTTCTGGAGCGTCGGTCTCGGGGCGTAACACCTACTCCCCTCCTTTGGCCGGCGCCCCAAGGGGGCTCTTTTCCCCCTTGGTGGCAGCCCCCTCTTCCCCCAATCCTATATATACTAGAGGATTTTCACCCTATGAGTACACAAGTTTTGGAGTTTCCTCTAGTTGATCTAGTGCACGTTCTAGTTGGTCCTAGTTGACTAATTAGAGAGAGCCCTAGCCATCTCTAATCCTCATAATTAGAAGCCCCGTGTGGTTCTAATCTCCTCCCTCTAATTCTCCGGCGCCGATTAGTTCTGGACGACGAAGCGCTGCCGGATCGTGAAGACCGTACGCGTGCAACCAAGTAGAGAGGCCGTGCTTTCGGTCTTCTACTCGAGGGATCGTTCATGGGAGGTTCACAGGATCATCGTCAATGTTGAGGGACTTCAAGTACGATCCACACCGACTCGTCTACTTCTGTTGCACTCATGGAGTCGGAAACGATCGTTGATCATAACCCGTTATGCATCTTCATATTGTTCTTGGGTGTTCGTAGGGCGATTTTTTGTTTTCTTCTACGTTTCCCAACACCACCAAGGATAGAAGCGCATATTGAAGATGCTTTGCAAGGTGGATATCATTACATTGTATCATGTACAACACAAATGGGGATACATACAAAGGCGTACAAACACCACATGGATACATCAAACTTCATACAGAAGAGCGGCATCTGACTACAAATTAAAAACAAACAAAAAATATAAACGACATCCACCCTGCTAGCCCAGGCTGCCGACCAGGAACCTATCCCAAGATCGACAGAGAAGAAGAAACAGAAGAAGAGCTCCAAAACAAGCAAGCATCGCTCTCACGTCATATCATCGCATTACCTATACCTGCAACTGTTGTTGTAGTAATTCATGAGTCACGAGGACTTAGCAATCCCATTACCATGGATATCAAGACTAGTAAAGCTTAATGAGCATTGAGGGAGTCCTGGACTAGGGGGTGTTCGGATAGCCGAACTATCATCATTGGCCGGACTCCAAGACTATGAAGATACAAGATTAAAGACTTCGTCCCATGTCCGGATGGGACTTTCCTTGGCATGGAAGGCAAGCTTGGCAATACGGATATGAAGATCTCCTACCATTGTAACCGACTCTGTGTAACCCTAGCCCTCTCCAATGTCTATATAAACCGGAGGGTTTTAGTCCATAGGACGAAAAACAATCATACCATAGGCTAGCTTCTAGGGTTTAGCCTCCTTGATCTCGTGGTAGATCCACTCTTGTACTACCCATATCATCAATATCAATCAAGCAGGAGTAGGGTTTTACCTCCATCGAGAGGGCCCGAACCTGGGTAAAAACATCGTGTCCCTTGTCTCCTATTACCATCTGCCTAGACGCACAGTTCGGGACCCCCTACCCGAGATCTGCCGGTTTTGACACAGACATTGGTGCTTTCATTGAGAGTTCCTCTGTGTCGTCGCAATCAGGAAGGATGCCTCTTCCCGTCTTTAAAGACGGCGCCGTTGCCAAGGGAGCTTTGGCCACCAGCCAAACTATCCGGCTAGGTGGTTTTCTTATGACCGCCTGTTCGGCCGCCGCTCCGGCAATGACCTCTCGGGTCATCAAAAGCGATCTTCACGTCAACTCGGAATTCACCGAGCAGCTAGATCCGTCGGAGCTCTCCTCCGTAAACGAGCTCTTGGATCGCATCGCCGCCCTGGGAGTCGCTACAGACTATGATCAGATTGGGCTTAAAACTGATCTGAGAGAAATTAACTCTCCCCAGGCTACCCACCACGTTGTTGTGGTAGAGGAACAACGCGGTGACTCTTCTTCTATATTAAAGACCAGTTATGTCCGAATTCCTGATCCCTCCGTGCCGGATTCCCGCGGAGGGACGGACGTCAATCAAGTACTGAACCTAAAGTCAGGCAGCAGACCAGATTCGTTGGACAACATCCAGCAATCCAAGCTTCCGAATTCGGAAACTTTTCGGCCCTTGAGCCTCAGATTGGGCGGGGTTCCGAACTTAATTCCACCCGCCCACCCAAACACAAGCGATCTATCTCAAATCCGGCAAGGGCCGCTGAAACAGTACATCATTACTGGGCCAGATTCCTCCTGGTTATGGACAGGATAAAGGACTGCCGTGAGGAAAGCGCAATCTCAATTTTCTGCAATAATTGCACGGACAAGGGAATCATGAACGCCATAAGTCGTCGCGAAATCACACGCTTCGCCGACCTGGCGTCCATAGTATGAAAGTACTGTGCAATGGAGAGTGCCTGGAAAACCAAAACTAAGTTTTGGGACAATTCGGGTCCGAACACAACCCTAGTCCGAAATAAAAGGGTGCATCATGCTCAAGCACCTGGGACAAAAACCAAAAAGCAAAACCCCCCTAAAGGGCACAGAACCGTACTGGAGGGATGGCTCAGCGGACCCTGTAAAATCCATAGTACAGAGGGCGCCACTCCAACACATAGCCTTCGAGCATGTTGGATACTACGGCAGGTGGCCAAAAGTGGCGAAGAGCTTCTAGACCCGGAGAACCAGCCCAACAGTACCAGTACGGTATTAACAGTCTTCGAGACTTTCGCATCAAATAATATGCGAAAACGAACAATCCGTAGCCTCGCCGAAGTCTACCAAGTAGCAACAACAAATCCATGGAGCGACACGGCTATCACCTTCAATGCCAGCGACGAACCTAAATTCCGAACAGCCCGAGCACCAGCCGCATTGGTCCTCAGTCCAATAGTGGATGGCTTTCGTCTTACCAAGGTACTCATGGATGGCGGCAGCGGATTAAACCTCATCTACAAGGAAACCCTTCGAAAAATGGAAATAGACTGGAGCCGCATTGAGCGAAGCAGCACAACCTTTAGAGGAATAATCCCTAGTCAGGAAGCACGCTGCACAGGAAAAATTACACTAGATGTAGTGTTCGGCTCGCCGGACAATTACAGGTCCGAGGAGGTCACGTTCCAAGTGGCCCCGTTCAGCAGCGGATATCACGCTTTATTAGGGCGAGAGGCATTCATAATTTTTCAAGCTATACCCCATTACGGGTACATGAAGCTTAAAATGCCCGGGCCCAATGGAATCATCACTCTTGTCAGTGATCCGGACATAGAGCTCCGCGCCGAAAACAAGATAGCCGCACTAGCCCTAGAGGCACTATCTGAAGCCCTAGCGGCAGGGGAACTCACTGCGCTGCGCTCCACGGTGAACAGGGACGACGTGATACTCGATAAGAGATCCAAGTCCACCTCTTTTAAACTAGCGGACGAAATAGTCAAATTCCAAGTCCATCCAACGGACCCCACAAAGACGGCCTCCATTGGGGCACAATTAAACCCTGATGTAGACGCCGCACTACGAGAATTCCTTCGGGAAAATTGGGACATCTTTGCCTGGCACCCTTCAGATATGCCAGGAATCCCACGCAGGCTGGCAAAGCATAGCCTAAACATCCTAAAAGGATTCAAGCCAGTCAAACAGGCTCTTCGGTGATTTTCCGAACCCAAAAGACAGGCAATGGGAGAGGAGCTAGCCAAACTATTAGAAGCCGGATTCATCAGAGACATAAAACATCCGGACTGGCTAGCGAACCTGGTAATGGTACCAAAAAAGGACAAATCCTGGCGCCTGTGTGTCGATTTTAAAGACCTTAACAAGGCTTGTCCAAAGGATCCTTTCCCCCTTCCCCGCATCGATCAAATCATAGATGCTACCGCAGGGCACGATTCATTGTGCTTCCTCGACGCATACTTCGGATACCATCAAATCAAGATGGCGGAGACAGACCAAGCCACAACGGCATTCATTACTCCATATGGACCATTCTGCTTCAACACAATGCCATTCGGGCTCAAGAACGCCGGCGCAACATATCAGCGCATGATTCAGACATGTCTGGCAACCCAGATCGGCAAGACAGTGGAAGCATACGTAGACGATGTGGTCGTCAAGACCAAACACGTCGAAACTCTAGTAGACGATTTGAGGCTCACATTCGACAACCTCCGAGCATATGACATTAAGCTCAACCCGGAAAAATGCGTTTTTGGCGTACCAGCCGGAAAGCTCTTGGGCTTCATTGTATCCGGTAGAGGAATTGAAGCAAACCCAACCAAGATCCGAGCTCTGTCACAGTTGGATATCCCAAAAGACCTCAAACAAATACAAAAATTGACTGGATGCGTGGCGGCTCTAAGCCGCTTCATCTCCCGCTTGGGAGAAAAGGCATTGCCCCTTTATCGCCTCCTCCGGCGCACCGAACACTTCGAATGGACGGATGCTGCCACGGCCAGACTCGAAGAAATAAAGGCCATATTGGCAACAAATCCAGTCCTGGCCGCGCCCAACTTGGGCGAACCAATGTTATTATATATCGCGGCAACACATCAAGTTGTAAGCGCAGTGCTCGTCGTCGAACGAGAAACAGAAGGACACAAATTCCCTCTTCAAAAACCAGTGTACTACGTATCCACTGTCTTAACTCCATGCAAGTCCCAGTATCCACATTATCAAAAGATAGCATACGCGGTGTTCATGGCATCCCAGAAGCTGCAACACTACTTTCAAGAGTGTTCGATAACAGTGGCCTCCGAAGTACCTCTCAACGACATTATAAACAACCGCGACGCGACGGGCAGGATTGCAAAATGGGCCATTGAGCTCTTACCATTCGACATAACCTACAAACCACGGCGAGCTATAAAGTCGCAAGTTTTGGCCGACTTCATCGCTGAATGGACCGAAGCCGAACTCCCTAAAGAGTACGGCGCATACTCCAATTGGATCATGCATTTCGACGGCTCTAAAATGTTGGCCGGCTTGGGGGCTGGCGTCGTCTTGACGTCCCCAACCGGAGACACAGTCCAATACGTACTCCAGATAATGTACACGGACTACAACAATGCAGCCGAATACGAGGCCCTTTTACATGGTCTCCGGATGGCAGTCTCCATGGGCATTCAACGCCTAGAGGTCCGCGGGGATTCAAACCTCGCAATATCCCAAGTAAATGGAGACTTTGACGCCAAGGATCCGAAAATGGCAGCCTACCGTAACGCCGTCTTAAAAATGTCAGCTCGGTTCGAAGAACTCGAATTCCACCATGTAGCCCAGGGTAATAACCAGGCGGCCGACGTGTTGGCACGCATCGGCGCAAAGCGCGACGCCGTCCCTCCAAACATCTTCCTAGAGCGGCTTTTTAAGCCATCCATACTATGGGAAGAGGAGTCCGGAAACAACAAACTGGAACCAACCGCACCACCCAACGCTGACCATTCTGACACAATCGGTGGCTCAGCCAATGAAATAACACCTTCAGCCCACGAAATAATGGCAGTCATTGCCCCGTGGACAGAACCATTCCTAGCCTACTTAATTAGGCAGGAACTTCTCGAAGACCAAAACGAGGCCCGCTGCATAGTACGGCGATCTAAAGCCTACAAGGTCCATGAGGGAGAGCTTTATAAGAAAAGCACTACCGGAGTCCTTCAAAGGTGCATCTCCGAAGAAGAAGGGCGAAATCTTCTGGCTGAAATTCATGCCGGACTCGGCGGGCACCACGCCGCAGCCCGGGCCCTGGTAGGCAAGGCCTTCCGTACAGGATTTTATTGGCCGACGGCCCGGGCAGATGCTCAGGACTTAGTCCAACGATGCGTCGGTTGCCAGCTCTTTGCTAATCAAAGCCACATGCCACCCACCGCCCTCAAAACTATACCCATCACCTGGCCGTTCGCGGTCTAGGGCCTTGACATGGTTGGACCCCTTAAAGGGGGAACCCACAAGCAAAAATAACTATTGGTCATGGTGGACAAATTCACCAAATGGATAGAGGCCAAGCCAGTTAAAATGGCCGAATCCGGACCTGTGATAGACTTCATATCTAGGGTAGTACACCGTTATGGCGTCCCCCACAGCATCATCACCGATAACGACACGAGCTGGCCGACGAGGTTAAACTCTGGTGCAAAAATATAGGCATCAAGCTCGACTACGCTTCAGTCTATCACCCTCAAACTAATGGTCAAGTCGAACGAGCAAATGGTCTAATCATGAGCGGCATCAAACCTAGGTTAGTGCGGTCCCTCACGGAATCTAACACGCACTGGGTGGAGGAGCTCGACTCCGTACTCTGGGGGCTGCGGACCACGCCAAACCGCACTACCGGATTCACACCATTTTTTATGGTATACGATGCAGAGGCAGTTTTGCCCTGCGATATAATTCATGACTCACCTCGCGTGCGCATGTACGAGGAAAGAGAGGCCGAGTTGGATCGGCAGGACAGTTTGGACTCCTTAGAAGAGGAGCGCGACGTGGCAAAAGCTCGTTCCGCATTCTATCAGCAGCAGGCTCGAAGATATCAAAGCAGAGAAGTACGGGCCAAAACTTATAATATTGGCGAACTAGTTCTACGCCTGCCGGACAAGAAAAAGGACAAACTCAAGCCCAAATGGGAAGGTCCCTTCATCATCGACCAAGTCCTGACCGGCGGAGCATACCGTCTACGAAACGCATCGGACAACCGACTCGAGCCGAACCCATGGAATGCAGCCCATCTCCGAAGATTCTATGCTTAGCGCCGGACTCAGAGTTCATCTCCTTCCTCCGTCCACATTTTATACTTTAGCTGTCTTCTGTTTCTCTCTCTTTTTCCCCCTTTTTCGTAAAGCCTTTGAGGGCTGATCTGCGCATTGTTCGCACACACTTGACGTGCTACTCGCACTCATTATACCCGGGGGCTTCTTTAACAGAAGCTTATTTATACGGGCTTCATGCCCAACACATGTGTCAAACTTCCGCATGTACCTTTTATTCACCATTATATGCATCGATATGACTTAAGTTTTGGCCAAGCTGGGTTGCCTGGCTCCTGTGCTTACCCCTACATTCCCGATTGTTCGGCTAGGAGGTAAAGGGAGCACCTCTGCGATTGTTACTGCCGGGTCAGCCGGATGTGCCGAAAGCTAGCGTTCTTAAGGGAATATTCGGTCGGTGACTTGAAAGATGATTTCTTACTTATTTATTTATCTGCCCCCAGATGCTTTTCTGCTCTTTTCGCAGTCCGGACATGCACTTTAGGGCATGCCTCCCAGGGAAAGGAACCCCTACCGGAACTATACTCCCTGGAAGATGTTTCTTACTAACCATGTAATATAACATAACTAGTTGGGCACTTGTCTGATAAAGCACTAATGACCCCTACGCCTGGTCTCCATGCATGCCCGGTTTTTATATAACCGTGAGGGTATTCGGACACACTCCGGATTGTTGGGTCCCGAGGTTGAAGCGAAAGGTCCGCAAAGACAAATGATCTACAATCCGGCTAGAAGGCATTTTACATGTCATTTTAAATTACATCGTCAAATTGACTGATTGTACTCCTCTTCAATCCCATCTAACAGGCTGTCTAGTTTACAGTCCCGTTGGAAATATTTCGCGGCCAACTCTACTTGGCCGTACATTAGGCTCACAGGGATCTCCTTCCCATCATGCCCCACAAGTCCGACCTCGGCCATGTGGTTTGGATCAGCCTTCGTGTACCGCATCTTCACCATGGCCCAGGCCTCCCTGGCGCCTTGACGGCAGGCCGATATCTTCCACAGACGGAAGCGCTGCCGTACTCCCTAAAGCTTCTCAGCAAGCCCTCCAAGACCCTCGGGTAGGGAGACGGACGACCATAAGGCCTGAACGACGCCGCTCATCGCCTGCCGAACACGTTCGTGCAGTTGCAGCAGCTCGGGAAGAAGGTCACCCGTGGAACCAGGCATTTCCTCCGCCGGACGACCTGTGAGCATACCTACAGACACATTTCTGTCAATCGACTTCCTCGCCGAACTCTTCTTTTCAAAAGAGTTTGCTCAAGCACTTACTGTAAATGCCGCGACGAAGCCGCCGATTCTCCTTTACGAAGTCAGACAGCTGGACCCGAACATCTTTTAGTTCTTCGCCCAGCTGGGTGTTGGCATCTTGGAGTTTGTTCCTCTCCTGCTGCACCCTCATAAGCACCTTCTCGCCGGCCTTCAGCTGGCGCAGCAGATGTTGCTTGTCCGGATCTAGTCCGGCACCCTCTGCAATATTATTGTCAGACTTACGCACACGCCGCACTTCATAAACTACTTATCTTTTCGAAGTATGTATTACCAAAAGGGGTCTCTGTGGCTCCCCCTGCGGCGGCTAGTGCGGCCTCAAGTTGGGCCTTGCACTCTTGAAGCTCCTTGGACAGGTGGGTATTCTTCTCCGTAAGATCCTGCATAACAAATGATCCTTAAATCAGTTATTTTAACTATTTTAAGTCTCGGGGGCTACTGGCATATATAACTATTAAAATTCCTCACGCGTATGTCTATCACATACTGCTCCGTGGCCCTGGTTAAACCATCTCGAGCGGCACGGAGGTGCGCGTCTCCCGCATTAAAGGCATTCAACGCCTTCGCGGAGAAACACGTGTCACAAAGAACCATCCGGCGGCGCCTGTGCTTCATGGCGCTCTCCACCTCAGACCTGGTGGCGGACAACCTGTCGGCATCTTCCGTTGGAGGAGCATCCGGCTCACGCCTTGTGTTCGCCTCCCCCTCCAAACCAGGCGTTGGAGCCTGGCTGGCGGAGGCTTGATTGGCAACCTCTCCGGGCACAGTCCGGCGAGCGCTCTTTCTCCTGGAAAAATCATGAGCGTTAATATACCTCCCAGAAATCTTTCCCTTAAAGACGGTGGTGCGCCATACTGCTGCGGCGACGTTTCGATTCGCGCCGCACTCCTCTTCCGCCTGCTGGGCCGCACTGACCCTTGTTGGTCAGCCGCCACGGGTTCGGCTTCCTACCTTAAAGGCGCCTCCTGCGAGGCACCATTGGTATACGGTGGTCAGAAATAAGCATGGATGAAGTAATGATGTCAAGACTCCGGTCACAGTTACTTGGGAAGCCGGAGATAAACCGGGGTAGTCGCCCGTAATGGCGACTAAAGCATTGTCCACGCTAAGTTGGTGGAACACCCCATCAATCAGCTCCACCTCTATGTCCGGATCCTCTTCGGAGGCCGGATCAAGGGATCGTCCCGGATCCTCGGGTTATGGAGTCAGGCTGTGTATGCCCTCCACGTCCCAACGCAGTTCCTGCGTCGAAATCACAAAGTAAGACACTTAACTTTGGAAATATGGATCGGGTAGATAAACGTCCGCTTACCCAGCTCCGAGGGTTATTGATGGAGAATCCATTCAATGGACTCGCGCGAAGAAAGTCCTCTTTCTCCCCCTTGTACAAGCCGGACAGGATCTTCACCAGATCGGCAACCGATCCTGGCCCCTTGCGGCCATGACGGGTGGCGTCATCCTCCCCGTTGAAATCCCACATAGGGTGGCCCCTATATTGGAGCGGCTGCACCCCTTGCTTGATGCACGTGGCCATGACTCCAATCATGGTCAATCCGGAATGGGCCAGTAACCTTATCCGGCCCATCAGATATTGGACGCCCCTATCATTCTCCCGTTGAGGGCTCCGCGGGCGCCAACTTAGGCGTTTCTTCAGAGGAGCGTTGCTGAACTCCGGAAGGCCGATCCAACTGGGTCCGGCAGTGGGGCGTCTTCCATATAAAACCATTCCGAAGGCCAGTCTTCGGATGCCTTCTTCGGGGTTCCGGATACGTATCCGGTCCCGGTGATGCGCCATATTTCGGCTCCGCCCACTTGATATATCAACCCCTCGTGAGAACGGGGTACGAGGCAGAACAATCTCTTCCACAACGCAAAATGGGCCTCGATGCCCAAGAACAGCTCGCAAAGGGCTACAAAGCCCGCGATGTGCAAGATGGAGGCAGGTGTAAGGTGGTGAAGCTGGAGCCCATAGAACTTCAGGAGCCCCCGGAGAAACGGATGTATGGGAAATCCGAGCCCCCTTATTAGATAAGGGATGAAGCATACCCGCTCTCCTTTGGAGGGATTGGGGACGCTCTCCGCCTGCTTTCCACCCTTGTAGGTGGCCAGTCCGGCTCGAACCAGAACCATGAAGGCTGGGGGAAGGTATCCCTCTGCTTGGAGCGTTACTAGCTCGCTGTGCGGGACTGAACATCTCCTCCAATCTCCTGGCTGAGGGCTGGGAGCGCGAGAGGAGGAGCCGCGTCGACTGTCCATGATGGAATGGATTTTTGTCAGAGGCACTTCGATGAGTACTCGCGGAAGGAGGATGGCGTGATTCGGATCTAGATCATTGCTCCTCTTATAGGCAGCTTATTCGCGCAGCTAGGGGGTAAAACGTAAAAATACCCTGGCTTTTTACATTCATACGACACGTGGAAGAGGGCCATTATTGGACGTGGAAGCCAAGGAGCGCAACATTTATAAGGAAGCCGGACACTATTCGGCAAGCACATGGAGTTTGGAGGAGAACCCGCCTTTCAAAGCCGAAGACAATATATGCGCCGGACTAATCGTCATTGAAGCCTGGTTCGGGGGCTACTGAGGGAGTCCTGGACTAGGGGGTGTCCGGATAGCCGAACTATCATCATTGGCCGGACTCCAAGACTATGAAGATACAAGATTGAAGACTTCGTCCCGTGTCCGGATGGGACTTTCCTTGGCGTGGAAGGCAAGCTTGGCAATACGGATATGAAGATCTCCTACCATTGTAACCGACTCTGTGTAACCCTAGCCCTCTCCGGTGTCTATATAAACCAGAGGGTTTTAGTCCATAGGACGAAAAACAACCATACCATAGGCTAGCTTCTAGGGTTTAGCCTCCTTGATCTCGTGGTAGATCCACTCTTGTACTACCCATATCATCAATATCAATCAAGCAGGAGTAGGGTTTTACCTCCATCGAGAGGGTCCGAACCTGGGTAAAAACATCGTGTCCCTTGTCTCCTGTTACCATCCACCTAGACGCACAGTTCGGGACCCCCTACCCGAGATCCGCCGGTTTTGATACCGACAAGCATGTAATGGTTAAGTGATGAGGTTGCATCAAGCACTAATCATTGTATGGTGGCTAACTTACGAGTATAGCATAACAGTCACAAACTATTAATGATCAAGAAGTGATCCTGAACTACTTACGAGTCAAGCATAACACCACTGTGTTCTCTTTCGAAACTCTCTCGAAAAGAGACGGTCACGGTTACGCACGCGGTTGGTGTATTTTAACTTGAATCTGGTGTCAAATTCTCTACAACCGGATATAATAAATTTTCAAATCGCCACATAACTGCGAGCACGGCTCTCAAAAAAATTTAACCCTGCAATTGGATGTGACAGCCAGGGAGCTTTCCAGGCGCTGTATGCGCTGAATAGGAGTTCTTGATGAGTAGTATCAAGTTTTGCCCATGAAAGCCCCCGACCCAGCTTAACCCAATCTACTAGTCTATTGCATTAGTGTAAAAACAAACTCGTCTCTTTCGTGACGAATTGGCCCAGTCCAGAAGGCGAAGAATGGACGTGGCTGATAGGTCAGGCCTACTGCTCGGGATGTATCTGGTGCACCCACGCTTGTGGTGCTACCGGTGCACCAGATATCGTAGGGCATTTTAAAAAATGTTTAAAAAACTAACACATTGACACAACATCAATGCATGTTTCCATAAATTTTCATATCCAAATTTGATAAATTTTTGAGAAACAACAATGACAAATTTGATATCATTGCGATAATGGCCAAATTTAAAACCCAACTTATTTTTATATACTATTCAGTGTTAGATTTTTTTTTCATTGAGCTATGTTTCAAATTTTGACTTCAACTTAAAATTTTATGACATCTTATATTGATGATGCATGAATGTGCTATTTTTACTAGTATATTTTTTAAATGTGCAACATGAGTTCGGTGCATCCGTGGCACCACCACAAGTCCGGATGTTCTCCCCTGTTGCTGGTTCCTGTTCGCGAAAACGTACAGCGGCACAGGAGGACCTACAGCCTACAGGTGACGTGGGAAAGCGAGGGAGTCCAGCCTTTGGGCGCATCGACGGGTCGTCGCTGGGTTTTCCGGCCCCCAGGACGCCGGGGCCGCAAGAGCGACCGACTATTTTGTTCTTCCGCAGCGACCAACCCATGCGCGCGAGAACAACGCGAGTCCTTTCTTGACCCCCGGCGGCCGGCCAACCCCGACTGCCTAATTTCCGCCGCCCACGGCCAGCCACGCTTCTTTCCGTCCCGCACCCGCACCCGCACCCAGCATGTCGTTCAGCCCTATGGTTAGGTTAAAAAACTTGTCCCGTACCACGCTGTTTTCCACGCCGCACTGTCACGGAGAAAGCTTTTTTTTTTGAATAAAGACACCCAAAGGGCATCTTAAATCTGATTATCATCGAGGAAAACAAAGGCCAGTACAAAGGATAGACAACTGGACGTAGAATGACCAGTAAAAAATAAAATTACAATAAAAAGCATACTAGTCTTCTTCTTCCTCTGATTGTACGCTGCCCGCCGGTGATTGAAAATTGCACTGAACCAACAGCACAGAAAAGCAAAACCTGCAAATGCCCTCGCCACACAAGGCTTTGAAGACCGCAATAGCCACTCGCCCCTTGAGACGAGATCTAAAAGTCGTTGAAGCAGCATCGGCTGGAGCATCACCCCAAGCAGAACAAGCTTGCAATCCACCACCACCAGATCAGAGGGTTGGAGAAACCGGGTTAAGCCACAGAACAACACAGAAGAAGATGTCGTGGTCGCCACACCAAACGCCAGCCAAAAGTACTCCTTGAAAGACACACCAACTGCCAAGATCTGAAGGGAACCAACCGATCTGGGGACACAAACTCTCACAGGCCCTTCGCCGGCGCCGGATCGGACGTCGTCGAGGTAGGGAGAGACCGGAGAGACTTTATTCCAACACGCCATTGTCGCCACCACCTCGTCGATGCCACTGGAGAAACAAAAACCTAAGAAAAATAAAACAAGACGGACGGGTCCCCACTCCTCTTGCCGCCGACGAGGCCGTCGGACGGGAAAGAGGAGGGGGACCGAGGCGGCGGCAGTAGTTGTGGCGGCGGCGGCGGCTTAGGGTTAGGAGGCGGCGGCTGGGGTGCACATGAAGCGAAACTGGTCCAGCGTGAACCTGAACTCGAGCAACCGGGTGGTCTTTTTTTGTCTCAAAAAAAAACCGGGTGGTCCTTTCAAGGGATCGGACAGGTGGTCGGCTATTAGCGAGAAAGAACCCGGTTCTCCTTTCCCCCAGAAAAAAATACGAAATTTAAAACATTTATAAAACAGCATGGGAATTCGATTTTGAAAACGGCATCCGAAAAGAATATCCAACTCACGGCCTCGCGCTCACGCTCACGCACGCCGTCACGCCCGAGTTTTCAAAGGAAGAGAGAGGAGGCCTGCGATCTGACGTCGAGAGCCGAGGACTCGTGACGGCGTGACAGCCACATGTCTCCGCGACAGGCGGCCCCATCAGGACCGTCCAATACCAGGGGCCGCAATATAAAACTGCCGGATCCCATCTACCAAATCAGGCCAAGACAACTCAAAAAAGAAAAAAATCAGGCGAAGACACCGGTAACGTCCCTTCAGCCGTCCGATGGCCCGACTCGACCCCCCTAGAGCCGATCGGGCCGTCCGACGATCTTCTTGGCCAACACCCTAAAATTAATCGCACCCCACGGCTCCGTGGCCCATCCCTCCCCCTTATTAATACCGCGGCCGCCCAGCCTTGGCCCATTATCCTCCGCCACTCCGCTCTCCGAAAAGTTCTTCTTGTTCCGCAAACCACACGAAGAAAAAAAGCAAAGGTGAGAACGGCCTCTCTCGATCTCAACGACGCCCCTCCCCCGTTCGAAATCTCGTCCAAATTTCTTGTCTGGTTTCCTCCGATCAATCGCCAGATCTGGCCGGTCAGGCCTTGTTCACCGAATCTGAATTTTAGAAGAAGAAAAATACGGCGTTTGTCGTTTGATTAGTTATAGGGGGGTTGTTACGCTTTAATTCGTGCTCTTGGCGCTTTGATTCCTGCTAATGGAATCGATTTCGATTGAGATGCGCGTCGCGATCTGGTGATTTAGCGCGGGTTAATTAATGACGCCGTATGCTTGCCACTCTGTAGCGCAGATCTGCTTGGATTCGCTGCACGTGACCTGATTTTTTGCTTGATTGATTTTGCAAGAGATGGCGACCACGAATTGGACGCTCCCCGACCACCCCACGCTCCCCAAGGGGAAGACGGTGGCCGTCGTCGTGCTCGACGGATGGGGCGAGGCCAGCCCCGACCAGTACAACTGCATCCATGTCGCCCAGACGCCCGTCACGGATTCGCTCAAGAATGTAGGTTACCCGCACCTGTATCGTTTTACCTTCGTCTGTTTAGTATGATTATTACGATTGCCTGCATCCTTTTGTCGGATTTAATGTGATTCAGTCACATACTTCTGCTGTAGATGAAGCATCCTGATTGCAGTTGTTGCTTTGGTTTGAGCATGATGATGAATCTGATGCGAATGTTGGACCCTTTACTATAAAAAAACAGTCAATATTGTGCAATCGTAACTAGTGCACACTCGTGTAATTTTCGCTACAATGTTTGTTTACATTACTACTGTAATTCATATGTTGCATCCAACCTGAACTAATTTGGATGTACTGTAGTTTTTTGCATGCTAAATTTTTACCGCATAACTTTGCTTGAGATGTGCAATAACTAAGCTTAACTCTGTTTTAGGGTGCTCCTGAGAAGTGGAGGCTAGTGAAGGCTCATGGAACTGCCGTTGGTCTCCCAAGTGACGACGACATGGGCAACAGTGAAGTTGGCCACAATGCTCTTGGAGCTGGCCGAATCTTTGCTCAAGGGTATGCTGTTTTTTCCCCTTTGAAATTGTATTCTTTGCTGTTAGTACCGATCAGTGCAATTTTTTGTTACAAGTTCTGATACAGTTCTGACTTCAACGGGATTCTTGATAGTATCAATATGGTCTTCTAGTTTTGCATCGCCATCAATTATTTTAGTAACTCTGTAGGAACCATGTCTTGTGGATGCTTTTAGTTTTTTGCTTTGGTTATGTTACATACTTTGCTGTCTAACTGTTTGAGTCGTTTGCATAACCATGTGCTAGACTTTATCAATTACTATTGTCACACTATATTCTTTTTCACTTGTATGCTGCTTTCACATTTTCACTTTTGTATGCTATAACAATTAGCCATTTCAGATTGTTTTCAACAAAGCTAATTAAATTAAATTATATACTTAATTTCTATAGCGCGAAGCTTGTTGATGCTGCTCTTGCTTCCGGGAAGATTTGGGAAGACGAGGGGTTCAATTACATCAAGGAATCTTTCGATAAGGGTACTCTGCACCTTATTGGTTTGTTGAGTGATGGAGGCGTTCACTCCCGGCTAGACCAAGTGCAGGTTAGCTAAGCAATCATTGTTATGGACGCCAGACCTTGTTGTCTTGTGATGATTTGTCAAATATTAAAATTGCTCTGTTTTGTTTCACTTTATTTTCAGTTGATTGTGAAAGGTGCCAGTGAGAGGGGAGCAAAAAGAATTCGCCTTCACATTCTTACTGATGGGCGTGATGTTTTGGATGGCAGTAGTGTTGGTTTCGTAGAGACAATTGAGAAAGATCTTGCTCAGCTTCGTGAGCAGGGTGTTGATGCACGGATTGCATCTGGTGGTGGAAGGATGTATGTTACCATGGACCGCTACGAGGTATATACTCTCATTTTATTGTTTAGTTTTGTAAGGTGCAATTTTGTGTTATATTTTATAGTTGGAAAAATACATTTTCCTGGTGAAATTCAAGTCATGTTTTTTGATACATTGCAGAATGACTGGAGTGTGGTCAAGCGTGGGTGGGATGCCCAGGTACTTGGAGAAGCACCATACAAATTCCCAAATGCACTTGAAGCTGTGAAGACTCTAAGGGCAGAGCCCAAGGCCAATGATCAGTATTTGCCCCCCTTTGTGATAGTTGATGAGAGTGGCAAATCGGTTGGTCCTATAGTAGACGGTGATGCAGTCGTGACTTTCAATTTCAGAGCTGATCGCATGGTTATGCTTGCGAAAGCACTTGAGTTTCCTGATTTCGATAAATTTGACCGTGTTCGTGTACCAAAAATTAAGTACGCTGGGATGCTTCAGTATGATGGTGAGTTGAAGCTTCCAAGCAAGTACCTTGTTTCCCCACCTTTGATTGAGAGGACATCTGGTGAATACTTGGTGAAGAATGGTGTCCGCACCTTCGCTTGCAGGCAAGTACCTAGTTTTCCATTCTATTTGTTCCAATGCTAAGACACTTGGTTCTTCACGTTCATCTCTATACTATAATTCCTGGTCATTAGTTAGTCATGATTCGGGTGCTTGATTACGTGGAACATTACTTATGTCAGGTTAGCATACTCCCATTGAAAACAAATATGGGTCAAGTACTGGGTAAAATGTGAATACGCAAGTCAGATGCTTATTGTATTTTGCCCTAAGCTTTATATTTGTTGCCAATCATATGTCAAATCACCAAAACAGAAAAGTAATTTCATTGGTTTGTTGTACTTTCTGGAACCTATTAGTATAGTTGTCTGGGGGCAAAGCTTAACTACAGTGGCAGTAATTGAAATTATCTACATCTGAATACTTTTTTTCTGAAAGGCCATTCAGCGTTTATTGACCTGATGATTCCCCTATTCTTATAATTGCGAGGGAATCATTATTTTTGCAAACCGTTATTTCAGTTGTTTTGAGGTCTAAAGTTTGTTCTGTGCTTAGAAATTGATCCTATGTTTCTGCACATTTGTATTTATGATTTCTTTTTATTTGTTAATAACAGTGAGACAGTTAAGTTTGGCCATGTCACATTTTTCTGGAATGGAAACCGTTCGGGATACTTTGACGAGACCAGGGAAGAGTATGTAGAAATTCCCAGTGACAGTGGTATCACATTCAATGAGCAGCCCAAAATGAAGGCACTTGAAATTGCTGAGAAAACTCGGGATGCTATCCTTAGTGGGAAGTTTGACCAGGTAAGGAATTCGGAAAGGTGTAACAGGTGACATCCTTGGTTTGCCCCCATAAATTTACATAACATATTATATGCTTGTAGGTGCGTATTAACCTGCCAAACGGTGACATGGTTGGTCACACTGGTGATATTGAAGCCACAGTTGTTGCTTGCAAGGCTGCTGATGAAGCTGTCAAGGTGAGAACAAACAAGAAACTGCGTTTTATGCTGTCAATGTTTTGTTTTCATTATCTATATCCTGAAAGTTGAAATGGTGAATTTACTTGAAATTACACATGTTAGCACAGTTTCAGTGACAAATTCTCTGAAACACTTGTGTTCTGGGACACGCAGTTTCACCGAATGATGGTTCTACCTCATTTGCCTTTTACTTATCTGTATCATTGGTTTCCCTTTAAAACAGATGGTCTTGGATGCTGTGGAGCAAGTTGGTGGTATCTATCTTGTCACAGCTGATCATGGAAACGCAGAGGATATGGTTAAGAGGAACAAAGCTGGCGAGCCGATGCTTGACAAGAGTGGTAGCATCCAGATTCTTACCTCGCATACGCTTCAGCCAGTAAGTGCAATGGCCTTTGATGCTCTTCCTGCAAGACCAATTTTACGTGACAACATTTATCACTTGGTTTTGACCTGCCTGTAAAACTTTGCAGGTCCCTGTTGCTATCGGAGGCCCTGGTCTCCACCCAGGAGTGAGATTCCGCTCCGACATCCAGACACCCGGGCTCGCCAACGTCGCTGCCACCGTGATGAACCTCCACGGCTTCCAGGCCCCTGCTGATTACGAGACGACCCTCATCGAAGTCGTTGACAAGTAAAAAAAAAACACTGTGCTCTCTGAAGCCAAAATTGCTGTAGCCAATTTTGTCGCTATAGTTTTGGGGTGGGTCGAGGAATGATCGCATCATTGAATAATTTGAGATTTGACAGCACGCTTGCTCGAACTTATCATGTGTAACACTGAGAAAGGTGGATTTTACTTGCAGTTAGCTCTATTTTGTAATTTGGGGTATTGCCACGCGGGTTTGCTTAACAGAAGGATAGCGATTTTTGCTCAGCTATATGTGCACTAACCCCAGGTTGTGCCTCAGCGGGCGACTGTCAGTGCAGTGGCGTTTTTTTTTTTGAGATAGGTGCAGTGGCGTCTTTTGACGTGCTCTTGATAGTGTGTGTGACGGTGTGACCTTAGGGCTAGTGTTGGGTCGAGTGGTCAACAGGCCATCGCATGGTCCCATGGGCTGCGAATTCCTTCGGCGACACAGATGACGGTTGAGCGGGAGGCTGGCCATGACGAAGAGAAGGGTCGTGGTAGACAGAGGTGACAACGGCAGCGATTTCAATCATGGCAGTATAATAAACACCAAAAATAATAGTAAAATACATCCAGATCCATATGTCAACTAGCGACGACTCAACACTGAAACGAGTTAAAGGCGTGCCGTCGTCATCACCCTTCCCTCGCCGGAGTCGGGCATAACTTGTAGTAGACATCCGGGAAGTCGTCATGCTAAGACTTCATAGGACCAGCGCACAAGAACAACAACCGTCATCGATGAGAAATAACGTAGATCGAAAGAATCCAACCTGAAGACACATGAACATAGACGAACCACAATCAGATCCGAGCAAATCCATCGAGGATAGATCCACCGGAAACACACCTCCACACGCCCCATGGATGCTTCATGCACCACCGGAACGGGGACTAGGCGGGGAGACTTTTATTCTATCTTTAGGGAGCCGCCGCCGCTCGCCTTGCTGAGCAGGACACATACCCTAACAAATCTCAAAAGAACGACTAACAATGGAGCCTCCAGCCGGACCTTGCCAGAATCCACCGCGCCCCATGGCCCTAAGGCCACCGAAGACGAGGCAGACCTGCGACGGAGCTGACGAAAGGCACAAACCCTAGCGTTTCTTGAAGGAGGAGGAGGAGACGGGCTGCATGGAAAGTGTCGTGAACTATTCAACACAACACACTCAAATACAGACGCAGCAAAAAGCGCCATAACGGTCGATACGGACCGAAGCTCGAATAATAAGCAACCACATAACAACACAACGTTTTTTTAATACAATCAGGAAAAATACAAACATATAACGACACTACGTTCATAGATCAGACACTTATTCGAGTTGATACAGAGCATATTAATCTGACTGACGATCATCCCTCTTGCTTGGATTAGTCTCCAAATCTTTTTTTGTGTGCATAGATTAGTCTCCAAATCCTGATGCTTCCCTAAATAATGGTCCCCACATGTATACGGGCCACCACATAGAGCGTTGCAACGCGGAGCTTCCTGTACACATCGCGACTATATAGAAATTTATTGCATACAAACTTGGGGTGATAAATTGACCACCTACAAACGAAAAGGGAGTTTAAAATATCACAAAAAGCATCTAGAAATTAAATAGCGCATAAGAGAGTAGATGTTGTATATCACGGTACTGTAAAATCAATTTACGAGTCACCGTAAACTATTTTTGCGGTAGCAAATTGGCTGATACCCCTTTGCTCCCCTTGTGAAAACTCTCATCTCGAGTTTTCCTGCCTCTCGCCGGCACCGCCGCCCATCCGCCTAGTGTCGTATGGTCCTTAGACCATGGAGGTGCGGTGGATCCTGGCCTTTGCCGGCCGGAGGGCTTCATTTTAGGTGTCTTTCTGAGTTTTGTTAGGGTTTGTGCCATGCTCAAGAAGACGAGGCGACGACGACTTATGAAGATGGAATAAGGTCCTTCCCGGCTAGCCCCGTTCTAACGATGCTTCTAGTGTTGTCGGAAGGGGTGTGGAGGTGTGTTTCCGGTGGATCTCGTGGGATCCGGTCGGCTTTTGTCTATTGTGGATCCGTCTCGATCCAGTCATCATTCGTCTACGTATGTGTATCTGCAGGTTGGATCATTCCGATTAAATTTTCTCTTCATCAGCGGCGGTTGCTGTTCTGGTGCACTGGTCCTATGGGGCCTTAGCACGACAACTTCACGATTATCTACTACAACAATGTTTGCCCGACTCCGATGAGGGAGGGGTGATGACAGCAGCGCGCCTTCAGCTCACTCCAGTGCTTGTAGTCGTTGTTAGGTGGTCTACGTATTTGGATGTATTTTACTTCTGGTGTTTTTTGTACTACCTTGACAATTGATGAATAGATCAAAATTTTAATCGAAGAAATGGTACCAAATTGACTTTGATAGAACATGTACTACAAAACTGTACAATAAGTTTTTCTTAAATTATCCGGCAAGGCTCGTGCAGTCCGCCTACTCCGGCGACGCTCCGGTGGCCGCTACTAGGCTCCTCCGCCTGCACCGGCAACGGTCCGGCTGTCCGCCTACTCCGGTGACGCTCTGGCGGCCGCTGCCGAGCTTCTTCGCCTACTCCCATGATGCTTCGGCGGCCGCTGCCGAGCTCTTCCACCTGCTCTGGCGATGCTCCTGCTGCCGCTGCCAAGCTCTGAAGCGCCTGCTCCGGCGTTGACTCGTTTATGGTTCACCTCAAAATCGGCCTCAAAAACTGCATATATAGGGTATATGTATGATAATATGTGGTGACCTGCATTTTCTTTTTCGGGATATGCTATTTTACGAGATCTATTCAGTGTATTTTACGACATCGGTACAGTAAAGTTGCTCTAAGACAACAATTTACCATGGGGTGGATTCTGCATTCCATGCGAACAAAGGTGATTCCGAGGTGTAAAAATTTATTGAGTTGGGCAGCGGATCGGAGTCCTCCCTCACCCGATCTGTGAACTGGGATCTCATCCCAGTCGGGCACAAGTGGGTGATGGCCGTCCGAATTGCGCTCCGCCGCGCCCGTGATAACCCACAAGTATAGGGGATCACAACAGTCTTTGAGGGTAGTATTTTATCCTAATTTATTGATTTGACACAAGGGAGCCAGAGAATATTTATGAGTCTTAGCAGTTGAGTTGTCAATTCAACCACACCTGGAAAATAATATCTCTATAGCAAAGTGTTTAGTAGCACAATAGTTTGATAGTTTTGTTGGTAGTAGTAACAGTAGCAATAGCAAGAGGAATAGTTTGTAGTGATTGTAACAACAACAACAATGGTAACTTAGCAAAGATTAATATGAGAAAAGTGTAGGCATTGGATCAGGGATGAATATTTGTGTTGGTTGATATTCATCATATAACAGTCACAATCTAGAGTGATACACAAGAGTTTCAATTCATCAATGTAATATTGGCATGTATTTTGTATATAGTCATACGTGCTTATAATAAGAATTTGCATGATATCTTTGTGCTACCCTCCCGTGGCAGCAAGGTTCATAAGGAAATCTAAGGGATATTAAGCATTAGCAGATAGTGAATACATGAACTCATACTACAGTCATCATCGGAGTGAATCCCAACAGTTGTCACCTTGGGGTCTGCAGATCGTAACACATAGTAGGTGCATACATGTATGTATGCTTTATTATTACTCCAGTGTAAGTTGCCAATACATTCAATATATTGACCTATACGGCTGCAACGTCTCATGTTGCAGGATATTCAGACAAAGAGTAAGGTACCGTTAGGGTCGGGAGTCTGCACTCAGCATCACCAGTGGGCTGTGATGGGACTCATCGTTATTTTCTACTACTTTTCCGCCATTTGATTGAATAAAGCTAGCTATGGGCTAAGAAGATTGTTTTACTTTATAAATTCTGGATCATACGCTGTAATAAATGATGCACTTGTTACTCTGGTAATCATCTATACCATGTGTGCTAGCGAGTCGATCCAGGGATCAGCACGGTTAGCACAGAGATTCAAATCCTTTGAGGTTTGGCCGTTACATTAACGGTCAAGTTCAAAAGATATTGTATGTGAAACATGGTACATTTTTTACTCTACAAGGTTCTATTTGTATGTCCATCTAATAATATAATAATATAGTTAGACAGTATTGTTTAGAAACCTCCAACATGATATTTTAATGAAACTAAAATATAGACAACATTTGCGCATACATACAAGTATGCACTATATAATTTATGTAATTATCAAAAAATATTGTTGAAAGATAATTTTTCGTTACTACTTAATTTTAATTTAGCTTAAATAAAAGCATTAGTGAAATACACTACTACTGGTAATAAATAACAATGATTAACGGTACCAACTAAATTATGTGGTTGGCATACTCAATTTTTTTATGTTGTTGACTATACCAACTCAAATTAAAATTATAGTCTGTAAACTGTAGCATGACATAAAATAACTTTAAATAAGTATAAATTTTGGTATAAACTTGTTACTCTCGTAATCATCTATACCATGTGTGCTAGCGAGTCGATCCAGGAACCAGCACGGTTAGCACAGAGATTCAAATCCTTCGAGGTTTGGCCGTTACATTAATGGTCAAGTTCAAAAGATTATTGTATGTGAAACATGGTACATTTTTTACTCTACAAGGTTCTATTTGTATGTCCATCTAATAATATAATAATGTAGTTAGACAGTATTGTTTAGAAACCTCCAACATGATATTTTAATGAAACTAAAATATAGACAACATTTGCGCATACATACAAGTATGCACTATATAATTTATGTAATTGTCAAAAAATATTGTTGAAAGATAATTTTTCGTTACTACTTAATTTTAATTTAGCTTAAATAAAAGGATTAGTGAAATACACTACTACTAGTAATAAATAACAATGATTAACGGTACCAACTAAATTATGTGGTTGGCATACTCAATTTTTTTATGTTGTTGACTATACCAAGTCAAATAAAAATTATAGTCTGTAAACTATAGCATGACATAAAATAACTTTAAATAAGTATAAATTTTTGGTATAAAACTGTGGAGGAGGTGGCCAAGGATGACCGCAAATAGGTATCCTCGAGTTCCTGTGCTTACAGCCCTGAAGCCGATCATGTTCAGAGGAGGCGCTGAGACCCGACCATGCTTGTGGGGGTGATAACCCAAAGTATCACCTCTCCTCTTGTGGGGGTGAATACCCCAAAGCATCACCTCTCTGTGCGGGGGTGAATGCCCCAACGCCCCAAAATCCTTTACTCATGCAAGACTGATACCCCAAGCCCATGGAGATTCTACTCACGCGCGAGTGATAACCCCAAGCACCATGAAGACTCTAATCATGCTTGGAGTGATACCCCCAAGCACCATGAAGACTCTAGTCACATACCCAGGAGATACCAAATCCTTGTTACTGTCCAAGACTTATGTTATGTTAGTTTTTGGTTAGTAAGTCTGAAATACCTTAATAGTCCGTGTTTTGATCCTAATGCTGTAAGTTTTGGTTAACAAGTTTGTTTTTGTATTCATGATCTGCCATGACTTGATAAATTATGTTCTAGCAAGTTTAATGCTGCAATTTATCTTCTGGGAATTGGTTAACAAGTTGTTTGCTACGTACATCGTATCAAATTGTTACCTAGTAAGTGATGTTTATGAATTACTTTTGGTTCCGATTGGTTGTTCCATTCATTTCTGTACATGCACATTTGGTGCAAATGTTAAAATCTTCACCCAACAAATAACATGACGTGGACACTGCTAACGGTATATGATACCTCTCCAACGTATCTATAATCTATGAAGTATTCATTCCATGTTTACAGTAATTCTATATGGTTTTGGTATGATTTGAATGGAACTAACCCAGACTGACGCAATTTTCAGTAGAACTACTGTGGTGTTGTTTTTTTTGTGCAGAAATAAAAGTTCTCCAAATGCAGCGAAACTTTTTGACGATTTTTTTGGGAAAAAAGAGGCAATAGAAGCTTCGTGGGAGGTCCAGAAGGTGAAGGAGGTGGCCACTACCCACCAGGGCCCTGGTGCCTAGTGGGCCCCGTGAAGCCCATCTTGACGTGAGACCGATGCCAAAAAATCCTATAAATAGAGAAACCCCCAGAAATAACCCTAGAACTTGGACTCCGCCTCCGCACGCCTCTGTACCTTCGAAATACAATCTGGAGCCCTGTCGGAGGACGAAATCATCACTGGAGGCCATCTTCATCATCTCGGCGGTCTCGATGATGACGAGGGAGTAGTTCAGCCTCGGAGCTGAGGGTATGTACTAGTAGCCATGTGTTTGATCTCTCTCTCTCTCTCTCTCTCTCTCTCTCTCGTGTTCTTGATTTGGCATGATCTTGATGTACCGCAAGCTTTGTTAATATAGTTGGATCATATGGTGTTTCTCCCTCTCTATGTTGTTGCGATGAATTGTGTTTTTACCTTTGAGGTTTCATTATTATCGGATTGAATACTTTTATGGATTTGAGAACACTTGATGTATGTCTTGCATATGAATACCCGTGGTGACAATGGGGTATTATATTGATTCACTTGATGTATATTTTGGCACTCAACTCACAGATTCCCGAGGTGACATTGGGGTAATCTATGCACAAGGGTTGATGCACGTTGTCGTCCTACTTTCTCCGATAGAAATCTTGAGGCACTCTTTGAAGTTCTTTATGTTGGATTGAATATTATGAATCTGAAGTTGTTTGATGCATATTGTATAATTGACTCACGGATGCTTGTGGTGACATTGGAGTATCTAGGTGACATTAGAGTTGGTTGATGTGTATCATATGATGTTATTTTAGTACGAACTCTAGGGTTGTTTGTGACACTTATAGGAATAGCTCAATAGCTTGATCGGAAAGGATAACTTTGAGGTGGTTTTGTACCCTACAAACAATTTCATCTTATGTTCTCCTCTAGATAAGAACTTTGGAGTGATTCTTTATCGCACGTTGAGGGATTGTTATATGATTCAATCATGTTAGAATTGTTGAGAGATTGCACCAGTGAAAGTATGAACCCTAGGCCTTATTTCTAAGCATTGCAATATCGTTTGTGCTTTGTTTTATCACTTGCTACCTTTCTGTTTTTTTATTTTCAGATTACAAAAACCTATATCTACTATCCATACTACAGTTGTATCACCATCTCTTCGCCGAACTAGTGCACCTATACAATTTACCATTGTAGTTTGTGTGTTGGGGACTATATTTGATTGCAGGGTTTTTTGAGAGAGACCATATTCATCTATGCCTTCCACGGATTGATAAGCCTTAGGTCATCCACTTGAGGGAAAATTGCTACTGTTCTACAAAACTCTGCGCTTGGAGGCACAACACGGTCTACAAAAATAAGTTGTGTAGTAGACATTAGTATATCTCTTCCCCTATTGTTGTTACTGTCACTAAGATAATAAATAATAATCTAGTGCAATGTATCCTTGCATTCTCCCTCCACCCAGCAAACAAAAATTGTAGCCCTCCTTCCCCGGACAACTAATATTCTCGGGCAGCAAACATGTCGAAGCGCAAAGTCCCATGGTGGCGAAAAGCATGCATGAAGTAAAAAGCTTATTTTGCAATCCATTATAAGGCTTTTGGTATTTTATATTTAGATCATTTACATACTCTGTATTTCACAAGTTTCATTAGTCTTCAATCAGAATAGCCTCTTCACTTGTTCTTTTGGAATTAATGTACTTCTGGAATCTCCACACAAAAAAATAACATTTGTTTAGCACATAATAAACCTTAGTAGATTCCCTAAAAAAACCTCTGTAGAAAGTGAGTTTTTTGCGTATAGCCACCTTAAACTCAACCCTGTTGAGTATGCAAACCATAATTCACAAATTACTGGAATGGAGCTCAAAAGCTGACTGCCAAATCACAACAAAATTTTCTCTATTTATTAAAAATGACCCTAGTGATGAGATAGGAAATGTTGCCTAAAACCATTTTCTGTGACGGTCATCATCACTAGCTGATTTTGTCCCGGCGTGGCTCTCTGCGGCAACTTTGGTGACCTTCTGGACCAATTTTAGGCGATGTTTTTTGTCATCACTAGGGAAGTGCATTTTTTGGGATGATTTTTAGGGTCACAGAAAATTTTCACTGTCACCAATAATCTTGAACTGTTTAGTAAAGGAAATATAAATAGAAAAAAACGAGTCCCTGAGATTTTAACCCATGAGCTTTCGCTTCCGTACATGTTATACTAAGTGGTTTACCACTGGTGAGGTAAAAAAGAGGTTTACCGCTGGACTAGTGTTTTGATTGGTGATAATACTTTGTAGCTCAATTCTTCTGTAGTATGTTATTTTTTGGAGAACTTTTGCAGTATGTTCAATAGCACTACATGTACATTTCGTTGAAATAAAAAAACGAAATTATGTTTACGTTGAAATTATTCCATTTAAAAAGCAGATACCACATGTCATGTTTTAATTTCAGACAAAAGAAAGAAAAAATAGGTGCTACCCATGGGATTGGAACACTTGTCATGGGCCTCATGTGGAGTTCGGATTACCACTAGGCTAGTATTAGATTAGTGATAAAACTTTGTAGTAAAAACCGCTTTCTAAGCTGGTTTATTATCTGGGACGATTATTAGTGTCACCATAATTATTGGAGCGACGCCTTTATGAGTTATTTCAGGAGATTAGCAAGAAACTGACATGTGTCTGTGTCTGTGCAGGTTATTCTCATGTGGCGGCCCGGTTGCGTGTGTGAAGACATTGTGGAGGCATGTTTGCTGGTGGCCTAGAGACATATTTGCAAGCGTCCTAGAGGCTGACGTTCAGGCGTGTGAGTAGGCCACGTCAGAGATTCTCACCAAAAAATATGCCTTTTACCACACGCCCCTCCGGCCGCCTGGTAGTCTGTGCATACTGAAGGAGTAAGATCAGACCACGGCAGATTTTGACCGCCCCGCCGGCCGCCTATCTAACCACCTATACTTAATGGCGAGCTCGCCTGTGATGGGCTATAAGATAGCGGTTGTCCCTTCTCTCGCACCATTGCCATATCCAATCCAGCACAAACACCTTATCCATGGCACACCCCCTAGTCGTCTATTTTGGCATCGTTGAGGAGGAGTGATGACCCACAAGTATGGGGGATCAATCATAGTCCTTTCGACAAGTAAGCGTGTCAAACCGAACGACGAGCAGAAGGAAACGATAAGTGGTTTTCAGCAAGCTATTCTCTGCAAGTACTGAAAGTATCGGTAACAGATAGTTTTTGTAATAGGGTAATTCGTAACAAGTAGCAAGTAACAATAGTAACAAGGCGCAACAAGGAGTTTTCTCTTATAACAAGGAAAGCATTCTTGAGGACACATTGGAATTCTCGTCTAATCTCTTTCATCATGTTTTGTTGATTCACATTCGCTACTTTGATAATTGATATGTGGGTAGACCGGTGCTAGGGTATTGTTCTTACTTGAACAAGCAACCCTCTTACGATTACCCCCTCTCGCAAGCATCCACAACTACGAAAGAAGAATTAAGATAAATCCAACCATAGCATGATACATATGCATGGGTCCAATTCAACCCCTTATGGAATAACACATAAACTAGAGTTTAAACTTCTGTCACTCTCGCAACCCATCATCTACTTATTATTGCATACAATGCCTTCCCTTAGGCCCAAGTATGGCGAAGTGTCATGTAGTCGACGTTCACATGACACCACTAAAGAAAGAACAACATACATATCATCAAAATATTGAACGAATATGAACTTCACATGATTACTTGTAGCAAGACTTCTTCCATGTCCTCAAGAACAAACCTAACTACTCACAAATCATATTCATGTACAAGATTAGAGGTGTATCGAATATGCTTAAGGATCGGAATATATAATCTTCCACCAAATAAACCAACTAGCATCAACTACGAGATGTAATCAACACTACTAGCAACCCACAGGTATCAATCTGAGGTTTTGGGACAAAGATTGGATACAAGATATAAACTAGGGTTTGAGAGGAGATGGTAATGGTGAAGATGTTGATGAAGATTGGTCCTCCCATGATGAGAGGAACGTTGGTGATGTCGATGGCTTCGATTTTCCCTCACAGAGGGAAGTGTCCTAGGCGGAATCGCTCCGCCAAAGAGCAAAAGTGCTCCTGCCCAGGTTCCGCCTCGAGACAGCAGCGCTTCATCCCGAAGGTCTTCCTCTGATTTTTTCTTGGGAAAATAGCATCATATAGGAGAAGATGGGCCCCAAAGGCCTGCTGGTGGGGTCATGAGCTCGCTCGGTACTTTTGTATGCTATAATAATTAGCCCCTTCAGATTGTTTTCAACAAAGATAATTACATTAAATTATGTAATTAATTTCTATAGTGCGAAGCTTGTTGATGTTGGTCTTGATTCCAGGAAGATTTGGCAAGACAAGGGGTTCAATTACATCAAGGAATCTTTTGATAAGGTACTCTGCACCTTATTGGTTTGTTGACTGATGGAGGCGTTCACTCGTGGCTAGACCAAGTGCAGGTTAGCTTTTTCTATAAAGGGCGATTTTATTAACTCAAAATGTAGCATCAAGCACTATGGGAACCATGATGCACACATACAAACACCAAAAGTCTGACAACCAGAAGAAAAAACCCCGACAAATCGGCAGTAGAGTCCTATAGACTGACACTATGCCTACGTCGAAAGGTGAGGTGGACCGATCCGGAGGCTATGCTACCACCCATGTTGGGTAAAAACCTCCGTAGCCACTTGCTCCAACCGCTTACACACCGCCTTGAACAACGGTTGGACCTCCGCTCGTTGTAGCATAGACCACGTACGAAGCGAGTGCGTACAACAGAGAATAACCTGCAGAGGAGAAGCATTTTTGTCACTAAAAACAAAATAATTTCTACATACCAAAGCGACCGTAGTAAGGCATATGCTCCCACCCTAAATAGCGTTTTGAACTTATTTAAAATACCTTCCAACCAATGACCAAAAATATTGGGAACACTTGTGGGCGGATATAAACTTGACGCTATTTGAATGACTGACCACGTAGAACTGTGAAGTTGCATTGAAAAAAGAGGTGTATGATTGTCTCATCATAAATAGAAAAAAACACTTCTTACTCCCTTGCCAATTGCGTAGTACGAGATTGTCTTTGGTTAGCACAACTCCTATACGAAGATACCACATGAAGGTTTTAATTTTTAGTGGAATCTTTGACCTCCAAATTTTCTTATTTTACTCACCGGTACCAATGCGTGAGCGTATAGTACATAGAGTCTATGGTAAAAGATCCTAATGTAGTAAGGTTCCAGTGAAACACATCCCGGCCTTGTGTCAGGCTGATCGCATCCAGACATGACAAAAGATTATGCCATGACATGAGTCTGGGACTAGTGAAATCCTGCCTGAACAAAATATTCGGCGTGGATGAACAAAATATTCGCGATCAATGTTGTACAAGGATGGATATTGTTCTCGGAGACTCACATCGCCAAGCCGGATTTCTTTCCGAAAATGAGTCTCCGACTCATCCTTTATCACGAAAGGCCCAAAGCAAAAGATATGTTTCTTTGCCCCCATTAGGGCAGCCCAAAAGTGTGAGTCGTCAGGTTTCCAGTATGCCTGAGACACCGCCTTTTGGCCTAGATACGTGTTGCACAGTTGATAACCTACAAGTATAGGGGATCAGTTGTAGACTTTCTCGATAAATAAGAGTGTCGAACCCAACAAGGAGCTAAAGGTAGAACAAATAGTCCCTCAAGTTCTATCGACCACCGATACAATTCTACGCACACTTGACGTTTGCTTTACCTAGAACAAGTATGAAACTATTTTGCAAGAATAAAACTATGAATACTTTGCGGAATAAAAACTAAGAATAAATTGCAAGGTAATAAAAGTAGATAGCTTTTGTCAACAAGAAAGTCATTTGTCCCTAGGCAATCGATAACTAGACCACTAATCATTCTTGTAATTTTATATGAGGGAGAGGCATGAGCTAACATACTTTCTCTACTTGGATCATACTACCAAAGATCATTAAGGTAAAACCCAACCATAGCATTAAGTATCAAGTCCTCTTTAATCCCATACGCAACAACCCACTTATCCGTGTTTATGTTTCTGTCACTCCTGCAACCGACAATAAGCGAATCATGAACATATTGAAACACCCTACAACGAGGACCCCTCACGTTTGCATGACACGGAGGGCACTGTAGGACAGCACCATAAATAAAATATACACTCATACCAACCAAGATCACGATTAGCCCACAGGACAAAAGGAATCTACTCAAACATCATAGGATAGCCAAATATCATTGGGAAATAATATATGGAGTTGAGCACCATGTTTAAGTAGAGATTACAGGGGGAGAAGGGAGGTTACACCGCTGCATAGACGGGGAGAGAGTTGGTGTTGACGGTAGCAAGATTGTTGATCTAGATCGCTGTCACAATCCTTGCCCCGGCGGCACTTCGGCGCCACCGGGAGAGAGGGGGAGATAGCCCCCTCCTTCTTCTTCTTCCTTGGCTTCAACCCTAGATAGGAGGAGAGTTCCCCCTCTGGTCTATGGCCTCCATGGCGGTGGAGGGGCGGGAGCCCCTCCGAGATTGGATCTCCCTCTTTGTTCTCTTCTGTTTCACGTCCCTAGATCTGGCCGAAAACCATTTCTTATTTTTCTCGGAGATCCATAACTCCGATTGCGCTGAGATTTTAACTTGATTTTTTCCGGATATAAGCTTCCTTGCGCCCGAAGTAGAGCTCTAACCAACGTACCAGGTGAGCACAACCCACCACCGTGCGCCTGGCCCCTAGGGTGCGCCCTGGTGTATCTTGGGGGTTGTGGGCCCCCGTTTACGTTGATTTCAAGTCCCAAAAATCACATATATTCCAAAATAATTCTCTGTAAAATTTTTATCGCGTTTGGACTTCGTTTGATATGGATATTCCGCGAAACAAAAAACATGCAAAAAACAATAACTGGCACTGGATCAATATGTTAGTCCCAAAAAAATAATATAAAATGTTGTCAAAAGTATGTAAAAGTTGTATAATATTGGCATGAAACAATCAAAAATTATAGATACGAAGGAGATGTATCAGCAGTATGATTTGCCAAACACCATTCTCAGTAAGAATTTTGAACAACCATTTACTAAGAAGAGCCTCATTCTTGACTTGTAGGTCATGAATTTCGAGGCCACCTTGGTCTTTCGGCCTACAAACCACACTCCACTTGGCTAGTCTGTATTTTTTTCTTTTCCCCTCCTTGCCAAATAATATGGATCTAAAATAGTCCAGTCTTTGCAGGACCCCTTTTGGGAGTTGAAGAAAGAAATCATATAGAGAACCATATTTGTGAGGACAGAGTTAATCAGAACCAACCGTCCTCCAACGGAGAGCAACTTGCCTTTTCAGCTGCTCCTCTACATGCTTCCACACTGCAATGGTGAGAGGCCGATAAAGAATCGGTATTCCGAGATATTTAATCGGGAAATGGCCATGTGCACAACCAAATAGGTCAGCATAATCTCGGCCGCGCCTCAACGACTTCTCCAAAGTAGAAAAGTTCGATAAGCAATCATTGTGATGAATGCAAGACCTTGTTTTCTTGTGATGATTTGCCAAATATTAAATTTCTCCATTTTGTTTCACTTTATTTTCATTGATTGTGAAAGAAAAAAGTCCATTCTACTACCCCGAACAAACCTCATGGTTCACATAACATCCTGATCTTTATTTCAGTTCCCTTAACCCCCTCAACAATTTCATACCGGTCAAAAAGTGTCCCTGGGTGGTTTTGCCCTGATTAAGTGCTGATGTGGACAAAGTCAAAAGCGGTATTTGACTAGCAGGTGGGGCCCCCCTCCTCATCTTCATGTCCTGATTAGGTGAAGAGTGTAGCCGGCGCTCAGTTCACGCCGACGGCACTGTCGTTCGTCGCTCGCGCGGCCAACGCCTCCTCCTCCGCTTGCTACATTGTCCGAGAGCTTCACCTCGCTCCGCTATACACTCCTAGCAAAGGAACTTGTCCGGGTCGCCGTGAATGGCCGTCAACATGTCTTCTTCCCTGCCTCCGGTATTGACCTCTACAGCCTCGATCTCTTCCTCCGGCGACCCCCGCTTCCCCTCATCTGCTTCCCGAGCACCATGGTGCTCCCCCGAAGCTGATAGTCTCGTCCATCTGGAGCCGCGCGTCCCGAGGACCTCTCCCGGTGTGGCCGAACTCTGGTGCCCGCTGTAGCTCTTCGTCAGGTGGCCAACACCTGTTCCTCGCCGTGAAGCCTTGTCCTAGAGCCTCACCTTGCTCTGCTATACATTCGTGCTAAAGGAATTTGTCTAGGATGCTGTGAATCGCCGTTGCCCATGTCTTCTTCTCCAACTCCGGCATCGACCGCCGCCTCCTCGATCTCTTACTCTGGCGAAACCCCCTTCTCCTTCCATGCTTACCAAGCACCATGGTGCTCCCCTGAAGCGCGCGAGACCACAGCCGTCCTCGGAGCAAGGCTTTGCGAGCCGTGGCGTCGCCATCGACCTCATGAGCCCAAGGCTGTCCTTCGTCCATGAAGGTGTGGCGCTGCTGCTGTTACTTGTCGACCGTGCGCTCGTGTGCGTGGTGTGGCATGGTGCAGGTGTAGCCCAGCGTGGTCGCAGCCGTAGGAGGAGCCTACCATCGTCGGTGCGGCGTGCTACTGTGCTTCCCATACCTTCTGTCACGTCTGCGCTCGAGATTTGGCGGTCGTAGCCATCCCCTGCCAACCGAGCCTTGCTGCGGCGTGTGGCGATGCGGAACTCCGGATGAGCCCCGCATTGCCAACAGCGATGGGGAGGCCGCCGTTCGCTGGCATGTGTCGCCGCTGCAACGCCTCCGCCTCCTCTGTTATCAGGAGCGAGGTGGCGAGAAGATTCAGGACGGCTCCAGCAGGTGGCACGATGGTAGCAGCGCGCTGGCGAGGTTGAGTGGCGGCGGGGCCGAGCTTGGGCAGGGGAGCGCCGGCGAGGGTGCGTCGGCGGGAGCAACGCCCTGGTGATGGTTTGCTTGACAAGGGGTCCACTGGTCAAATACCACTTTGACCTTGTCCACATCAGCAAACCACCTAAGCAAACCCACTTAAGACCATTTCTGAACTGTATTGGATAGATCAGGGGGTTAAAAGAGCATAAAAATGATCAGGGGGTTATGTGAACCACCAAGTTTAGTCGGGGTAGTAAAATGGACTTTTTTCATTGTGAAAGGTGCCAGCGAGAGGGGAGCAAAAAGAATTCTCCTTCACATTCTTACTGATGCACGTCATGTTTTGGATGGCAGTAGTGTTGGTTTCATAGAGACAATTGAGAAAGATCTTGCTCAGCTTCATGAGCAGGTGTTGATGCACAAATTGCATCTGGTGGTGGAAGGATGTATGTTATCATGGACCGCTATGAGGTATACTCTCATTTTATTGTTTAGCTTTGTGATGTGCAATTTTGTGTTATACTTCAGTTAAAAAAACACATTTTCCTGGTGAAATTGGAGTCATGTTTTTTGATACATTGCAGAATGACTGGAGTGTGGTTAAGCATGGGTAGGATGCCCAGGTACTTGGAGAAGCACCATACAAATTCCAAAATGCGCTTGAAGCTGTGAAGACTCTAAGAGGAGAGCTTTACACTTGTTGCTGAGAGTGACAAATCTGTTGGTCCTATAGTAGACGGTGATGTATTTGTTGCTAATCATCTCTTAATCACCAAATAGAGAAGTGATTTCTTTGGTTGATTGTACTTTCTGGAACATATTAGTATAGTTATCTGAGGGCAAAGCTTAACTATAGTGGCAGTAATTGAAATTATCTACATTTGAGTATTTTTTCTGAAAGGTCATTGAGCTTCTATTGACCTAATGATGCCCCTATTCAGGTAATTGTGAGGGAATTATTATGTTTGCAAACTGTTATTTTAGTTGTTTTGAGTTTGTTCCGTGCTTATACATTGATCCTATTGAAGACATGTACCTAGGTAGGGTCATAGGCCTGACCTAGACACCCTACCCAAGAACACTGCCCTAAAGTCAAAGACATTCAAAATACAACAGAAGAAATCGATTGTGTTCACCTAGGAGTGCAATCCACTCGACCATCTACCTCACTCGGATACCCCAATTCCATTCGACCAAGATAATAACCACTCGACTACACGAAGGATCACTCGGAGATAGAAGGCCTAAAGCCACTCAGGATGGCAACGGTCAGGCATTCACTCTGTAGTCTTTAAGATCATTTATAGCTCTTTATAGCTGGCGTTACCAGTAACACCCTATCTTAATGTACATTGAACCCTGTGTAACGTGGGATGGCTGGGGTCCCGGCGCACTCTATATAAGCCACCCCCTCCACTGGCACAAGGGTTTCGCACCCCCTGTAACTCTCACGCATAATCCAGTGGACCAAGCCTTCGGGCACCGAGACGTAGGGTTGTTACTTCCTCCGAGAAGGGCCTGAACTCGTAAACCCTACGTGCACAACCTCCCCGTAGCTAAGATCTTGCCTCCTCCTATGTACCCCCTACTCTTACTGTCAGACTTACTCCCACGACAGTTGGCGCCTACTATGGGGCAGGTGTCTTAGCGACTTCCGGCGAGGTTGCAATTTTTCTGATCTCCATCAACATGGTTTCCGGCGGTGGTCTAGCTTTGGACCGCGAGATCCGACTTGGCGCGCTCGTCTTCATCAACGACGACTCTGCCTGGCTCCAGGAGGCCCCCCTCAACATCGAGGCCCTTCCCATCCGTGGAGCGGCGCACTTCCGTGCGAGTGCCTGCGGCGTCCTTCTGCGGCAGCCGTCGACTCAGTATCGATCGGCTCCCGCGTCGTCCGCCCGTCCAGCTGTACGCCGTTGCAAGAGATCTGGTCGATCGTGGCTTCAGCGCTGGGTGAAGCATGCGGTGGCCCGCCAGTCGGCCACCCCTCAAGTCGCGGCAATCGATCCCGACAAATATCTCTATGGACTATTCGACCTGTCGACTGGTTCCGCTGAGACTCTGTCCAAGTGTGGGAGCAGCGACCCGGCGGCGGAGGTCCTGATGGTCGACGCGCCATGCAGCCCGCCTGGATTCCGTCGTAGTGGTGGTGGCGGTCCGTCGCATGGTCATGACGAGTATCATCCCGAAGCCCTAACTTTGGAGCAGAGGGAAGATCTGCATCGTCGCAACGTGGAGGCCCTCCACACCCCCATCATCGGGGAAACCTCCGAGGCTCGGGCCTTGGAGGCTGCTGATAGTCCCCAAGTGCAGGGAATCATCGTAGCAATTCCCAAAGGTAGAAGTGATAAGTATGGAGTGTCGAACCCACAAGGAGCTAAAGGTAAGATCAATATTCTCTGAAGTCCTATCTGCCACTGATACAACTCTACGTACACCAAACTTTTGCTTCCAACTAGAAACGAGAAATAAAACTACGTTGTGGGTATGAAGAGGATAACTTTGCATGATATTGGAGAGCTAAAATATAAAAGTAGGTGCTGTTATCATAAAGTTAGAATATATTACTAAATATTATAAATAGCGAGTGTGGAATAATGATGGATCCGTGTGCGGAATTGTCCTAGGCAATTGTTAACAAGACCGGTGGTCGTCATTGCAATTTTATATGAGGAAGAGGCATAAGCTAACATACTTTCTCTTCTTGGATCATATGCACTTATGATTGGAACTCTAGCAAGCATCCGCAACTACTAAAGATCATTAAGGTAAAACCCAACCATAGCATTAAAGCATCAAGTCCCCTTTATCCCATACACAACAACCCCCTTACTCGGGTTTATGCTTCTGTCACTCAAGCAACCCACTATAAGCGAATCATAAACGTATTGCAACACCCTACAACGGGAATCCCTCACGCTTGCGCAACACGGAGGGCACAATAGGACAGCACCAAAATAAAATATACAACTCGTACCAATCTAGATCATCAATCAACCCAAAGACAAAGGATATCTACTCAAAACATTATAGGATGGCAACACATCATTGGATCATAATATGTGGCATAAAGCACCATGTTCAAGTAGGGATTACAGCGGTGTGCGGGAGAGTGGACCGCGTAAAAGAGATGAGGATGGTGATGTTGATGAAGACGATCACCGCGACGATGATTCCCCTCTCGATGGTACTCCGGCGCCACCGAAAGAGAGGAGGAGAGGTTCTCCCCCTTGTGCTTCCTCCTCCATGGCCTCCCCCCTAGACGGGGAGAGGTTCTTCCTCTGGTCCTTGGCCTTCATGGCGATGATGGCCCCTCCGAGATCCTCCTCCATGGCCTCTGGTGATGATGGCCCCTCCGGCAGGGTGCCAGAGAGGTCCCAGATTGATTTCTCGTGGCTACAGAGGCTTGCGGCGGCGGAACTTCCGATCTAGGTTATATTCTGGAGGTTTCTGTATTTATAGGAATTTTTGGCGTAGGTCTCACTTCAGGGGGGTCTTCGAGTTGTCCACAAGATAGGGGCCCACGCCAAAGGGGGGACGCGCCCCCCACCCTTGTGGACAGCCCGGGACTCTTCTGGCCCAACTCTTTTACTCCGGGGGCTTCTTTCGGTCCATAAAAAATCATCAAAAATTGGCACGTCAATTGGACTCCGTTTGGTATTCCTTTTCTGCCATACTAAAAAACAAGGAAAAAACAAAAACTGACACTGGGCTCTAGGTTAATAGGTTAGTCCCAAAAATCATATAAAATATCATATAAATGCATATAAAACATCTAAGATGGATAATATAATAGCATGAATACTTCATAAATTATAGATACGTTGGAGACGTATCAGCTGCGCGCCTGGCCACCTTGGCTGAGTGCGCGCGTCTGAAAAATCTCCAACATTCACTCGACGAACGCGCTCGTCAACAGATCCCCAAATCCGGTCGACAGCGCCGACAGTTGTTTCCACCTTAACCTCAGGTATATCGCACACCAGTCCAGAATCTTGCAGCCGCAACTCGTATAGCAGAGTTGTTTCAGCCATCCCGTTCAGAGGCTGGTAGAGGTTTGATGCAAATTCGAGCGTTGCTTCGGGTGGCTGGAGAACAAAATTCAGCTGTTTCTTAGTCGCGCAATAGGATCCACTGCAGGTCTATAGTGGCGGACACAATCCAGTCGGCTCACAACCCAAGATCGCCTTCGCGGCATGAGGCTCGTGGACACCGCCAGGAGCAGTACCTGGGTCAGAACCACGAGCAGTATGATCATCGACTCGGTCATGATGACCGCCGTCCAGTGCCTACGCCCCCTCCGAGGGGTGGATCGTATGTGCCCCGGCAGTACGATGACAGGCGCCCGTATGGCGACGAGCGAAGGATCCCAGTCGACCCAAGAGAGCCCGGTTTTGATGCAAGATCAATTCTTGTGCAAAGTCTGGTCGATAGGAACCGGGCACACAGAGAAGGACTAGACAGGGATCGTCTGATTGGTAGCAGAGTGCATGTTTCCGGGCCTGAATGTTTCAACAGAGCCATCAAAGCTGCTGAGATCCCTCCCAACTTCAGGTTGGCGACGGGAGTGAGTAAGTTCACTGGTGAATCGAAGCCAGACACTTGGTTAAAGGATTACCGAGTGGCTGTGCAGATTGGTGGCGGCAATGATGACGTGGCCAAGAAGCACCTCCCCCTGATGCTGGAGGGTTCAGCCAGAGCTTGGTTGAATCAGTTGACTCCTGGTAGTATCTTCAGTTGGGAAGAGTTGGCCCGAGCGTTTGTCAGGACATTTGAGGGCACTTGCAAATGACCTGCAGGGCTGACTGAATTACATCATTGTGTCCAAAAACCGAATGAAACTTTGAGAGATTACATCCAGAGATGGACCACTCTTCATCATACCGTGGAGAATGTGTCAGAGCATCAGGCAGTTTGCGCCTTTAAGAAGGGCGTTTGGTATAGAGAGCTTAACCTGAAATTCGGTCGAATAGGGACATGTCCCTGGCTCGGATGATGGAAATAGCCACTCGATATGCTAACAGTGAGGAAGAAAACCGACTCCGAAGTGGCAAGAACAAACCAGTCGCCCAAGACACCGGAGGAGGAAATTCCAGTTGGAAGCAGAAGCGCAAAGTCGAACCCGTAGGTCCTGGTGAGGCCGCAGTTTTAAACCAAGGGAAATTCAAAGGAAAGCCTAAGGGGCCATGGATCCCCAAGAAAGTGAAAAATCAAGTGGGAAATGATGTGCTTGATTTGCCGTGTCACATACACACCAAGAAAGATGAAGAGGGAAACCTGATTTACCCCAAGCATACCACTCGACAATGTCGACTCCTAATTCAGAGCTTCTGAGAGGGTCTTCCCAATGAAAAGGAAAAGGAATCTGATAAGGACAAGGACAAAGAGGAGGATGATGGTTACCCCAATGTCAATGCCACTTTAGTGATTTTTGCTGACATCAAGAGCAGAAGTCGACTGAAAGTTATCAACAGAGAAGTAAACATGGTTGCTCCAGCAACAACGACGTATCTGAAGTGGTCGAAAACTCCCATTACATTCGACCAGTCCAATCACCTAGCGCACGTTGCTACCCCCGGGCAGCAAGCGTTGGTGGTCGACCCAGTCGTTGGGGGCACTCGACTGACCAAGGTCTTGATGGACGGTGGCAGTGGTTTGAACATTTTGTACGCTGAGACCCTCCGAGGGATGGGCATTCTGATGTCCAAGCTCAGTGAAAGCAACGTGCGATTCCATGGAGTCATCCCAGGGAAGAAAGCTGATTCACTCAGTTAGATCACTCTTGATGTGGTTTTTGGTGATTCAAAGAATTACCACAAGGGAAAGTTGACATTTGAGGTCGTGGATTTTCATAGTGCCTACCATGCTATTCTGGGCAGGCCTGCATATGCTCGTTTCATGGCTCGACCGTGTTACGTGTACCTCAAGCTGAAGATGCCTGGCCCCAGAGGCGTGATCACAGTCACTGGAAATCGGCAGAGAGAAGAAGAGTGCCTCCAGAAGGGCTCAAAGATCGCCGATGAATAGATGGAAGCAGTAGAGATGCAGGAGTACCATAAGAATGCAGATCCGAGTGATTTGTTGCATGCTAAGAAGCCTGCTTCAGAGTCCGCATTTCAGTCGTCCAGTGAAACAAAGCCAGTTCACATTCACCCGACAGATCCCAATGCTGCTCCGACTCATATCTCAACAACAGTCGACAGCAAATAGGAAGAAGCGCTCATCCAGTTCCTCCGTGAGAACTAGGACATCTTCGCATGGAAACCATCTGACATGCCCAGGGGACTGGCTGAGCATCGTTTGTGAGTCGACCCAAAAGCAAACCCCGTTAAAGAGCATCTCCGTCGGTCCGCCGTGGAGAAGAGGAAGGCAATTGGCGAAGAGGTGGCTCAGCTTCTGGCAGCTGAGTTCATCTGCGAGATATACCACTCCGAGTGGCTCGCCAATGTTGTCATGGTCCCCAAGAAAGATGATTCACTTCGTATGTGTATCGATTTCAAACACATCAATCGGGCCTGCCCAAAAGATCATTTCCCTCTCCCTCGCATCGACCAAATTGTTGACTCGACTGCGGGATGTGAGCGTTTGTCCTTTTTGGACACATATTCTGGGTACCATCAGATCCGACTGTACGGGCCCGATGAAATAAAAACAGCCTTCATCACCCCATCCGGGTGTTTTTGCTATGTTACCATGCCTTTTGCTCTCAAGAATGCTGGCGCCACATTCATGCGCATGATTCAGAAGTGCCTGCTCACTCAAAATTAGTCGGAATGTGGAAGCATACATGGATGACATCATGGTCAGGTCACATAAAGGTTCCGACCTACTGACTGACCTCGCTGAAACCTTTGCCAACTTGAGAAGATATGATATCAAGCTTAACCCGTCAAAGTGCACATTCGGAGTCCCAGGTGGAAAGTTACTCGGTTTCCTTGTTTACGAATGAGGGATTGACGCAAACCCAGAAAAAGTTGGAGCAATCCTCCGAATGAAACGCCCCGTGCACGTGCACGACGTTCAGAAGCTTACTGGTTGTTTGGCTGCATTGAGCCGATTCATCTCTCACCTCGGTAAAAAGGCATTGCCTCTTTACCGACTGATGAAGAAGTCTGACAAATTCGAGTGGACTCCTAAAGCCGAAGCAGCGTTTGTAGAGCTCAAAGCCCTGCTTTCCACCCAGCCGGTGCTTGCTGCTCCAATCAGCAAAGAGCCTCTACTACTATACATTGTAGCCACTGGACAAGTTGCAGCATAGTGCTCACGGTCGAGCGGGAATAAGAAGGCAAATCCTACAAAGTTCAGCGCCCAGTGTATTATATTTCTGAAGTCTTGACCCCGTCCAAGCAGAGATATCCACATTATCAAAAGCTTGTTTACGAAATTTACTTGACCACGAAGAAAGTTGCACACTACTTCTCAGACCACTCGATTTCAGTCGTCAGCGACGCTCCATTATCAGAAATTCTGAACAATAGGGATGCAACTAGTCGAGTGGCAAAGTGGGCAATTGAACTCCTTTCGCTGGATATCAAGTTTGAGGCAAAGAAAGCAATCAAGTCCCAAGCAATAGCAGATTTCCTCGTTGAGTGGATTGAATAGCAGCAACCGACTCAGATTCACTCGGAACATTGTACTATGTTCTTTGATGGGTCCAAGATGCTGAATGGCTCTGGTGCTGGAGTAGTCCTTGTGTCCCCCAGAGGTGACAAGCTCAGCTACGTCCTCCAGATTCACTTCGATTCTTCAAACAATGAAGCCGAGTATGAGGCACTTTTGTATGGGTTGCGTATGGCCATATCACTCGGCGTCCGTCGCCTGATGGTCTACGACGACTCAGACTTGGTGGTCAATCAAGTGATGAAGGAATGGGATATCAAGAGTCCAGCAATGACTGGTTATTGCAATGCAGTAAGAAAGCTAGAGAAGAAGTTTGAGGGGTTGGAGCTCCACCACATACCCCGAATCAAGAATCAAGCATCAGATGACCTGGCGAAGATAGGTTCCACTTGGAAGCCCATCCCCAGTAATGTGTTTTTGGAGCATCTCCATGCCCCATCAGTTCAACAAGATCCCTTCAAAGAGGAGCCCTCGCAACCAATAAGTTTAACCAATCTGACTGAAATCGAAGTCCCAGCTGTAGTCGACTTGATCATGGAGGTTTTCGTGATCACCCCCGACTGGACGGTGCCATATATCGCATACCTGCTCAGGCAGGAACTCCTAGAGGATGAAGATGAGGCCCGCCAGATCGTCTGTCGATCCAAAGCATTCACCGTGATCAGCGGACAGCTTTACAGGGAAAGCATTACCGGAGTCGCTCAGCGTTGTATTTCTCTAGAAGAAGGTCGAATGATTTTAAATGAGATCAACTCGGGGACCTGTGGTCACCATGTGTCCTCTTGGACCATCATTGCCAAAGCATACCGAGCAGGGTTCTACTGGCCACGTGCGAATGAGATGGCTAAGGATATAGTCGACAAGTGTGAAGGGTGCCAGTTCTACTCGAACTTGTCTCACAAACCTCATCTGCCTTGAAGACTATGTGATACGTCTCCAACGTATCTATAATTTTTGATTGTTCCATGCTATTATATTATCTGTTTTGGATGTTTAATGGGATTTATTATACACTTTTATATTATTTTTGGGACTAACCTATTAACCAAAGGCCCAGTGCAAATTGCTGTTTTTTTCCTATTTCAGTGTTTCGCAGAAAAGGAATATCAAACGGAATCCAAACGAAATGAAACCTTCGGGAGAATTATTTTCCGAACAAACGTGATCTAGGAGACTTGGAGTGGACGTCAAGGAAGCAACAAGGCGGCCACGAGGCAGGGAGGCGCGCCTAGGGGGTAGGCGCCCCCCACCCTCGTGGGCCCCTCGTGACTCCACCGACCTACTTCTTTCACCTATATATACTCATATACCCCAAAAACATCCGAGAGCACCACGAAACCCGATTTCCACCACCGCAACCTTCTGTACCCGTGAGATCCCATCTTGGGGCCTTTTCCGGGGCTCCGCCGGATGGGGAAAATCGGTCATGGAGGGCTTCTACATCAACACCATAGCCTCTCCCATGATGTGTGAGTAGTTTACCATAGACCTTCGGGTCCATAGTTATTAGCTAGATGGCTTCTTCTCTCTCTTTGGATCTCAATACAGAGTTCTCCTCGATTCTCTTAGAGAACTATTCGATGTAATTCTTTTTGCGGTGTGTTTGTCGAGATCCAATGAATTCTGGGTTTATGATTAAGATTATCTATGAACAATATTTGGTTCTTCTCTGATTTCTTATATGTATGATTTGATATCTTTGCAAGTCTCTTTGAATTATCAGTTTGGTTTGGCCTACTAGATTGATCTTTCTTGCAATGGGAGAAGTGCTTAGCTTTGGGTTCAATCTTGCGGTGTCCTTTCCCAGTGACAGCAGGGGCAGCAAGGCACGTATTGTGTTGTTGCCATCGAGGATAAAAAGATGGGGTTTATATCATATTGATTGAGTTTATCCCTCTACATCATGTCATCTTGCCTAATGCGTTACTCTGTTCTTATGAACTTAATACTCTAGATGCATGCTGGATAGCGGTCGATGTGTGGAGTAATAGTAGTAGATGCAGAATCATTTGGTCTACTTGACACGGACGTGATGCCTATATACACGATCATGCCTAGATATTCTTATAACTATGCGCTTTTCTATCAATTGCTCGACAGTAATTTGTTCACCCACCATAGATTATGCTATCTTGAGAGAAGCCACTAGTGAAACCTATGGCCCCCGGGTCTATTTTCCATCATATAAGTTTCTGATCTATTTTATTTTGCAATCTTTACTTTCCAATCTATATCATAGAAATACCAAAAATATTTACCTTATTATCTCTATCAGATCTCACTTTTTCAAGTGGTCGTGAAGGGATTGACAACCCCTTTATCGCGTTGGTTGCAAGGTTCTTATTTGTTTGTGTAGGTACGAGGCGATTTGCGTGTATCCTCCTACTGGATTGATACCTTGGTTCTCAAAAACTGAGGGAAATACTTACGCTACTTTGCTGCATCACCCTTTCCTCTTCAAGGGAAAACCAACGCATGCTCAAGAGGTAGCAAGAAGGATTTCTAGCGCCGTTGCCGGGGAGGTGTACACCAAGTCAAGTCGAGACATACCAAGTACCATCACAAACTCTTATCCCTCGCATTACATTATTTCCCATTTGCCTCTCGTTTTCCTCTCCCCCACTTCACCTTTGCCGTTTTAATCGCCCTCTTTTTCCGTTCGTCTCTTTTCGCTTGCCCCTTGCGTGTCCGTGTGTTAGATCGTTTGTTTCACCGTCATGGCCAGTCCCTTATCAGCTCCTTTGTCTCCCGAGTTTGAAGTTCTACACTTCAAACAAAGGCAAGGACAAAACTTAAAGATGCTTGGTTTAGGATGATGGAATCTTATGGTAATTGCACCTTAGAGGTGAATTTTAGAATTTTACGTCGCAATTTTTATGTTGGACTAAATATGTCCCATAGACAACTCTTGGATTGCGTTGCCAAAGGAAATTTTATCGAAATTGATCCTAGTATTGCACATGAAATTATAGATGGAATATTGGGAACACTACCTCAACAAAATGGGACACATCATACCCAGGAAAAGACACAAGTTTTCGAGAAGATTTGCAAAGTAACGAAAATTTTACAAAAGTCTCTTGAACCTCTTAAGAGTGTTAGCGGAAATCTTCATCGCATGAATATGTTGATCACCCTTTGCAATAAGCGGTTGGATTCTTTAGATCTAAAAATTATCGAATATGAAGGGAAACGCAAAGAACCTCCCAGATTCGAGCATGACTCTGCTAAAAGAATAAAAACCAAAGATGACAATACTTAGATCTATCCTTTTTTATGCCTAGCTAGGGGCGTTAAACGATAGCGCTTGTTGGGAGGCAACCCAATTTTATTTTTGTTCTTTGCTTTTTGTTCCTGTTTAGTAATAAATAATTCATGTAGCCTCTGTTTAGATTTTGTTTTATGTTTTAATTATTGTTTGTGCCAACCTATAGCATCTTCTTGGATGATAGTTATTTGATCTTGCCGAAAAAGTCAGAAACTTTCTACTCACGAAAACAATTGTTAAAAATCACCAGAATGTGATAAAATACTGATTCCAATTGCAGTAGATCAATAAACAAACTATTTAGGTCTTCCTATTTTGGTAGAAATTTTGAGTTACATAAAGTTTGCGTTTGATACAGATTACTACAGACTGTTCTGTTTTTGACAGATTCTGTTTTTCATGTGTTGTTTGTTTATTTTGATGAATCTATGGCTGGTATCCGGGGGTATGAACCATAGAGAAGTTGGAATACAGTAGGTTTAACACCAATATAAATAAAGAATGAGTTCATTATAGTACCTTGAAGTGGTGGTTTGTTTTATTTCGCTAACGGGGCTCATGAGATTTTCTGTTGAGTTTTGTGTTGTGAAGTTTTCAAGTTTTGGGTAAAGATTTGATGGATTACGGAATAAGGAGTGGCAAGAGCCTAAGCTTGAGGATGCCCAAGGGACCCCAAGGTAAAATTCAAGGACAACCAAAAGCCTAAGCTTGGGGATGCCCCGGCAGGCATCCCCTCTTTCGTCTTCGTCCATCGGTAACTTTACTTGATGCTATATTTTTATTCACCACATGATATGTGTTTTGCTTGGAGCGACTTGTATGATTTGAGTCTTTGATTTTTAGTTTACCACAATCATCCTTGTTGTACACACCTTTTGGGAGAGACACACATGAATCGGAATTTATTAGAATACTCTATGTGCTTCACTTATATCTTTTGAGCTAGATAATTTTGCTCTAGTGCTTCACTTATATCTTTTTAGAGCACGGTGGTGGTTCTACTTTATAGAAATTATTGATCTCTCATGCTTCACTTAAATTATTTTGAGAGTCCTTTAGAACAGCATGGTAATTTTCTTTGGCTATAAAATTAGTCCTAACATGATAGGCATCCAAGATGGATATAATATAACTTTCATATAGAGTGCATTGAATACTATGAGAAGTTTGATACTTGATGATTTTTTTGAGATATGAAGGTGGTGCTATTAAAGTTGTGCTAGTTGAGTAATTGTGAATTTGAGAAATACTTGTATTGAAGATTGCAAGTCCCGTAGCATGCACGTATGGTAACTGTTGTGTAACAAATTTGAAACATGAGGTGTTCTTTGATTGTCATCCTTATGAGTGGCGGTCAGGGACGAGTGATGGTATTTTCCTACCAATCTATCCCCCTAGGAGCATGCGCATAGTGCTTGGTTTTTGATGACATGTAGACTTTTGCAATAAGTAGGTGAGTTCTTTATGACTAATGTTGAGTCCATGGATCATACACACTCTCACCCTTCCATCATTGCTAGCCTCTTCGGTACCGTGCATTGCCCTTTCTCACCTTGAGAGTTGGTGCCAACTTCACCGGTGCATCCAACCCCCGTGATATGATACGCTCTATCACACATAAACCTCCTTATATCTTCCTCAAAACAGCCACCGTACCTACCTATTATGGCATTTCCATAGCCATTCCGAGATATATTGCCATGCAACTTTCCACCGTTTCATCTATTATGACACGCTTCATCATTGTCATATTGCCTTGCATGATCATGTAGTTGACATCGTATTTGTGGCAAAGCCACCATGCATAATTCATCATACATGTCACTCTTGATTCATTGCCCATCCTGGTACACCGCCCGAGGCATCCATGTAGAGTCATATTTTGTTCTAAGTATCAAGTTGTAATCTTTGAGTTGTAAATAAATAGAAGTGTGGTGATCATCATTATTAGAGCATTGTCCCAAAAAAAAGAGAAAGGCCAAATAAAAAAAGAAAGGCCCAAAAAAGGGACAATGTTACTATCCTTTTCCACACTTGTGCTTCAAAGTAGCACCATGATCTTCATGATAGAGAGTCTCTTATTTTGTCACTTTTATATACTAGTGAGAATTTTGTTGGGGAACATAGTAATTTCAAAAAATCTCCTACGCACACATAGGATCAAGGTGATGCATAGAAACGAGAGGGGAGAGTGTGTCCACGTACCCTCGTAGACCAAAAGCGGAAGCGCTAGCACAACGTGGTTGATGTAGTCGTATGTCTTCACGATCCGACCGATCCAAGTACCGAACGCACGGCACCTCCGAGTTCAGCATACGTTCAACTCGATGACCGATCCAGCAAAGCTTCGCAGGAGAGTTTCGTCAGCACAACAACGTGATGACGGTGATGATGATGTTACCGACGTAGGGCTTCGCCTAAGCACCGCTACGATATTGTAACGCCCTTGATGCGGCTATATCTCCCACGTGTCGAAGCACGACTTAGAGGCATAACCGCATTGAAAGCAATGTCGCAAGTGAGGTAATCTTCACACAACCCATGTAATTCAAAAGGGAAAGAGATACATAGTTGGCTTACAATCGCCACTTCACGCAATACATGAGTAAAGCATTACATCATACAGATACAATCAAGGTCCGACTACGGAACCAAAATAAAAGAAGACTACCCCAAATGTGACGCACGTTCTCTGTTCAAAAGACAGAGAGCTTCAGATTGAGAGAGAGAAACGACGGGAGGAGGAGAACGAAGGGAGAGAGAGAGGGTCAAGGCCGGTCCTGGTCGACGGGGAAGACGGGGCGCGGTCCAGGTGGCTGGGTGCGCCGGCGGCAACGGCGCCATGGAGTGAGAGCAAACGGGAGGAGCTCGGGCAGGTGGTTGGATGGGGAATCGGTAGTGGATCGATGGATTGGATCGATGGGGAAAACGAGGAAGGTGGCGGCGGCATGGGGACTGATGGATGGGACAGCTCCCCTAGGTTTTAGGGTTTGGTCTTTATATAACAAGTGAATTTTTGGTAGGGGTATTTGGTCCCTCCGATTAAATTGGACGGTCCCAGATAAATAGGCTAGGGAGACCAAACAAAGAAAACAGAGATATTTTAGGAATGGTGGGGGATGATCCAGACCCATCGGTCATGACCGTGCGGGTCGGGTTCGGGAGAGGTTTCGGACGAGCAAGCGAGGGGGTCTGAGAGAGGTTAGGTTGGACCTGGCGGTGAGTGGTGGTGGGCTGTGCAGAAAGCATTGGGCTGAGAGAAGAGAAGAGAGAGACCCGACGACTGTTTTCGGAGACCGAAAACGTCCGATGTTAGACTGGCTATATTGCCGCTATAGTTATCCGTTGGGGCATCAAACGGACTCCGAATGCGATGAAACTTGGCAGGCGGTCTACTAACAACAAAACAACACCGCACGCCAACTTTCATCCCATTCTGAGAACATTTTCCGTCCACTTATAAAATAATATTTCGGAGGTGCCGCGAGCGCGTGCAAGTGTGTCTCGGCTCAGAACGGACAACGGACGAAACTGGGCGAACCCGGACGAATGCAATTTTTGAAAACATGATGATGCAATGCACATGATGACATGGCAAGATGCAACACGCAAGAGAATGACATGGCAAAGACAGCGAATAACTGGAAGACACCTGGCGCAACGGCCTTAGGGCGTTACAACACTCCACCACTACAAGAGGATCTCGTCCTGAGATCTAAGAATGGCACCGGAGAGAAACGGAAGAACAAGAGGTAAAACAATGTTGCTTCTTTGACAAACGAGTGAAACCAACGAACCTCGAGAGGTTGTAAACTTGAAAGAATAACACAATAGAGTTGAACGAAATTGAGAGCATTCCAGTAGAAAAGAGAAACAAGGAACACCATGTTAATGTTGGAGGTTGCAAAGCTATGAATGACGAGCACAATGGACAAGAAGGAATTGAAACCACTCTTGTTGAAACGAGATGAGAATGAATAAGAACGGTATAATTTGACAGCACTCTGACTGTAAATGGAAAGAATTGAACATGAACTTGACAAGATGAGAGGATACTTGATGAAATCAACAACACACTACCTCCGGAACTATTGAAAAATAGCACAAGGGGTAAGAAAGATTTCAGACCGCACTCTGGTTGAGGAAGGAGGCAAAACTTGATAAGATGAGAGAGCTCGAATGAAAACACGACACTCCGGTTAAATGGATAAGCAAGGAAAAGAGCATGATCTCCAAAATGAGATGATGGGCCGAAGAAAACATCACAATGCCTTCGGGACAAATGAAAGAGTGGAATCAAGAGAACAGAGAAGAGAACAACAACTACTATCACAATTGAATTTGAAAGAGCCTCCTTAAAAGAAGGATTGAACTAAGTTGTTGGAAAACCCACAACGAAAAGAATAAGCTTGTAGTGGAATTATGGAAACATCTCAACATTATGAGGTGACAAACGGCCACTAAAGGAAGCCATTGATTTGAGTGAGAGCACCAAGGCGATGAAAAACTTCTTTCACCGAGAGGATAGGAGAAAACTTGGATCATTGATAAGCACCATAATAGCAACATTCCTTAGGGAAGGCTTTAGGTGAAACATGACACAAGATAACTCCAACGAAGAGATTGGTGGATTTAAAATATCTCATACTTGACAACATGTGAATAGTGAAACGCGAACTCAAATTGTCAAAAATTACATAACACCACCTCAAAAGATAAGGTAGAACGAATTGCACTTTGGAATGCAGGAAGAAGAATATTTGAGCTCTCTCAACAAGAATCTTGAGAACACTTCGAGAATGAATTAAATCCTTGATGAACCACCATGAAGAAACTCCATAAAGAACTCCGGTAATACAAGGATGATAGAAAGAAAGAGAAGTCGAAAACACAAGCTGAAGCCTTGCAGTGATAAGATGAAGCTTTGAAATGATATAACCGAGAAAACTTGGAACTCCGGAAGGAAAGATGAACAAATGAAATCAAGAATTTTGATGAACCTCCGGAATAAGGAATTGAATTTACTCGATGAAAGAAGAATAAGAATTACATTATGCTCATCCTTCATCAATTTAATTGATGACAAGCAATGGATTTGGCATACTACTTATTTCTCGTAGAAAGGATTAAGAGATATATAGCACAAACTTGGGAAAAAATTGAACAACCACCGGTAGGATTCGGAAACAACGAATTAATTGATATGATAACAAAGGAAGAGGAATGTTGAATGAACCACCGTAAAAATTGAAAATGAACAGAGAAAGGACAAAGAATCACCGGGAAGAATTATAAAAAGAACGAAGGTACTTTAGAGAATTTAGATACATGAGAATGAAGAGATCATGAACTGATTAGAGGATATTTGAACGATGCACCAGTAAGATTTGGAGAACGAGAGATGAAAGCTTGAATGAATAATTCTGAGATGATGGGCTCCGGAGAATCAAACTGAAAAGACTCCTGAATTACTCCAGATGGGTGAAAAGAATTCTCACAATCGAGAACAATGATGAGAGGACGTCATCAAGCTTTGAATTACGCATCTTTGCAAGAACAGGTAAGTATTTAAGAGGAACTCCTCTTCGGTCTTCAAACTCCGAGAATGACGACGAGAAACACGAGCATGATTTGTTGAGGCACTCCGGAACAATGAAGAATAGAAAGGTTGAATTAACGACGAAAGAATTTGAAAGATCTTGGAGAAAGACATCTGACTGATGAAAATTCATTCTTACGTCAAACTTTTAAATGAATTTGAGAATAGCTCCGGGAAAAATTAGAAGAGTCAGGTAAGATCCTGGAAAAAGACCTGTGGGTTAGGGCCCACTCAAAAGAAACACCTTCGAATGATTTCTTGAAAGGGAGATTGCACCGGTTGATTTAAATGGCTTGAATGAGATAACAATCTTTAAATAACTTGAACAGATTAAGAATGGAAACATGAATCTTCTGAGATATCTTCGGCACTCCGGACCAATTGAATAGCGAGAAGTGGATGATTAAGAGGTGCACCGGCATAAGAAAGCATTTGAAACGAGGAAAAGAATGTGATCAACACTGAAGGCTTGAATTGAATCCACCGGAGAAGAAAAGAATGACGAATGATGAACTTGAAGCTCCGTTAGAATCTTCATGAGAATCACCAGATAAGAAACATTGGCAGAAAAAAATGAAGAGACTTCTCACAAATAAAAGGATACATGATTAAGAAATCTGAATCCTTGAAGGAAACAGGGTGGGAGGGCGGGAAAACAAAGGCAACTTGTGACGGATGAAACAAAAACACCGTTGCAAAGAACTGAGAATTGATCTCGCGAATGTTGAAATGATCGGATCCACTTGAAGATAGACACACTAACATGACACTCTCAGTTATCATGAAGGATTGGTATTCACATCAGAGTATGAGAACACCGTTTAGGAAAAGGTATGGAATCAACACTTGACTTCGAAGCAACTCGAATACCACAAAACAAAACAAAAACAAAGGATTTGGCTTGCAGAATAAGCCGGAACAAACACATGATAGAGATTTCGCCCAAAGTGTTCGTGATGAGGCCCCACGGGCACGCCGTACAGCAGACGTCATGAATGAAAAACAAGACGTCCCCAAATCGGCATAGCCAAGGATTCTTTAAGACGCCTCGCGACCACTGTAAATCGACTGTGAAAAGCGAAACCACTAGACGTTGGACCCCAATCTCAAATCATACATCTATTGGAAAGATATCCTATAAGCTACTAGAATTCCCACTTATAAACTCCCGAAACTTTCCGGTTATGCAATCAGGTGTTGGGGATACAGGGGAAGCATAATATCTCACCCAAACTAAAAAATCCTACATCCAGCTGTATCCATCCTTCAACACATAACCAAGAAACCTTCGGAAATCGTTTACCTCAACCTTCAAAAAGCATCCGTTATACGAGTTATGGCAATACTCTCGAGCTCGCCCCAGTACTGGGTTATCGAGGTTATCTCACCAACAACTGCATAAAAAAGATTTTCAATGTCGGCGAAACTAAACTCAGGTATTCCAGAACTGCAACGATAAAATTGTGACGACAACACCTCGGAGCTCAACTCCCCGGGACACTGCCACAAATCCTAAATGTCAGGAGGCACCAAGAACAATGTTCTCGTCACAAAACCATCGGAACGATTCCAAGATACCCGCGTGATCCTAAATTTTTTTTAGTGAAATTTGAGGAAAGGAGAGTCAAAACTTCTACGTCAGGAGGCCTCACCAGAGCGACGAAGGGACTGAGGAGTAAAAAGAATCCTACTCTCCGATATATATAATCCTAAGACTCAAAACATTTTTTTTCTATACTCAACAATGCTAGCGATTCGATCAAGCAGGGGGCTCCTAAGTCAGGGATGGCTCTGATTACCAACTTGTAACGCCCTCGATGCGGCTATATCTCCCACGTGTCGAAGCACGACTTAGAGGCATAACCACATTCAAAGCAATGTCGCAAGCGAGGTAATCTTCACACAACCCATGTAATTCAAAAGGGAAAGAGATACATAGTTGGCTTACAATCGCCACTTCATGCAATACATGAGTAAAGCATTACATCATACAGATACAATCAAGGTCCGACTACGGAACCAAAATAAAAGAAGACTACCCCAAATGCTACACAGATCCCCGATTGTCCCAACTAGGCTCCACTACTGATCAACTGAAACGAAACAACACAATGAACAAGATCTTCATCGAGCTCCTCCTTGAGCTCGGATGCGTCACCTGCACGGTTACATCGGCACCTAAAAACTGGTTTTGGAAGTATCTGTGAGTCACGGGGATTCAGCAATCTCACACCCGCGAGATCAAGACTATTTAAGCTTATGGGTAGGATAGGGTAAGGATGTGGAACTGCAGCAAGCACTAAGCATATATGGTGGCTACCATACGCAAAAGAGAGCGAGAAGAGGAGGCAAAAGCACGGTCGAACAACTATGATCAAGAAGTGATCCTAGAACAACCTACGTCAAGCATAACTCCAACACCGTGTTCACTTCCTGGACTCCGCCGAGAAGAGACCATCACGGTTACACACGCGATTGATGTATTTTAATTAAGATCAACTTCGGGTTTTCTACAACCGGACATTAACAAATTCACATCTGCCTCATAACCGCGGGCACGACTTTCGAAAGATTATACCCTGCAGGGGTGTCCCAACTTAGCCCATGATAAGCTCTCGCGATCAACGAAGGATATTCCTTCTCCCCGAGAAGACCCGATCAGTCTCGGAATCCCGGCTACAAGACATTTCGACAATGGTAAAACAAGACCAGCAAGACCTCCCGGCGTGCCGACATCCTGATAGTAGCTGCGCGTATCTCGTCTCAGGCCACGACCGGATGAGCACTACGTACAACTAGAACCAGCCCTCAAGTTTCCCCGAGGTGGCGCTGCAAG